>NW_006203577.1:1318950-1328283 GCF_000334495.1 Tupaia belangeri chinensis
CTTTCCTCTGTAGAGGTTGTAAGAGAGAATAAGATCAAATTCTGTGAAATCATAAAAACCCTGTGATTAAGCTTCTTGGCCTAGACAGAGGGAGTGTGAGGTGGTATTAGCTTTCATGCTGTATGATCTACAACCTACCTGAGCCCTTCCTTCCCACACCTGCTCCCAGGAAGTGATCTGTTTCTCTTCTGACCCCATGAAAGCACTCCGTTCTATCACCATGGTGTGATGGCGGACTGGGGGTGCTCTCATGTGGTCTATGTGGGCAAAGCTCACACAATAAGCTCTTTTTCCTTTTTTTTTTTTTTAATTGGTAAAATTCAGGAATTGGATGAGATTTCCAAATACTCCAATCCAGTCCCAAACTTCAGTTCCTGTTAGTTTATATGGCACCCAGGACCTCAGAAAATCCAAAAGGGTCAGGAGCCCTGGCCATGTGAATTTACGTAGGAAACCATTCCCATGGTTACCTGGGCTCCAGTCTGATTCTGCAGATTGGGCCCAAATGTCTTCTCTGAAATTGCACCCCCAACTGTGAAGGCGGTGCTTGTCACACCCTCATAGTTTCTGGCCCCAGCTCCTGACCCGGATGGAGCTCAGGCCTGTTTTCCATTCTGGTCCCAGCAATATACCTTGACTCTTTCATACTTGGCAGAGCAAATAGTTCCGTCTTGCTCCTTCTTCCTGTAAGCTCCCTTGGGCTTCCTTTTAATTCCCTCATCTTTGCTTCTGGAGAGAAGTGAGAGTCCCTGAGAGTCTCAGCGGGTATCATTAGTATTTGTATTATTCTGACATGTATGTTCCTAAAAGGCAAGATGGCTATCCTACTGTTTATTGTATTGATATCTTCCACTCTTAGCTCAGCACCATGAATACATCAGGCATTCAGTAAACACTTTACAAATATTCCTGCCTTCAGTTTCATCTGAATTTGGGTTTAAAGAGCAGTCCACTCTCAGGGTCTTTTAGCTTTCCCCTTTCCCTTTATGAATAATTTTTTTCTTTACTCTTTCACCTGTTCAAAGCTTTATTTCATTTCTTCCTCTTCAAAGAATACATTTAAGATATTGAACACAAAGCTGAGGCATAGTAAGTAATTTTCTATTTAAGTTTAGTGTTATCCTACGTTCTTTTATTTAATTGTCAGAGGGCGAGAGAGAGAGGAAGAGAAAGAGAGAGAGAGAGAGAAGAACCTCCTGGGGGCCTGGTCATGTTGCAACCCCTAGCAACGAAGATGCCTCTTCCTGTCAGGATTTTGGACACACACACACACACACACACACACACATTTTTCAAACCACTGGGATTGAGATTTGAACCATAGTTGGCCACATGGGATCTGGCTTCCTTAACAGCTAAACTATGGGGCCAACCCTAATCTACATTCTTATCTTTTATAATTACAGCATTGAATTGTTTTAAGAATCTACCTATGGTGAGGAGGTCTTCTCTCCCCATCTTCTGCTTCAACCCATAAAGAAAGAAGCTCCCACTAACCATATCATTCTCTTGAGGATTGCTTTACTGTGTGTCTTAGCCTACTTGGGCTTCATAACAAAATACCAAACTGAGCAGCTTAAATAACAGAAATGTGTTTTCTCACAGTTGTGGAGTCTAGAGGTCCCAGATCAAAGTGCCAGCTGATTCAGTTCCTGGTGAGGGCTTTCTTCTTGGTTTGCAGATGGCTGCCTTCTTGCTGTGTTCTCACATGCCCTTTTCATAAGGATACTAGTTCTATCAGACTAGGGTTCCACCATTATGATCTCATTTAACCTTAACTACCTCTGTAAAGGCCCAATCTCCAAACACAGCACATTGAGTATTGGGACTTAAACACACGAATTTTGGGGGAACACAGCTCATGAATTCTAGAGCCTGTCACTCCTCTCTACAAGAAGTAAAGGAGTTAATTAAATGGGTGAGAACCCAACACAACCATTGGGGGGCTTAAATAAACAGAAGTTTTAAAATTTATTTATTTCTTCTGGTAGAGAGAAAGATTATGAATCTCTCAAATATATAACATTCAAAATTTATTTACTTCTTCTCATGGGGAGATTAAGAGAGAGAGCACCAAAGAGACCGAGAGAGACTCCCAAGGATCTTCATACTGCACTCTACTCCCCATCTCAGCTGACCCAGGCCATGCCAGCCCAGCATGCTCAGGATGGTCCTGGAATATGAATTCAGGACTTGCCTTTGTGGGTCCTGCTGCTCCAGTCTGATTCTGCAGATTGGGCCCAAATGTCTTCTCTGAAATTGCACCCCCAACTGTGAAGGCGGTGCTTGTCACACCCTCATAGTTTCTGGCCCCAGCTCCTGACCCGGATGGAGCTCAGGCCTGTTTTCCATTCTGGTCCCAGCAATATACCTTGACTCTTTCATACTTGGCAGAGCAAATAGTTCCGTCTTGCTCCTTCTTCCTGTAAGCTCCCTTGGGCTTCCTTTTAATTCCCTCATCTTTGCTTCTGGAGAGAAGTGAGAGTCCCTGAGAGTCTCAGCGGGTATCATTAGTATTTGTATTATTCTGACATGTATGTTCCTAAAAGGCAAGATGGCTATCCTACTGTTTATTGTATTGATATCTTCCACTCTTAGCTCAGCACCATGAATACATCGGGCATTCAGTAAACACTTTACAAATATTCCTGCCTTCAGTTTCATCTGAATTTGGGTTTAAAGAGCAGTCCACTCTCAGGGTCTTTTAGCTTTCCCCTTTCCCTTTATGAATAATTTTTTTCTTTACTCTTTCACCTGTTCAAAGCTTTATTTCATTTCTTCCTCTTCAAAGAATACATTTAAGATATTGAACACAAAGCTGAGGCATAGTAAGTAATTTTCTATTTAAGTTTAGTGTTATCCTACGTTCTTTTATTTAATTGTCAGAGGGCGAGAGAGAGAGGAAGAGAAAGAGAGAGAGAGAGAGAAGAACCTCCTGGGGGCCTGGTCATGTTGCAACCCCTAGCAACGAAGATGCCTCTTCCTGTCAGGATTTTGGGTACACACACACACACACACACACACACATTTTTCAAACCACTGGGATTGAGATTTGAACCATAGTTGGCCACATGGGATCTGGCTTCCTTAACAGCTAAACTATGGGGCCAACCCTAATCTACATTCTTATCTTTTATAATTACAGCATTGAATTGTTTTAAGAATCTACCTATGGTGAGGAGGTCTTCTCTCCCCATCTTCTGCTTCAACCCATAAAGAAAGAAGCTCCCACTAACCATATCATTCTCTTGAGGATTGCTTTACTGTGTGTCTTAGCCTACTTGGGCTTCATAACAAAATACCAAACTGAGCAGCTTAAATAACAGAAATGTGTTTTCTCACAGTTGTGGAGTCTAGAGGTCCCAGATCAAAGTGCCAGCTGATTCAGTTCCTGGTGAGGGCTTTCTTCTTGGTTTGCAGATGGCTGCCTTCTTGCTGTGTTCTCACATGCCCTTTTCATAAGGATACTAGTTCTATCAGACTAGGGTTCCACCATTATGATCTCATTTAACCTTAACTACCTCTGTAAAGGCCCAATCTCCAAACACAGCACATTGAGTATTGGGACTTAAACACACGAATTTTGGGGGAACACAGCTCATGAATTCTAGAGCCTGTCACTCCTCTCTACAAGAAGTAAAGGAGTTAATTAAATGGGTGAGAACCCAACACAACCATTGGGGGACTTAAATAAACAGAAGTTTTAAAATTTATTTATTTCTTCTGGTAGAGAGAAAGATTATGAATCTCTCAAATATATAACATTCAAAATTTATTTACTTCTTCTCATGGGGAGATTAAGAGAGAGAGCACCAAAGAGACCGAGAGAGACTCCCAAGGATCTTCATACTGCACTCTACTCCCCATCTCAGCTGACCCAGGCCATGCCAGCCCAGCATGCTCAGGATGGTCCTGGAATATGAATTCAGGACTTGCCTTTGTGGGTCCTGCCGAATTATTACTGCACCCCCACCTGATTCCTCTGTGGGCTTATGTTTAGAGCTGGGGCAGGATGTAAGGATGGAACTCCTGAGTTCTGTCTCCTGTTGCCCTGGCCTCTCTGCCTTCTGGGCCACACAAAGTGAGCTGCAGGGTGAGCAGACTTGGTGCTTGGAGTCTTCACGCTGTTCAGTCTGCTCCTGGGCAGGGGAGTCAGGCCAGCACGGCATTATAGGCTCATGTCTGTGACTCTGGGAAGGAGCAGGCATGCCCCCATTCTGATCCATATTCATGCCATGTTCTGCACTCGAACTTGATAAGAAAAGTCAGTTCTTTGACTACTGTAACTGGAGTTGCACTTTCCCCTTAACCCTAGCCTTTTCCACCCACTTACCCTGCATCTTTTCTCCATGGTTACTTGTCATCATCTGCCACTCCTCTGGTTCATCTCTAAAAATCTGTTAACACTTTCTTATAGCTCTCTAAAGAAAGCTATACTAACTGAAGGTCTGACTATTATTCTATTGAGGAAAGTGGGGGCATATTTAACTCAGGAAAAAAAAAAAGGTGTTTTAGGTGCAGTTGGAGGGATGGAGTATATTAACTCTTAACGAATGTCTAAGGCATAGTTTGGGAGCAGAGGCATTGCAAATAGGCTCTGGGATTTTATCTCCCAGGAGCGATGTGAGGAAATGATGATGAGGATGGTGAACACTTAATAACTCCTTCAGTGCGTCAGGCAGCAAGAGAAGTGGTTTGCATGTATTTTCTCTTCCAGCACTCCCTGGGATATGGCTAACACCAGGCATCCCATTTCACGGCTGAGGAAGCCGAAACCAGTGGGGTTAAGTGCTTGGTCCGAGAATCCAACTCAGGTCTGCCTCATCCCAGGGCCCACGTGCATGTTGTGAGGCTGACGAAAAGAACATTCTAACAATTAGAGCTGGCCAGCGATGGAATGGCGATGATCACCATGTGGTCTCTTCTCTGCTCTGAGTCTGATCCAGCAGAGGCTGGGGGACCATCTGTTAGGACTGCTGCCGAAGGGAGATCGATTTAGACAGCCTCTGAGTCTCTTTCCAACTGTAAGATCTTAGGAAAACTTGACGGGAAGCCCGGTGGGAAAGGAATTAGATTTGTTCTTTGTAATTCTGCTCAAAAGAGCATATTTCTCGGCCTTTGCCATCTAGAAATCCCCAATGTCATAGGAAAGTGAGTAAACACTCCTGGGAGGTCTAAGGGAGAGCTGTCGGTGGCTGCTCAAAGCAAACTTTTGTGCCAAATCTAAAACAGAAATTATTTGAACTTTATGTCATATATTAAAATATGCTTATTTGTTATAATAAAAAATATTTTAAATTAGAAAGTATTTTTTTGAAGCACAGATATTCAATGAAAAGCTTAAATTCCATCTCCCTAATACATCTTTGTTTTAGTTTGGTTCATCAGGAAACCATGCCATATTTACTTTGTGGGTTTATAGATCGCCAATACATCACCAAGAGTCCTTGGGGAACCATTTATCCCAGTCAGAGAAGTAAAGTAGAAAAGCTAAAGAGGCGCAGATCAGATTTTATCCCCATGCAAGAGGGATGTTTCTATAAACCGTAGCTGTCTAACAGTGAAATGGGCACTCTTGCAACGTAGTATGTTACTCCTGAACTATTCCAAGCAGAGATGGGTCATTAGTGTGGGGAAAAGATTCTGTTTTGGAGTGCTGGTGCCAAAGCAAGGTCATGGCCATGACTAAAGAAAGGCATAGACAAGGACCAACAGATGGTGTAATTGTTACATTGCTGGACTCCCACATTGTCGACAGCGGTTAGAGTTCCAGACTCATGCCGGGCATATGTGCATGCTTGCCCAAAATCCTGAGAGGAGAATGGAGGAGAAGTGATTGTGGCATGTCCATCCCCCTGGAGGGTGATTTCTCACTTTCTGTCTCTCTTGTTTCTCTGGCGAGCATATATGCACCCTGTAGCAAAAACCTCTCTAAAAAAAAGAGGCATAGACAAGGCCACCCTTGGCCTGATGGGGCCCACTCAGTTTGGGTCCTGGACCTAGAAGCTTGAAAAACTCTGGGTGCATGTGCATGCATGCTCGAATCCCAAAAGGAAGGAGAAAATGGAGAAGAATTGATTGTAAAACGACCACGCCCCATGGGCTGTTTTCTATCACCCCCCCACCCTCATATTCCCAAGGCTGTCATGTATCGTTCAGTTCTTCAAGTGACCACATTATCACTAATCCCATGTTCTGGGTAAGGAAGTAGAGTCATAGGGAAATGCAGCACATGGACCAAAGTCTCACAGTTGCTAGGAGCAGAGCTGGGTTTGAACGCAGACTGTTGGAGTTAGGGCTACATCTTGAAGGCGTCCCTCTCTACTACCAGAAGAATTGAACTATAGTAAAAACAAAACAGTAGGACCAGCATTTCATGTGGTGGTTAAGGCACTGGACTCCCACATGGCAATTCAAGTCCTGGATCCAATGGCTTGAAAATCATGCTGGGTGCGTGTGCATGCCAAAAATCCCAAGAGGAGAATGGAGCGGAAGGGATTGGTGCATGGCCATACCCCTTGGAGAGTGATTTCTCTATTCCCCTCTCTCTGTCTCTGACTCTCTCTGGCAAGCTCAAGCACCTATGGCAAAAACAAAACCCTAAAATAAAAAATAAAAACAAAGCAAAGCAGCAAACAACCCAATCAAAACAAAAACAAAAACAAAAAAAAAAAAAAGAAAAAGAAAAAAGGATACTATGAAGTGCCTCTTTCTCCCCAGGACTTCTTTGCTGGCAGGTTCCCTGGGCACCAGACTCTAAAGGGAATGACTCTTGATGGTTTGGGGAATGTCTAATAAGAAGCGTTCTTCCCCTGACACCAGAACTGTAACAGGTTTTATCTGATTCTTCTTACTGTGTGTTTACAATTCAGAAAAATAAGGTGAGATTGTGTCCTGATGGCAGTGGTGTGATGTGTTGATGTGGGACAGAGGTTTCAGCTGCGAATCATTTCAGGGTTCCTGCTGCTAATGAGAGATGATGAAGAATCTTCAGGGTCTCCCAGGGAAAAATCTCTGCTTGTATTCTCTCTGCTTCAGAAACCATGGGGGCTGCCTCTTACAGAGCCACATTGACCCCTGAATGCTTTCTCTTACAGAGCAGGGTGAGGGAAGCAAATGCCCAAGAATTCTTTCCAGGATGCTCCCATGTCATGAGCTGATATCACGGGAGAGTTGGACACGGGAGGAACCTCCCCTTCACCTGCATTTCACCTTCAGAAGGGACTCTTCTCCAGCTGAGAGTCAAATGCACTCAGGCTTGTGTTTTCAAGGATGCTCGAAGATTGAAAAGCATGCTGGGCACATGTGCATGGCCAAAACGCCAAGAGGAGAATGGAGGAGTGGGATTGTGGTGTGGCCATACCCCCTAGCGGGTGATTTCTCACTTTCTGTTTGTCGGGTATCCTGAGGCTCTCACACTCTGCAATTTTCAGGTGGCAGAAGGCAGCCTCCTGTCTTCTCGTGTTCCTGGACATTTTTTTAAGTGGCCTAGCAAGGTTGGAACTAGCTCATAAGCCATCGTTCACTCTTCATTCCACAAGCATGCCCTGGCTACCTGCTAGGTAGGGATTTATAGGTAAATAAGACCCAGTTCCTGTTTTCCAGAGCTTATGATAAGGCTAAGAAGTATATTCCATGAACAAAAGCTAGCACTACATGAGACAAGTGCAATATCAGAGCTGGGTTTCAAGAGCGATGGAGTGAGCAGGATGGACAAGTGGAGAAGTGTGTTTTCCTGGAGGAAAAGGGCACAGACAGTAAGAAACGCCCAAGAGCTGAGAGGAGTGTGGCATGGTCAATGCAGACGGTGAGTCTATGGCCGGGAGAGTGCTTGGGGCTGTTAGAACAGATTGGGACAGATGCTGACGAAATGTATTACGCCAAGTCAAAGAGACAGGAATGAAGGCAATGAAGAGATGAGAGGCTGGAGTAGATTGGAGGCCATGCAGGTGAGGATGGGAGAAAATGAATATTAAGAAGTTTAAGAAAATGTTCATATGAATAGCAGCCAACATTATGGACTCCTTTCTAAGAGCCCTGTAACATGCTAGGTTCTGCATTTACAGTTAATACTTAGTTCGGGTCTGACTCCAGGGCACAGTCATTGAGCCCTGTGCAGAGGGAGCTCGATCCCATATGGCCGACAGGTTCACATTTTGGCACCAGCAGCCACACACCAGCATCCTGACAGGATGGAGAATTGCAGGAAAGAGGATTGCAGCATGACCAGGCCATGCTGGGGGCGGGGTGGGGGAGTGCCTTCTCTCTCTCTCTCTCCCTTGCACTATGGCATCAAAACAAAACAAAACAAAACAAAAACACAAAAACAAGCAAACAAAAGAAAACAAACTCATAGTCAACCAAAGAACTAGGTGTTGTAATTATGTCTTGTTTTTACAGATAAAGAAACTGAGGCTTTTAGGGGCCAGCAGTTGGCGTAATGGCTGTGTTGCTGGACTCTTGTGTGGTAGACTGTGGTTTGAGACCCAGACCCGGTGGCTTAAACTGATGCCGGGCGTGTGTGCGTGCGTGTCCAAGATCCCAAGAGGAGAATGGAGAAGGGATTGTGGCATTGCCATTCCCCCTGGGGGCTGATTTCTCGCTTTCTGTCTCTCTGTCTCTGTCTCTGTCTTTCTGACGAGTTCATGTGCCCTGTGGCAAAAAACCTCTCCAAAAGAAAAAAAAAAAGAAAGAAACTGAGGCTTTTGAAGGTAAAATAAGTTGCCCAATGTCACATAGATAGATGACAGCCAGGGTTCAAATCTAGTCTGTCTTATCTAAGGGAGAAATAACTCAAGACAAGCCTTGTAAAGAAAGGAAAAGAAGTCAACCTAACTTGTCTGGTTATTTCTCTGTTTAATTTTACAGCACCCATTTAAAAATATTTTATTTGTCCTAGATGACCGCCCCCCAATCTTGGGCGGAACATTGTCTCTTCAGGTACCCCTTTTATTATTTCCCTCTCTGCAGTTGCTGGCACATTTAAACAGCTCATTGTGAAAGTCTTTTAGGATGCAGTTGTATGAAAAGCATCATGCAAACTGCAAATTAGCCTATAAAATACCCTGCCGGGTGTGCAGCACCTGCAGTTTTCTCCACGCAGGTCATTTGTCTCTCAGTGCTGGGCTGAGGAACAGGTATTTGCTGAGGCGCTGCAGATTGTCTGTTTGGTTTTTCCACCTTTCCTGAGCAGAACTCTGAGGCTTTGTGCTTGTTTAAAGAACTATTTATTTAATTTTATTTATTATTATTATTTTAAAATTTGCTGTAGGGCACGTGCACTCACCAAAAAGCTGGGTGTGGGGGGGGGGTGTGAGAAGGTTAGCCGCCAAG
>NW_006203577.1:1329129-1332930 GCF_000334495.1 Tupaia belangeri chinensis
TCCCCAAAAGGCGGGGTGTGGGGGGGGGGTGTGTGAGAAAGTTAGCCGCCAAGTCCCACACTGGAACCGCGGTTGGCCATGTGGGAGTCCAGGGCCCCAGCCACCACCACCTGCTTGCCCAGAATTCTGAGGCTTTTACAACATGCGTTTATCCACTGATATTTCAGGACCAATGAAGAGGCAAAGTAACTAAACAGGACAAAAAGTAAATAAGTAAAAACAAACGTGAGCCTGACTTGTGTATTTATGTGACTTGTAAATGTAGTTAGAGGGCCAGACTATGGCGTGGTGATTAAGGTGGTTGGATTCCACATGGTCAGCCAAGCAGTTTGAGGCCCAAACCTGGAAGCTTGTGTTCAAAATTCTGACAGGAGGGAGAGATGAAGAAAAAGGGACTATGGAATGACTATTCACCATGGGGGTGCTTTCTCCTGTCCCTCTCTCTCTGCCTCTCTCTCTTTCTGGTGAGCACACATACTCTCTAGCAAAAAAAAAAAAAAAAAAAGGAAAATATATATACAATATATACATATGTTATTTATTTATTTACTTGGAAAGGTTTTTGCTATAGGGCGTGTGCACTCAACAGAGAGAGACAGAGAGACAGAAAGCAAGAAATCACCCCCCAGGGGGGATTACTATGCTGCAATTCCTTCTCCTCCATTCTCCTCTCGGGATCTTGGACACGCACGCACATGCACCTGGCGTGAGTTTAAGCCACTGGGTCTGGGACTCGAACCATGGTAGACTACATGGGAGTCCAGCAACATAGCCATTATGCCAACTGCTGGTCCATAGATACATGTTATTAATTAGTTGGATACAGCTAGGCTTTTTAGTGTATGAGTGGGGTAGGGACAGTAGGTTGTGGTCAGCATACGCATAGGGAGTAAAGGTCTCCTTTCACAGCTGAGGAGCTCTTAGAACTTCACAAAGGGAAGCCCTTTCCCTAATGAGGACCTAAATGTTCATTTATAGACCCTCATGGAAAACCCAAAGGTACGTTTCAGGGGTAGCAAGGTGGGGCATAAAGCTATTTCTGGTCAACACGATGGCTCCTCTGTCCTACTAGCCACTGGGGACTTTCCTGGGAGGTAAGTGGAAGCCATGTGCGGTCAGTGGGTAGAGGTCCTGGAGAGTGGCTCTGGACTATTCTCTTTATCTGACAGATTTCGCAGGGGAAGGAAAAGGAAAAGCTCCACGCTATGTTTATATACCTCCTTAGTAGTTGTCAGGAAGGATCAGATTGGTCATCTTTGTATGTGTAATGTCTTTTTGGTTCTTTTTTTTTTCAAGAGAGAAAAAAGAGAGAATAACAATCACTCTCAAAAGGATCTCTTGCCACAATGCTCCCTCAGTCTTTCCTAGCCAGCCAGGGTCTCAGGCACATGTACACACACCAGTTGAGGACCGGTAGGCCTGGAAACTGAACCCTGATCTTCCATATGGCTTCCAGCATTGTAGAGTATCATGCTACCACTATGCCACCCAGCCAGGCCTCTATGTCCAACATTCGAAGACCATCACCCAGAGCAAAGGCAGCAGAATTGCCATCACCCCCTTACTGGGCCAGTTCATGAGGGTGCCTGGCCCCATGTCCCTAAATGCAAAACGAACAAGCTGAGGAAGGTGCTCTTAAGCTGTGTGTGTGCCAGAAACTGCCACCAGGAGCCGAGACAGGAGGCACCTCTTGGCTACTATGAAGCAGTGCAGGAATTCTGGAGGGAAGAAATTTTAGCTATCCTACCCCAGTCTCTTGCTAGGGGAGTTAAAGGGCAAAAGCCTAATGGGGTGGGTTGAAAGAGTTTGGGAGTCAGTAAGTACAGACAACCCTTTCAGGGAGTTTTATTGTAAATGAGAGTGAGGGGAGCCAAAGAGAGGGCTGTAGGTGGCTGGCAAAACCAGTGGCAGCTTTTTGTTTTTGTTTTTAAGATGGGGAAAAATAGTAGCAGTTGGGAGATACGAGTTAGAGTTGCACATATCATTATGGATAGATCTCAAAAGCATAATGTTGAGTAAAAAAAGCAAATGCAGAATAGAACAGACAACATGATGTAATTTATCTAAAAAGTTAAAATTAAAAAAAAAAAAGCTCTACTATTCTTTTATGCATATGTGGATAGCAGATGTTCTTAAACTCTTCATGGGACTGGCAGAAGAAGCCACGGGCCTTCAGGACAAGGTTCCACATGGGTACAGTGAACTAGATTTTTAAGGGAATGAAGATTTTCTACTAATAATTCAGCCTCCAACAAATGAACTAGCGGTAGGTAGCACCCTCTGCACCCCCAGCCTTCTCTCTCTGTCTCTCAGTTCCTGTCTCTCCCTGCTTCTTTCTTCCCCCCTTTTTTTTTTTTTTTTTGGTAATATTTCCTTTTTACCCTTTTTTAAAAAAAAGGCCCAGTTTTTCTCTGGCTCTTAGCTCCACTTTTTTTCTTGTTAATTTTCACTCTGCTCCTCCCATCCAGGCAGAAGAAGCCACGGGCCTTCAGGACAAGGTTCCACATGGGTACAGTGAACTAGATTTTTTGCATGGCGCGCTTGCACGCCCCGCGGTTTTCTATTTTGTGATTTTTTTTTAAAAAAGAACAGTAATTACAAATTTTTAATTTTTTAATTTTTTTTGTCTTTTTTTCTCTTTTTGTTGCTTTTCTCTGTTTCGTTTTCCTTTTTCTTGTCTCTCCACCCTCCAGTATCCTTTCAATGTGTTTTTAGACAGATCTAAGAGCACTGTAGCTAAACATCCAAATGCTAATAGAGTTAAAATATTCCCCACTATCTACTGAATCTGCTGCACCAGCGATCACAATAGAACAGCAAAGAGATTCTAGATCACATCTGCCTGCTTGCTCCTGAACATTAAGGCTGAACTTCAAGAATTTGAAAGAAACACATCATCCATCAGATGACAAGAAACCACCATTGGATCATGAGAAATATGGGAAAACGAGAAAATACCTCTCCTCCAAGGGAAAAGAGGAACTCTTCTTCATCCACAAGCAGTTCGGTGAAAATCATGGAAATGTCTAAGCTAACAGAGATGGAAGAGAAGAGAGATAATGAACTGCTAAAGAGAAAGGAGGAAGAAGTTGACGAGTTCCAGGAGATGAGGAAATTCCTGCAAGATCTAAAAGAGGAATTACACACTTTACAAAAGACTCAAACGGAACTGCTAGAGATGAAGTCTATAATAATACAAGAAGTAAAAATCTCCCTTGAAAGTATTAAAAGCAGGGAACCAGCAGTTAGCGTAATGGCTATGTCGCTGAATTCCCACGTAGGCGACTGTGGTTCGTGTCCCGGACCCGGTGGCTTAAAACTCACGCCGGGCGCGTGTGCGTGTGTGCCTAAGATCCCGAGAGGAGAATGGAGGAGAAGGGATTGCGGCGTGACCATCCCCCCGGGGGGTGATTTCTCGCTTTCTGTCTCTATGTCTCTCTCTGTCTGTCTGGTGAGCGCACGTGCCCTACAGTTGAAAATCTCTCAAAAAAAAAAAAGTATTAAAAGCAGACTAGATCATTCAGAAAATAGAATCTCAGATGTAGAGGAGAAAATGGCTGGCCTAGAAAAATCCACCACGAAGACTGAGAAAATGGCCCCAAAATTTGAGAATGATATGCGAGAAGTACTGGATACCATCAAACGTCCAAATATCCGGATAATTGGCATTCCAGAAGGTGAGGAGACCCGTAAGGGCATTGATAATCTATTCCATGAAATCCTGCAAGATAACTTTCCAAACGTAGAGAGGCATTTGAAGACCCAGTCCCAGGAAATACAAAGGACCCCAAATAGAATCAA
>NW_006203577.1:1333859-1337348 GCF_000334495.1 Tupaia belangeri chinensis
TGTGTTTGCTAGGAGGGTATTTGGATTGATTAGGGTCTTTGGTGATTCAATAAAATGTGGGGGGAAATGGTATAGAAAGCAAACATAGATACCAGAGACAGTGTGGGAGGAGAACAGGAGGTGGCAGAGGGTAAGAGATAGGGAACCAAGGATGGGGGGAAAAAGCAAAACATACAGAAAACAAGAAATGGAAGATCATTTGCTAAGAATAACATGTTTGTTGATGTGCTTGATTGAGACATATACAGTATACGCTAGATGGAAAATCTCATTTTGTATGCTGTAATGATGTACAGTGAATGAATGCAAATAAATAAATTGGGGAAAAAAAAAAACTCTTCATGGGACTGATCCCATCAGCTTTGGGGCAGTGGTTACCTACTGGAAAGGAGAGAGGCTCACTCATACAGTTGTATATGTATCTAAATGCTGTATTCATCACAAAAATCAGCTGAAAGAAATATGGTAAATTATATATAATAGTAAAGCTAGATGGCGGATACACCTATATGTATTTTATTACTGTTTATACTTCTCTCCTGACGTTGAAATACTTATAATGTAAAGACAAGCAAACACAAAAATATCATCATCGACATCATCATCACCCTCGTCAACAATAGAGGAATCCTCTACTACCTGGGAGATTTCAGCTATAGATTGGCCAGAATAAATGGGTGTAGGTTATGTCTTAGCAAGTTCTTTTTCTTTTTTTCTCCAGCCACTTGATGCTGTGAAAGCAAAATTCATTTAGTGCAAATGCGTTGAGTAAAAGGACATATTCATTAATGTCCCATTCTCCACTACCTCCCTTCTCATCAGAGGGGAGTGCTCTGGCATATGGGAGTGGTTATGTGAAGAAGATAGTGTGGATTTTTGACAATGGTTCCTGTCAATAGGGTACACTTGTACCTTGTATCTAGAGCATTGTTGACACTTTTGCTCAAATACTTTTGGAGAAAAGTGAAGGTTATGGGCAATGCCTGGATTGAGCCACATAACTTCACCCCTGGAAAATGTCAACTTTATCATTGTGGGTTTTATTTTTTTCCCCAGAAGGCACTGAGAAGCAGTATTAATGCCATCACCTTCTGAATGTGCCAGTTCATGGAGGTGCTTGGCCCATGGCCCAAAGTGCAGGACTGACAAGATGAGGAAGGCGGGAACCAGCAGTTAGCGTAATGGCTATGTCGCTGGACTCCCATGTAGTAGACTGTGGTTCATGTCCCAGACCTGGTGGCTTAAAACTCACGCCGGGCGCGTGTGCATGTGTGCCCAAGATCCTGAGAGGAGAATGGAGGAGAAGGGATTGCGGCATGACCATCCCCCCTGGGGGGTGATTTCTTGCTTTCTGTCTCTATGTCTCTCTCTGTCTGTCTGGCAAACGCACACGCCCTATAGCGAAAACCTCTCCAAAAAAGAAAAAAAAGATGAGGAAGGCACTCAGGGTGTGTATGCGTGGTAGAAATTGCCACCAGGAACTAAGACACCAGGCACCTCATGGCTACCCTTGAGGTAATGCAGGAATTCCGGAGGGAAGGAAGTAAAATTTCTTGCTAGCAATGGCACCGAGAAGCAACACATTGTCTTTTTCTTGATGTGCGCAGTCACTCCCGTTGGCCCAGAACCCACATTCTCAAGGTTTGTGTGTTCCGCATTCTGGAGTGATCGGAGGGCTTGGCGCTATCAGGGAGAACTCGGGGCAGGGGGGAGGGAGAGGTGCAGCGAGGGGGCATACTAGAAAGACCTTTGATAATTGTCTCTCTAAAAACAAGTCAGAAAATAAGCTGAAGAACCTCTCAGAGGTTCACCTCAAAATGACCTTTTAGGGTTTGGTTCTGTTTCTTTCTGGTAGGTGCAAACGTTTGGAGCTCTGAGGATGGATTAGGAGGATCTAGAAGGGACTGAGCAGAGGCACTTGTTCTTATTTTGGCAGCCTCATAGTTTTTAAAGATACTAATGTGGTATATCTAATGAGCCAATGGGAGAAAGTTCTAGCAAAAGTGGTTTTCTTTTAATATAAGAAAGTGTCTTGGTGCCAGCAGGTGGTATAGTGGTTCAGGCTCTGGATTCCCACGTGACCAGCCACAGTTTGAGTCTCAGACCCAGCAGCTTGAAATTCACTCCAGTGTGTGTAACATGTGTGCCCAAAATCCCAAGGGGAGAATGGAGGAGAAGGGATTGTGGCATGGCAATGTCCCCTAGGAGGTGATTTCTCGCTTTCTGTCTCTGTATCTCTGGTGAGCGCTCATGACCTATAGCAAAAATCTCTCTCAAAAAAAATGAGAGTCTCCTTCAAATAATTGGGTCCAACCTCCGTGGAGGTTACAGTTGGTAACATACCCAGCTGCAGTGCTGGAAGTCACACAGATGACCACTGTTTGAGATCCCTGGCCAGGCGAAGCCAGAACAGGTTGGTAGCATGTGTGAGTGCCCAGGATCCCGATAAGCTGGAGGGCTGGAGGGAAGGTGACCAGATCTTCGAGGGTGCTTCTCACTCTCTATCTCATGTGTACATGTGCTTTTATGAATAAAATGAAAGCCCACAGGATGAGGCAGCCTTCAAAGTCCCTAGGGGACTTTAACAAAGCAAGGGGCTGCCTCATCCTGTGGACTGTGAGGAAGTTGAACAGACCAAGCTGGGAGGCTCACTGTCAACGGGGTCACGGATAGTTTCAGGTGTGCACTTGGGAGGGAGGTTGAAAGGAGTCCGACTTCCAGGGCGGGTGATTGACTAGCAGAGGTTCTCCCCTTTGGTTTCGTTTTTTTGTTTTTTTAAGGTTTTTTTTGCCATAGTGCATCTGTGTTCACCAGAGAGAAATAGAGGGCAATATTGAGAAGTAAAGTGAGAAATCATCTTCGATGAAGAATCCGATAGTGTTCCATGGAACCTCACGGACTGATGAAAACAAAACTACCATGGGTTTGATAAACAGAGATAAAAGATAGAATAAAATCTAACATTTATTTAGCATCATTTTCAAATGTACTTTTGGATAATCTCTCACCTGTACCTCTTCACTCCACAATATTCTAATTTACAAATGATGAAACTGACTCAGTAATTGAGGGGCTTACAAAAGGTCACAGGGCTAGTGGTAAAGCCAGAACTAGGCCTGAATTCTTTCCTCCAAATCCCCATTCTGTCCATTTCCGCACCAGCCTGCCTGCTGTCCATCATGTCTGGTAAGTGGGACTTGCATCTGTGGATATCCAGGTGGCCAGGGTAAGGGATCTACCACCTGGAGCCAGCAAGCAGCCCTGCAAGGCTTCCAGGACTGGACACCCTGCACATGGCATTCACTTCATAATTTCTTTTCTTCTTCTTCTTCTCCTCCTCCTCCTCCTCTTCCTCCTTCTTCTTCTTCAAAGAATTATCTATTTAGTTTTTTTTTTGAGAGAGAGAGAGAGAAAGAGATGTTTTTTTGCTATAGGGTGTGTGCGCTCGCCAGAAGAGAGAGATAGACAGAAAGTGAGAAATCAACCTCC
>NW_006203577.1:1337379-1343420 GCF_000334495.1 Tupaia belangeri chinensis
CCCCCCCCCCCCCGCCCAAGGAGATGGCCACACTGCAATCCCTTCTCCTCCATTCTCCTCTCGGAATCTTGGGCATGCACGCACATGCACCCAGCATGAGTTTAAGCCACTGGATTTGGGGCTCGAATTGCGGTCTACTACATGAGAGTTCAGCAATGTAACTATTACACCATCAGCTGATCCCAAGAAAGTCCTTTTGTTTTAAGGATGTAAAAGATCCTGTTGTATAGACCACATTTTGTCTATCTATTCATCTGTCAATGAGCACTAGTTTTGTTTCTACCTTTTGGCTATTGTGAATTATGCTGCTGTGAACATGGGTGTACATAAATGAACACTTAAAAACTATTTTATAAATGAAAAATATAAAGGATAATCAAATAAACATACACATATCACTCAGCTCCCCAGGACTATCAAATCCTAAATGTTACATTTTTCCCCCCATTTTTAAAAGAAACAAATAAGAAGTCCAGGACCAGATGGTGGCACAGTGACACAATGCTCTGTGATGCTGGACCTACATGTGATGGTCCTGGGTCTATGTCCCGAGGTTCCCCTGTACATGCTGGGTATGTCTGTGCCCATGATCTGGGTTGGGTGAGGCTAGAGGTGGATTGTGGCCTGAAGACCTGGTTGAGTGTGCCTTTGTTTTTCTCTCTCTCATGGAAGGGATAAATAAATTTCGGGGTCAGCAAGTGGTGTGGAGGATGAGGTGGCTGGATCCCACATGGCTGAGGGTGCTGTTTGATTACTGAATCTAGTGACTTGAAGAACACACGAGGCACAAAATCTTGAGAGGAGAGTGAAGAGAAGTCATTATGGTATGTTGTTTCCCCAGGGGGTTTTCTTTCTCTCTCTCTCTCTCTCTGGTGAGTGCATGCATTCTATAACAAAAAGAAATAAATAAACAGGGACCAGCAGTTGGCATAATGGCTATGTGGCTGAACTCCCATGTAGTCGACTATAGTTCAAGTCATGGACCCGGTGGCTTAAACTCACACTGGGTGCATGTGTGTGCGTGCTCAAGATCCCGAGAGGAGAATGGAGGAAAAGGGATCGTAACGTGACCATCCCCCCCTGGGGGGTGATTTCTTGCTTTCTCTGTCTCTCTGTCTTTCTGGCAAGCGCATGTACCCTATAGCAAAAAAATGTACCCAAAAGAAAAAAAAAAAAAAAAAAAAAAAAAAAAAAGAAAGAAAGAAAGAAAAAGGAATAAACAAACAAAAAATAAAAGAAAAGCTAAGGCTATATCACTCCCCAGTTCCAATCTTCTTTTTCCCTTCTCAGATAAACTACAATCTTAAGTTTGGTTATTATTATTTCCATGTGTATTGTTATATTAATATCATATATATATATATATATATATATGCACACACACATTTATATACATATATACATATATATAAATTAAAATAAATGGCATTATGTAAAAAAAGAGAATTATTTGTTTAGTTTTGTTTATTTATTATTATTATTATTATTTAATTCACCAGAGAGAGGGAAAGTGAGAAAGTAAGCCACCAGGTCCGGGACTCAAACTGCAGTTGGCCTTGTGGGAGTCCAGTGCCTTAACCACCATGCCACCTGCTGCTACCATAGTTGCATCTAAAACAGGGTTCATCTCTTTTATCCATGGGTTGCCAGCACTTTGAACAAAAGTGCCCAACAAACATTGGGTTGTCAGAAAAGTCGTGATGCATTTTTCCACAGAAAAACAGAAAAATACATCATGACTTTTCTGATGATCCAATACATGCTGAGTCAATTTGCTTCACTATCATTTATCCTAGTAGATTAGGTGGTTAAGGGTGCTGAACTCCACTGACCACGGTTCAAGTCCCGGACCTGGCAGCTTGCTTTCTCATCCCCACCCCTCAGTCACTTAAATAAATAAATAAATAAATAAGGCTAAATAAAATAACTCTTTTTAAAAAAATTTATTTAGCTTTATTTATTATTATAATTATTATTATTTTCACATGAGTTTTGCCAGAGAAAGACAGAGAGAGAAAGAGAGAGAGAGAGAGAAGCCGCCAGGTCTGGGACTGGAACCGTGGTCAGCCATGTGGGAATTCCAACACCTTAACCACCACACCACTTGCTGGCCCAGATAATTCTTAAAAAAAAAAAGAAAGGGAAAGAAGTTGTATTATGTTCAGTATTACATTCCCCATATAAACTATGAAGAAGAATATGGCAGTGAATGTTTTTGAGAGAAATATGTTTCAAATCCTGGTTCTATGCTTGCATAGTCCTGAACCGTGGGCTAGTTGCTTGAACCCCTCTAAGACTTAGTTTCATTCTGTGCAAACATGGAGTCATAGAAGTGTTGGGTAGATTAAAGGAGATGATGGAATTTGATGCCTGAAATTTACCTTAACATTTTTAGTTCTCATCTTGAACTTGAACCACATGGACTGTAAGGGTGGTCACTGCACAGAGGCAGAGCTAGACCCTGCATCCATGCTCTATTATCCTTACATATTTGGAGAGTTAGGACATTCTTGGCACTTATCCCTCAGGTATGTCCAGGTTATACTGCCCGTGACATGCTTTTAGCAAGCGGATATACTTGTCCTTCCTGACTATGGTCACTTCAGATATATGAATTCCACAGATACGTTCCCATCAAAATCCTGATCATATAATGCTCTCTCTTTTAAGGAAACTGTCCTGTTGACAAACCAGGGAAATATAAAAGGACATTTAATAATTAAAGGAATTTATTTACCTTGCATGATGTATTTAAGTAGGGTCATAGGGAATTTCTTTGCTTATTTTATATGCTCCAACCCAAATAGCACAGATTTTCTTTTTCATTATTTCTACATCCTAATTCACTAACCCTATCCTAACTTTTGTGCTGTTTGGATTTACTTACCTTTTTTTTTTTTTTTTTTTTAAGGTTCTGGTCATAGGGCCTATGTATTTGCCAGAGAGAGACAGTGAGAGGAAAGAGGGATGACCACACTGGAATCTCTTTTCTACCATTCTCCTTCTGGGCATACATGCACATGTGTCATTTTCAAGCTGTTGAGTTTGCAACTTGAACTGCACAGTTGACCATGTGGGATCCAGGGCCTTAACCGCTAAGCCACCTGCTGGCCCCAGATTCACTTTCCTCTATTTGAATTATAATGACTTACATTTGTCTTTTGTCTTTATAATGACCAAATATTCTCATTAGCAGTATCTTGTTTGATCCCCAGGACAGAATGATGATAAGTAGTTTTGTCTTCATTTTGTAGATGCAGAGAGGGAGAGAGATTTGTGGAGAGTGAGTTTGTCCAAGGTCAAAGCAAAAAAATAGGGTGTTCTGACTCCTCTTTTCAGCATTTTTTCTTTATAATTTAGTTGTCCCTTGGACATCATTGGCTATGATATAAGAATGCTTGTATAGTTGAGTGACTAGTCTTCTTTTTAAAATTTTAAAATTTTTAATTAAAAAATTCAATCACTGCGTATCATTACAGCATACTGAATGACTTTTTCCATGATGCATACACTGCATGTTGGTCCAGTCAAACACATAGACATTATAGTCAATAGATTTCTTTCCATTTTAAGTCCCTTAAATGTTTTGCTCCTTTCTTCTTCCTGACTTGATTCCTTCCCTCTCACCCTCCCCCATGTTCCCCCCACTTCTCCCCCACTGTATCCAGTATTATCATTGCTCTCCATGCTTTTATACCTTCTATTCATTCAGTTTCTGCCATAGAGTGCCAACATTAGGTATATATTGAGTGGGGACATACAATGTGTCTCTTTCATCATCTGACTTGCTTTACTTAGCAGTTACCTTTCATATTTGTTCATTTGCTATCAAATGCCAGGGTCTGGGTCTCATTGTTTTTTTTATGAAATTTTTAAAACATTTTACTGACATTTCTGGTTATATATAATCATTGTACATTCTTATGGGGTACAGTATACTTTTTCCAAGTATATATACAGTATGTAATAACCAAGTCAAGGATATAGATATATTCATCTTTTTCGACATTGAAGATCACATTATGTTGTTCACATTTGGTAATGTTTCTGCTAGTTTCTTTTTCTGTGAAGTGTAACATTGTCAGTGAAATTTTTTACTTTGTGGTGGTACATTATTCCATACTGTATTTCACTTTTAAAAAAATATATAATTTGCTAGAGGGCACAGGTACTCACTAGAGACAGAGAAAGAGAGAGGGAGAGAGAGAGGGAAAGTGAAAAAGCACTCCCATGGGGTGGGTGGTCACGCCACAATCCCTTTTCCTCCATTCTCCTTTCGGGATTTTGGTTATGCACACACGTATTTGGTGTTTTTCAAGTTGCCAAGTCTGGGACTCGGTGCAGTTGGCTATGTGTGATCCAGCCGCCTTCACCACCACTGGCTGGGCCACCTGTTCTACTTTTTCACATAGATTCTTGTGTTTGTTAATAATTTTCTTCTCAACTCTCCCACTCCCCACGTACCTTCTGCTGTCTACCATCACTCTCTCCACTTCCGCTCCATCGAGTCCTTCAGTTTCCACCATTAAGTGCACCCGTTCAGGTAAGTGGGAATGTACGGTATCTGTCTTTCATAGCTTGGCTTATTGCACTTCACATTTTATCTTCTAGGTTCATCGACCATGGGTGAGATGACAGGATATTGTTGTTTTTATGTCTGAGTAGTAATCCATTGTGTATATGTACCATGTTTTCTTAATCCATGTACTGGTTTGTTCGGCATGTAAGTTGATGGCACGTCTTAGCAATTGTGACTAATGCTGCAGTAAACATGGATGTGCAGAAGTCTCTCCAACGGTGATTTCCTGCCCTTCTGGTATACACTCAATAGTGAGAGTGCTGGTTCATACTATAGGTCTATTTTTAGAGTTTTGAGGAATCTCCTTGCTGCTTTGCACTATGGCTGTGTCGCCCCTAACAGTACAGGAGTGTTCCCTTTTCTCTGCCAACTTCGCCAGCACTTGTTAGTCTTTGTTTCTAGATCATGGCCGACTGGGATTAGGTGATACCTAGCTCACTGTGGTTTTCATTTGCATTTTCCTTATGACCAGAGACATTCATTTGCATTTTCCTTATGACCAGAGACATTGGACATACACACTTCTTTTACTATTGCCTCCTGGTTTTCATGTCTTCTTTTCCTTAGCTATTTCAGCCATTGGTATAGGCTGGCCCAAACTGATTTATCTTATTACGTCCTGAAAAGTAAGACGTTGGTGTTTGGGTCTGCTTTACCTATAACTTTCCTCAGCATTTGCCCAGACTCTTAACCATAAAAACGATGATTATTTCAGAACTTGGAAGGTACTCTGCGATTACCTGCATTTCCTCTGACACGGCAGACAGATCATCCATGTAGGCAGAGTGCTTTTCGCCTCTATAGTAATAAAATTTTTAATTATTCATCAGTACAGTAGCTGTTAGACAAATGCCCAATTATTATTCATCCATAGCTAAGTAACCTCCTGCTCTTTTTTGGAGCTGTGACAAACGCAGCCCTTGCAGACTGGCGGAGGGCACAGATCAAGGAGCGCTTCATGTCCTGCTTTAGCCAGGAGTGGGAGGAACACTGGCACTCCCTGCTTGTGCCGTGGCCTCTGCCCTCTCCTGTCCTCTGGTGCGAGTTGAAAGAACTGGGAGTGGGGGAAACGTTCCAGTTCCCAGCCATGAGGCCAGCCGCTGCCGGGCATCTTGCAGGGCCCTCCAACCACCTGGGGGAAGTTCTCAAGGAGGAACAGCTGCTCGGGGCCTTTTGCCAAAGGAGCAACAGAATTGCAGACGAGCACACGGAGAGTGGCTCTTGATTAGATCTACTGTGGCTGGTTTTCCTTTGCCGTCTCCTGCAGGCCCAGGTCTCTGGGAGGCCAGAGCCTGAAGGAGGAAGGCTCCAGGTGTCAGCCCCTTCCTGCCCTGGCTTTCTGTTCACCTTTCAGCAGGCTCTTCCTCCCTGTTCTCCAAAGCACCAGAACCTTTGGGCTGACCCAGCTCTCCTGGGGTGGGAGCTTTTTCTGGGCTGATGGTTTTCCAGGTTTTCACTCTTT
>NW_006203577.1:1344690-1366674 GCF_000334495.1 Tupaia belangeri chinensis
TTTCCACCTTTCTTATCAAAACTTACCAGGAAGCAGTTGGCCAGGAAGAGTCTCGTGCACCCCTCTTGCTGTGCAGGGTGCACTTCTGACTTTCGAAGAGGTGTCCTGGCTTCCCCACATCCCATCCCCGCTGAGCATCCTGAAACAGGGTGGGAATTTGCCTCTGCTGGCTTTGGTATATTTCCTTAGCCCTTGCCCAGAACGGGCCTCTATGGGGCAACGCTTTCTGCCCTCTGCAGACCCAGGAGCAGCTGCAGCCTTGCCTCTGCCTCCTACCCCGGCCTGCCTCACAGCAACTCGTCCCAGTGCCTTCCCTCATGCCTGCACCTCCCTCCTGAGAGCCCCTCTCATGCTCTCTCGGCCCTGCAGCTCTGCCCTTCCTCACAGTGGACTTTTCGCCCCTCCAAGCTCCAAGCTCTCTTCTCTGTGCTTGTGGAGCCCTCATCTCTTGGGGGCAGCCTTGTTCACATCACCCTTCACCTCCCTGTCCCCACTGCAGCCCACCTTCTCCTAAGCGAGGATGTATGGGACTTTTTCTCCTATAGCTTTTCCATTCACCTCTTTCTTTCTTTCTTTCTTTCTTTCTTTCTTTCTTTCTTTCTTTCTTTCTTTCTTTTTTAGATATTGCTTTTATGTTTGCTCGTGTTTTTTTTTTTTTCTGTAGGGTGCATGCGTGTGGGTGCCAAAAAGACAGAGTGAGACAGAGAACAGAAGGTGAGAAATGACCCGGAGGATGGCCATGCTGCAATCCCTTCTCCTCCATTCTCCTCTTGGGGTTTTGGCCATGCATGCACACCTGCCTGGTGTGAGTTTAAGACACCAGCTCCGGGACTCGAACTGCAGTCGACTATGTGAGAGTCCATCAATGTAACCATTACGCCATCTGCAGGTCCCCCATTCACCCATTTCTATACCATGCTACGTCCCTCTTCAAAAACCCACCGTGGTTTTCTACCTCACTCAGAATAAAAGCTGGATCTTCACAATGTTCCTACTGACTGGTACCGTGTTATGCTCTGATGACGACATGCTCTACCATCCGGCTCCTTCCTCTGCCTCCTCTTCAGTTTCTCAGGTGAATCCTGATCCTGTCTCAGGGCCTTTGCATTTGCTGCTCTCTCAGGCTGTACCACTCTTTGCCCAGAGAGTCGATGTTCTAGACTCCTCCCATACCTATGCTGTAGACCTCACCCTACACACCCCACTGCATAGTTTTTATAGCATGTACTGTCAGACTTATTGCTAATTATTTTAGTTTATTGTCTGCCTCCTCCATCAGAATATAAGCTCCAAGAGCACAGGGACTGTGTTCACAAACAGGACAATGCTGTGAGCTGGATCATGTTCCCCAACTGCACGTGTGAGCCCCTAGCCCCCAGTGTGATGGCATTTGGAGGTGGGGCCTTTGGGGGGTGATTAAGTGTAGATAAGAACATAACAGTGGGCCTCACCGTCGGATTAGTGCCTTTATAAGAGATAGCAGAGAACTCGCTCGCTTTCTCTCCACCAGGTGAGGACGACGGTGAGAAGGTGGCCATCTATCTGTAAGGTGGAAAGCTCTCATCGGAACCTGACCATGCTGGTGTCCTGACTTCAGGCTCCAGAAGTGTGAGAAATACATTTCTGTTGCTTAAGCCATGGTATTTTGTTAAGGCAGCCTGAGCTAAGACACGGAGGTTTATTATTTGCATAAGTAAATAAGATAAATATTTGCTTACATGAACAAATGCAGGCCCCATGTACAGGGGCCAGGAGGGGAAAGCTGGGCTGTTGCTGTTTGCTCCTCGCTGCTCCTTCCACCCACGCAGCCCTTCCTGTTTTGAGGTTGTTGCCACCTGGGTCTTTCTCCTCCTTCTCCTCCTGGTCGTTGTCACCAACTGTCACCTTGTGACCTGTGGCACCTGCCTTTTTTCTTCCTCTTCTTCCACATAGGTGCCCAGTCTCTCAGCTTGCTTGCTCCGTGTCAAGATCACCGTATCCCCACTGCACTTCACTGTCCCATGGGGATGGACCATGCTATCCCCTCAGAACTCTCAGGCTCCTGGGTTTTTTGCTGTGACCGTAACGCCTATCCCTCCTACTCCCCCGTCATCTCATTCCTGCAACATGTGCCCTTTGACTTTGTGGAGACTCCAAGAGGCCCTGACCCTCTATTTCTTCTGTAGCCTGTAAGCCTCAGAGTTGTCACAAATGGCTGTGTCTTCTGGGAACTGGACAGCATCTGGGGAGGCAGGTGGGTGTGGAGGCCAACTGCACTTGGTCCGGCAAGCTATGCACTGGGGCAGGGAGTTGTCCCCTGGAAGAAGGAATTTTTATTTAGTTATTTATTTTGCTATAGTAAATGTGCTTTCTCAGAGAGAAGCAGGGAGAGAGAGAGGGAACATGAGTAAGCACCCCCCCATGAGGGATGACCATGCCTCAGTCAATTCCTTCTCTTTCATTCTCCTCTCAGGGTTCTGAGCAAGCATACATACATGCGTGCGTGGTGTGTTTTTCAAGTCACTGTACTCAAACTACACAGTCAGCCACGCGGGACCCAGTCACCTGGCTGACTTGGAACATTTTTTTTTTCTTCTTCTAAGGGGCAGGTCTTGCTAAGCCATGTACCTGCAGGACTGCAGGATGTTTGTTTGTTTTAGTTTGCTGTAGGACAAGTGTGCTTGCCAGGGAGGGAGACAAAGGGAAATTGAGAAATCATCCCCTGGGGAGGACGGCCATGCTGCAGTCCTTTCTCCTCCATTCTCCTCTTGGGATTTTGGGCATGCACACACATGCACCTGGCATGTCTTTCAGGCCACCAGGTCTGGGGCTCAAATCACAAAGTTGACCATGTGGGACCCAGTCTTCGCAACCTCCATGCTACCTGCTGGCCCCTAGCAGGATCTTTTTAAGGATGTTCAGAAAGGCCCTACAGAGGCTGGCAGCAGCCTTGATGACTCTACAACGGACGGGCATCTGAGCCTCTTTTTTGTTCTTTTGCCAGAGTATGTGTGTGTTCACCAGATAAGAGAGGGAGGGAGAGGAGGAAAGCTTCCATGATGGAGTATGGTCATGCCACAATCCCTTCTCTACTTTTCTATCCTGTTCTGATTTGGGGCACACATGCACATATGCCTGGAGTGTTTCTCAAGCTGATGGGGCCAGAGTTTGAATCATTTAGTTGGTCATGTTGGAATCCAGCTCCCTTAACCCCGGGCTGTGGGGCTGGCCCTTGTCTAAGCCTCTTGAGCCCTTTCTACAATGTGATGATTTCCTACCATGTAAATACCACCCTCTAACAGGGGTGCAGAAGGGAAGGAAGACCGCACATACACACTTAATTTCCCAGCTTCCCTTGCTCCTTTGCCACCAGGAGCAGGTGTGTGATTGAGGTTCCACCAATCCTACATGTGCCTTTTGACTCAAAACAGTTGAAAGAGGAAGACAGGACAGGAGCGTGTGACTGGGAGGTTGGTGGCAGGGGCTTTGCCACGATAGCTGGCAGCCGTGGTGGCCCATCTCTGAGTTAAATCTCCCTGACGGTGGTGGAGGCTGGGCTCCTTTGACAGGCTAGTTCCACAGCGTGTGAAGGGGAAGCATGGCTGGCAGCTTGGCCAAGAGAATGTTTCTTTACACCTCGCGGTGATTTTTTTTTTTTTTTTTTTTTTTTTTGACCTATCTATATCCCTTTCTGCCTAAATGAGCTGGAGCAGATTCTGTTCCCTAACGAGAGCGCTGGCTGACAGTCCCTCTGAGCCTCCCTCCCTCCTGTCCCAGCCCAAGTCCTGCATTTACCCAAATTACTCTCCTCTCACCTCCTTGATGTCCTTGCCTCCCCCAGTCGTTCCCTCTCTGTCCCCACTCTCCTTTCCTTTCATGCCTGGACAGTTGAGCAGGTTTGGGGGAAATCATGTAACTATGCAGAATGGCACCATTTGTGTCTCAATCTCACTGGACCTTCAAGGACTCCCCAGGAAACCTTTATTATCTTGTGTCCATCACTCATTCTCTTCAACAAATGGAGGAAAAAGGATTGTGGCATGACTACACCCCATTGGGTAGGGGGCTGTTTTCTCCTGGTCTCACTCTGGTGAGTGCAAGCATCCTCTGACAATGAAAATAAAAGCACAACTTTTTACCCTACTCACTACACACCCCTGGCATCCTCTTACCCCCTAAACTCCTGTCAATCTACATGCATCCTTTCTACCTTTCCTCCAGGGTCAGAATATGGACATCCCTTCTCCTACATATAGGTAAGTGCTTCCTATCACTTCCTACCTTCTCTGGGACCTTGTTTTATCAGAACTATTTGTTCCTGCACATTCTACTGTTCTTTTGCTGTCAAAAATAACTCAAAAACATTTAGTTAGTTTGCATGTTGCTTAATTATTTTGCATGCAAATTGTTTCCTTATATGTGAGGGAATCAGTTTTTAAACTGAATTAAGGATGTATAAAAAAAGAGTGGGGGTTGAGGAAAACTTGCAGGCAGCACACACAGTAATCTCGTCTATGCTTTTTTTTTGGAGGGGGGGCATGATGAACTTGCAGCTAGTGAAGATGGCCAATGAGGCCCTGCTGTCCTTGAACAGGATAAAAAGGGATAACAAAGACAACCATCCCAGTTATCGATTCTCAAGAAAGCCATGCAAGTCCAGCTGAGGGGCTCATATCCCAGGGTCTCTCTGTGATGTTCACCAGTGTCACAGCGCCTTCACCTCTGCTGGGATTTCTCCCTCTGTTCTTTCTTTGAACCTCTTACTGTGTTCAAATAATTTCTATTCTGAAAAAGTTATTTTCTTGTCCCTCCCTGCCGGGACCTGCTTGGGTGAACACCTTTTTCTGAGTGGGGAGGCTGTGGATTAGAAATAAATGTAACAACAAACACATAGAGACACGCAAGTATAGCAAAGCTAGAATTCTTGGGCTTGAATTCTCTGATGGAGAAAGCTGACCAGGAACAGGCCTCAGGTTTATTCTTTTAAAGGGCAGAAAATGGGGAAAGAGGAAATGGAATGCAAAGCCAGTTGCTTTTGGATATAAATCGTCTGAAGATGTGAAATTTCTGTGTAATTTCTCTGATCTCTTTGGGGAGAAATCTGTTAAACACAGAGCTTCCTTTAGCTTGATACTGCTCTGTGGTATCAACAACAACAAGCAGATAACGTTTTTTTGTATGCAAATGCCTTCATAGCCATGCAAATGAAGCTCACTGAAGCCCTTCTGCTGGTGTCTAAGGGTCACCATGTTTGCTCAGATTGGTCACTCTCCACACCTCCTCTGCTAGCAATCCTCCATCTTCTTTTAAACTTCTCTAGGTGAGTTTAACCTACCCTCTCTGTCTCTGTTTTCTCCCTCCCATTTGCTCTTCATTGCACTTGGGTTGTCACTCCACTGCCCCTGGGAGGTCTAACATTCAGCACCTACCTAAACACAAGAACATTTTCTAGTTCTTCTCTTCCTGAACTTTTCTATAGCTGTTGACACTTCAGGGCTCCCAAAAGACCTGTCAGTCCTGGGTCTTCATGAACATTCATGGTCAGTTACAGGTTGTCCTGCCCATGGGCTTCTCTTCTTCACATCACGGCCATACATGTTGTCACTTGAGAGTTTTCTTGGCTGGTTCTCTTCCCTGTGGACTCTCAGTATCATCTGTTGTCATTATTATAGCTAATGACTGGGTGCTAGTGATTCCAAAACCTACAAAGCATTGCTAGAAAATTATACAGAAGAAAATGACAGTTGAAGGGAGGCAAGAACATTTGTTTTCTCCTAAGACAAAAATACTAACATGCCACTGAACTGCCATTTGTAATCCACCTTCCAGTTTTTGTTACTCAAACGTATGTGAGGGGGCGATCAAGCTTGCTAAGGTGACAATAGACGACTAAGCATGGCTCACTCTTCCTTTTCTGCAGCAGGGACTTCAAGATGACAACTGGGAAGTGGCTGCTTTTTAGTTCACTCCAGCCATCTGTTGTCCCTTGAGTTCTGCAAATATTGACACTTGTTAGGCACATTGCAGGCCGAGGGACTATTCCCTGCTCCTGGAGAGTGGCTGGGACTTGGCTGGGCTGGCTGGGACTCGGGAGTGGTAGCTATATCTCATGCCCCCAGTCTACCCAGGCAGGCCACCCTGGAACAATTCTTCTGCTATTAAAGCATGATGTGAGCACCCCATGGTGTGGTGTCGGGCAAAGTAGCTTCTGGACGGTTTGCTGTTACGGTTCACATTTTCTGAACCCAGCAATCATTCTGGGAGCATTGGCAGGATTCCACATAGGCAGCTAGGACATGATGCTTTTTTTTTTTTTTATTTTTTAGAGAGATTTTTTCGCTATAGGGCGTGTGCGCTCGCCAGACAGACAGAGAGAGACAGAGAGACAGAAAGTGAGAAATCACCCCCCAGGGGGGATGGCCACACCGCAATCCCTTCTCCTCCATTCTCCTCTCGGGATCTTGGGCATGCACGCACACGCGCCCGGTGTGAGTTTTAAGCCACCAGGTCCAGGATGTGAACCGCGGTCGACTACGTGGGAGTCCAGTGACATAGCCATTACTTTAACTGCTGGTTCCCAGGACATGATGCTTTTTGAAGGATGTCCTCTCCCCATGTTACTGGAGGAAGGTAGACAGAGAGACAGAGAGGGAGAAAGCACCCCCAAGTGGGGTGTGGTCACACTGAAATCCCTTTTCCATTTCTCTATCCTGTCAGGATTTTGGACATGCATGCATGTACCCAGCCTGTTTTTCAAAATAGGGCCTGGGATTTGAACCATGGTTGGTTATGTGGGATCCAGTTCCTTTAACACTTGGCATTTATTAAATATCCTCAAATGGTAGCCGTTAGTGGTATCATTCTTTTTTTTTTTTTTTTTTGGAGAGGTTTTTCACTATAGGGCGCGTGCACTCACCAGACAGACAGAGCGAAGAAAGAGGGACAGAAAGCGAGAAATCACCCCCCAGGGGGGATGGTCACGTCGCAATCCCTTCTCCTCCATTCTCCTCTCGGGATCTTGGGCACACACGCACACGTGCCCGGTGTGAGTTTTAAGCCACCAGGTCTGGGATGTGAACCGCGGTCGACTACGTGGGAGTCCAGCGACATAGCCGTTACGCTAACTGCTGGTTCCCAGTGGTATCATTCTTAGAGGCTTTATAGATATTTCTTATCCTTATTCCTTTCTCCTTTCTCCCTGGAGCATTGACTCAGTCCTGCGATTTGCCCATTGCATCTACAAGGTGGATAGCTCCTTTTCCCAACTCCACTGCCTGTACAGCACACTTGGGCATTTATCATGGCTGGTGGATTTTAATGCATGTATTTAGGTCTATGGTTTGTGCCCTAAATTCAAGTGTAAGCTATTGTACTGCTTTGGAATCTCTCTTGGCTTACGCAGAGCCAACCATAGTAGATGCTCAGTAAGTACTTGGTAACAGAGATGAATAACATTGTACCTAAGAACATTTTCAGACACTTGCTGGGGTGAAAATATCCCCTTAACCTTCACTTCCACCCTTGCCTTCCACTTCCTTCACACAGACCTGACCCCACCCAAGCTGAGGCCTGCGGTGATGCCTAGGCTGGAACAGATTGTTGGCAAAGGAGTAATCTATTTGTGGATAAGAAGAAATTGGCTGCATCCTCAGTCGAGTTATGAGCTGTCACTATTAACACCCGTGAGTCACTAACACTATGGTGGGCCGAGCGAGTGTTCTGCTGGGCTTATAGGGCAAATTGCACTAAAAATGTCACTGTACATCTGCTTGATTGGTGTACGCTCCAATGATGTCATAGATATTTAAATGAGGAGCTTTATGTGATCTCTGGACCCCACAGTAGAGAAGGTTGGAGTATCAAATAAAAGGTGGTATATTTCTCTTCATGGCTTCTGGGATAGTTATGATAAAATGACATAAATAAGAAGGAAAACAACAACAACAACAACAAAAAACCCAAAAAAACAACTAATTCTGTGTTTCTACCCCCTGAGCCAGATCTTTGACTTCATATCCTAGAAATGGAAGCCCTGGGGACTTGATGAAGGAGCGAATGAGCAGAATGATTCTGAGCTCCTTAGAATTTCAGCCCCAGAAAACTGTATTTGCTTGTCTGGGCCACTCCATGTGACTTTCCAAATAGCTCACAAAACGCAGTTCCAGCTTAGCTAGGTTGACACTGAATAAAGCTACCGTAGGTTAGTAGCTTGGTTAGCATCTTACAAAAGGAAGCCTAGAAGAAAGACAATGTGTTAATTATAGCTTTCCATTGTAAAGGTAACATTCACCTTTCGTAATTAGTAAGCAATGTGTGGGCAATATTTGGAGAAGATGTGAATGTTTTTATGCCCCAAAAAAGTTTACAAAGTAGCTTCAGTAGCTGCTAATGATCCTTGTTAAAATATTTTCTACAAATTGCCCAGATTGACCCCAATGTGGTCAGTGTGAGCCCTTTCAGGTAAGAGCCTGTGACCCTTTAACACAACCCTTGGTCTTCATGTAGTTCTGTCCACAGAGACCTCTGGTTCCTGTGACTGAGCTCTCCTGAGATGCTCATCATCCTGGGTCTTCCTGTACATCTGTCCTGTCCACAGGCTTCTCTACATCATAGTCATAGATGTTGACGTTCGAACAGTTTGAGGTTCATGGCAATTGAATGAAAAGTAAAGAACGTTTCCATATTCTTCCTTTCTGTCCCCTCCTCCCTACAACCTCTTCCATGATCAACATCTGGCCTATAGTGCTACATTTATCATATTATCAACTCTACCTTGAGACAGTATTTTCACATAAAGGCTACATTAGGGCTTAATCTTGGTAGTATATATTCTGTGTGTTTTGACAAATGAGTAATGACATGTACCCACCATTGTCAAATCACACAAAATGGTTTACTGTCCTAGAATTCTATGCTCTCCCCTATTCACTCCTCCCTTCCCCTTAACCCCAGGAAACCATTCACACTATACTGTCTCTAAAATTTTGCCTTTTCCAGGGTCTTCATGCTGTGATCCTCCCCAGTCTCAGCCAGTCCAGATCCTGCATGTGCACCCAATGTGTTCAGAGAGATCCTGGGAGGTGAACCCAGGACCTTTGCTAGGTGAGTCCAGTTGCATCACCACTGTGGTACTGCCTGACCCATTCTTCTTCATTCATAACAAAAGATGACACAATCTATAGGCTTGTCTGCATTTTGCTCTATTAACTTAACAGTATATCCTGGAAATTATTTCATATTAATTCATAGACTTTTTGCATTCTTTTTTTCATAGCTTCATAATATTTAGTTATGTAGATATAACATCATTTTATTTAACTAGACTTCTTTGAATAAGCATTGGGGGTCTTTTCAGTATTTGTAAATACAAATAATGCTGCAGTTGAATAAATTTATAGATACATTGTTTTGTGTTTGTAGAACTATGTCTTCAAGGTAATTACTAAATATGTGATTGTTGGGTCAAGGAGTAAAAATGTATATTGTTTTATTGGAAATTGTTAAGTCCTTCTTCTTCATGGGGAGTGTACAATTCTGTACCTCATCCAGCAATAGATGTTTGTCCATAACCTCACCAACAGAGTGTGTGGTGAAGAATTTGAATTTTTGCCATCTTGATAGGTGAGAAATGCTATCTCAGTAGGGATTTAGTCTGGATTTCTCTCATTACAGTGAAGTTGAGCATATTTTCATGTGTTAAGTTATTCCTTCCTTCCTTCCTTCCTTCCTTCCTTCCTTCCTTCCTTCCTTCCTTCCTTCCTTTCTTTCTTTCTTTCTTTCTTTCTTTCTTTCTTTCTTTCTTTCTTTCTTTCCTTCCTTCCTTCCTTCCTTCCTTTTCTTTCTTCTTTTAGAGAAGTTTTTGCTATCGGGCACGTGTGCTCACCAGAAAGCCAGAGAGAGACAGAGAGACAGAAAGCGAGAAATCACCTGCCAGGGGGGATGGCCACGCTGCAATCCCTTCTCCTCCATTCTCTCGGGATCTTGGGCACACACGCACATGTGCCTGGCATGAGTTTAAGCCACCGGGTCCAGTGTTAGAACTGCAGTCAACTACATGGGAGTCCAGCAACATAGCCATTATGCCAACTGCTGGTCCCATACTTTTATTTCTTGACTGGACTATTACTGTAGCCTCTTAACTGACTTTGTGAATTTTCTGCAATTTCATTAGGGGATTTTTTTCTAACAAAAGCAATCTGATCATGAAGCACATTTGGTAAAAAGCCATTCAGGCAGGTCTGTTGTTTATTGGGGGGAAAAAAATCTAAGCTTTGAGTCTGGTATACAGAACACTTTACCATCGGTTTCCTGTCTGAATTTATTCCAATCCCTCACCCCTACATACCCCTCCTCCACTCACCCCAAAATGTCTGTAAACTTTTATGTATGCCATTCCTTCTTCTTGGGATTACCTTCTCACTTTTTACAAGAAAACTTCTACCTATTCTTCAAAGGCCAGTTCTTTATTTTTAGAATTCTTTTTTGCTATAGGGCACGTGAGCTTGCCAGAAAGACAGAGAGAGATAGAGAGACAGAAAGTGAGAAATCACCCCCAAGAAGGATGGCAACACTGCAATCCCTTCTCCTCCATTCTCCTCTCGGGATCTTGGGCACACACACACACACACCCAGCATGAGTTTAAGCCACCGGGTCCAGGACTTGAATCTCAATTGACTACATGGGAGTCCAGCGACATAGCCATTACGCCAACTGCTGGTCCCAAAAGCCAGTTCTAATAGTATCTCTTCAATAAAGTCTTTTTAAGCTCCGGTAGTTACTCACCTCTTGAGTTCCTATAGAACGTTGCAGCACTGACCCCCAAAACATTCATCAGGCTGTGCTGTAACTGTTTATGTTCCTTTCTGATACTCAGAGCCCAGGGGTTGATTGATCTATCTGCTTCCAGTTTCAAGCACTATGGCAGTTATACAGTGAGTGCTAAATGAATGTTTGCTTAATAAGCAAACAACTAATAAGTAGGATTTCACTTCTGGCCTCTGCTGATATAAAATTTGGTGTTTTCTTTGTCTAAGATGCTAATGTGTAGATCTAGCAGCTCAGTACTGCTCAGAGTGATAAGAGTCTCATAACTTAATACCACCCTAACTTTTAGGCTAACTTCCTTCCGCAAATGAGGAATCCTCCCATTATTAAATCTCAGAGCTAAAAGGTGTGTTGAGGAATCATTTGGTCCATCATCTCAAGGCAGGACCAGAGCTTCTGTGCCATTGTAACTGGGCAGAAAGAGAGGCTTTTGTGATGGCAATGTCATCTCAGTGCGCACCTTTTCTCTCACACATATATGTCCAGTGTTACTTAAGATAAGCCACTGGGATTTTGATAAATGATAGACATTAACATTTTTTAAAACAATTTAGTTCTTTCATGAGAGAGAGAGAGAGAGAGAGGCAGAGAGACAGAGAGAGGCAGAGAGACAGAGAAGTACAGAGACAGAGACACAGACAGACAGACAGACAGACGACTCTCTTCTACAGGGTTTCATGCTGTGATCTGACCCCACCAGCCTTTCCCACTAGTCAGGATCATGGGCACGTGCTCCTGGTGTTTACAGGTTGTCCAGGGAGCTGAAACTGCAGTCTACCATGTGGATCCAATGTTGCTTGAGCAGTGTGTGACTGCTGCACCACTGAGCCAACTCAGCTTGAAATTTTTTATTTTATTTTTTGCTATAGGGCACTTGCACTTGCCAGAGAGAGACAGAGAAGGAGAGAAATCAACCCAACCCCTCCTCCAAGAGGGATAGCCAAGCTGCTATCCCTTCTCCATTCTCCTAGGATTCTGGGTACACATGTACACACACCCAGCATGATTTTTAAACTATCAGGTCCAGGACTCAAATCATAACCAGCCAAGTAGGAGCCCCGTATCTTAACCACCACACAACCTGCTGGCCCCAGATTGAATTTTAAGGTAACAAAGTAGGTATTTCTTTCTAGGTCAAAGAAAGGCAAAGGTCTCATCAAATGCAGGCTCCTAACTTCCTATAGATCTTTTTGATACAGTTTGTGGTGTAGATATGACTCAAATGTCTGAAGAACACAGTTGAGAGTGTTTTAACTTCCTATTCCTTTTCATGATCTAATGTCCTGCTCTTTTGCATGATTATATTTTAAATATTCAAATAACTATGAAGTAAGAAGCTGTTGCAGTACCCACACTAATGTGACTCCAATGGAAACTGGCATTTGATTCCTACTCCTGCAAGCCCATCAAGAAGAGATTCCTCCCTACATCTAAGGAAGATTTATTGACCAGTGTTTTCAAAAGCACTTTCTCCCCTGTGAGTTAATTTGTGTATGGTTTTCCTGTTCTCTCCTTCCTCAAATATAAATAGATAACTGTTGCACAAGCCCCATAAGGGAGATGTCTTAGCAGTTTGGAGTGCGACTGATGCTGTGTCACAATTAGGGAACAAGTGTTGTCATACATCTTTAATCCTTAACCAAGTTTGTTGTGCTTACTCTGAAGAAGAGCACAACCTGGAAAACTGCCCAGAGAGATGCAAATGATATTCATACTCACTTTAGGCTGTAATTTATTCAATCAGATACTGTGCTAGATGCTAGAGATGGGGCAAGGTCCTTGCTTTCCTGGAGCTAACTTTTTATGGGAGCAGGAAGAAGGCAGAAAAGTTAAGAACATTCATAGATGAAACAATAAACACAATAATGTTATGAAGAAAGCAAGCAAGAGGATGAATTAGAGAGTATCAGGCCTTTTTTCTTAAAAAAGTTTCTTTCTTTTATGAGAGTGAGAGAGAGCAAGAGAAAGACAAGCATCATCCTCAACAGGGTCTCACAACATGATCCACTCCTTTCCAGCCAGAGTCCTGGACATGAGAGCCCAGTGTCCATTGGTTGACCAGAAAGCCAAACCTATGATCTTCTATGAAGATCCAGCTTCCCTTGAGCAGCATATTGCTGCTGTGCCACCAAAGCCAGGCCAGGAGAAGGCCTTCCCAAGAGATGATATTTATGCTGAGACCTGAAGGATAGGATGAGACCCAAAGGACCAGCCAGAGGAAGAGTAAGACAAAAAACTTTCCATACCTATGAAATAGCATGCATCAAGACCTGAAATAGTGAAGGTTTTGGTGTTTTGAAAGAAATTGGAGGAAAGAAAAACAAGGAAGCCAGAGCTTAGTAAATAAGGAAGAGAGTAGAACGAATCAAAATGCGGATGATGAGGTAGACAGGATCAGATTGAGCAGGGCCTTGGGATGAGGAGGCAGACAGGATCAGATCGAGCAGGGCTTTGGGGTACCACTGGAATTTGCATTTCATCCTGAAGACAATGGGAAGACATTGGAGGTTTTGCATGACTGATTTACCTTTTACAAAGATCACTTTTATTGCCTTGAAAAGAACCCATGGGAGAGGGCAAGGATGAGGAAGGAAAACCAATAAGGGCTATGTGTATCTGGGCAGAGGGCCTGGTGTTATGATTGATGTTGGTGGTGAGAAGAAATGGATTGATCAAGAAATATTTTGAAAGTTAATGGTTCTCACTGATAGATTGGCTATAAAGGGTGAGAAAAAGGGATGAATCATAGATAATTTCCAAATTTCTCTTGTTTTGAGCAGATAGGTAGATGATAGTATTTGTATTTTCTTTTTTAAAAAATTATTTTACTCATGTATGTGTACATGACTATGTACACATATCCACACTTAAAAAAAATCAAGCCGTGCTAATGAATGCATAACTGAAAACATTGCATAGTCCCTTCTATCCAACAGTTGTTCCATGGGGCAAATATCTTTGAGTCCTTTTTTTTTATTATTTTTAATCACTAGAAGGCATAAATGCTCTCCAGAGAGAGAGGGAGGAGCAGAAAGCAGCCGCAATGGGCGTGGTCATGCTGCAATTCATTCTCTACTTCTTTATCCTGTTAGGATTTAGGGCACACATGCACATGGGCCCAGCATGTATTTAAAGCCTTCAGAGCTGAGATTTGAACTGTGATTGACCATGTGGGATCCAACGTCCCTTAACCATTGGGCCAGCTCTCTTCAAGCTCTTTAGCTATTTTTCTTGATATTTATTTCTCACTTTCTAAATAATATGCTTACATTGCTATTTTCTTTGAATGCCTATTGTTCTTGGACCATTTACTTACATTTTACAAAGAAAAGCTTTCGAGCATGAGTCAGTTTCATGCACACAGTTGGGCCTTGTCCCTGGTGACTAGGAGGCTTCTTAGAAGGGAACAGGCAATGAAGTGGCCACACAGTGTGTCTGAAGGTCATTTCTGTGAGGCCACTCAGTTTCTCCAGGGAAAAAACTGCCTGGGAGTTGTTGTCTGGGAACTGGCCCCATTGCTCTAGGAGTAAGGAAGGGCAAGGTGGCCTGAACCGGCTTTCTGCCATAGAGTACACAGGCTTTCTATGAATTACCTTATTTCCTGCTCTGAATCTTATTCTCACTTTGTTCCTGGTGTCTGGAGCTGAATTGGCAAGTTTCAATTTCCCTGAAGACCTCACCTCTAGTCTCCCATCTTGTTTAAAGAAGGTTTATGGTTTCTGCTATTCTAGGGTTGGATGGGTGGGAAAGATGAAGAATTCTGGAGAAACACACTGGGCATGAGTGTACATGGCCAAAATCCTGAAAGGAGGGAAAATTGAAGGGATCATGGTGTGACCATTTCCCACGGGGATGAAGAAAAATCCTGGCTTTAACATGTGATGAAATATTAATGGTGCTGTGAAATACCTAGTTGGATATAAGAACTGGGGCTCTGGGAAGTCTTGTTTGGATCAATAAATATGCAGTCCCCAGCACTAGAAGGCATATAAAGCCATGGAAATTACTGCTCTTATTGGGAGAATGTGGAAGGAGGGGAGGGCCCATCCCTGAGGAGCCCCAGCAGTAGGCTGGGAGCCCACAGGCTGCAAGGAAGGAGTAAGAGGTAGGGAAAAGATCTCTCTTCAATGTAATGGAGGGAAGGCCTTTAAAAAAAAATTGGGTAAGCTGCTTGAGTTCCCTATATATTCTGATTATCAATCCCTTGTCTGAGGAATAATTGGTAGATATTTTCTTTTCACTCTAATTAATGTTTCCTTTACTGTGAGGAATCTTTTTAGCTTGATGTAATCCTACTTTCCTATTTTGAGGATCGTTGCCTGTGCATTAGGGGTCTTATTCAAGAAGTCTTTGCCTACTCCAATGTCTTCAAGAATTCCTCCCAAATTTTTCTAGTTTGATTCTTTACAGTTAAATCTTGGATGCATTTTGAGTTGACCTTTGTTAAAAGGGGTCCAGTTTCATTTTTCTGCAGGCGTATATCCAGTTCTTCTAGCCCTATTAGCTGAAGACTTTTGTTCCCCTCCACCTAAATTGTCTTGTACCATTTGTCAGTTGGCTATATGATTTGGGGTTTATTTCCAGATTCTCTATTCTGTTCCATTGGACTATGTGTTTATTTTTGTACCAGTTCCATGCTGTTTTGATTATTACCACTTTGTAATATTTTTAAGTCAGGTCATGAGATGCTTCTTAATTTATTCCTTTTGCACAATATTGCCTTGGTAATACAGAGTTGTTTTTTCTTTTTAATGAATTCAGACACATTTTATAATTTTTTTTCTATTTCTTTGAGAACATCACTGGCAATTGGATTGAAATTGCATTGAAGATATGAATTAACTTGGATAGAACTGATATTTTTATTATAATGATTCTTTCAATCCAAGGAAATGGGATGTTCTTCCATTTTTTTGGTATAATTTTCCATTTTTTTTTTTTTTTTTTAGTTTTTGATATTTTTTCTTATAGAGGTCTTTTGCCTCTTTGGTTAGGCTTATTCCTAGGTATCTTATTTGTTCTCTGGCTATTGTAAATGGGATTGCTTCCTTAAATTCTGTCTCATTCTGTTCATTGTTGGTGTATAAAAATGCTATAAATTTTTGTATTTTTGTATCCTGCTACTCTACTGAATTCACTTATCACTTCTAGGAGTGTTTTCATGGATTCGTTTGGATTTTCTATGTATATAGTCATATCATCTGCAAATAGGGACAGTCTAGCTTCTTCTTTTCATATCTGAATCCTTTTATTTTGCTCTCATGTGTGACTGAACTGGCTAAGACTTATATCATAATGTTGAAAAGGAGTGGAGTAAGTGGGTAGCCGTATCTCGCTCCAGTTCTTAGTGGAAAAGCTGAAAGCTTTTCAGTATGATATTAGCAATGGGTCTGCCATATATGGCTTTTATTTTTTTGTGCTGAGGAATGTCCCTTCTATATATATTTTGTTCAGAGTCTTCATCATGAAAAAATGTGTTTTTTCAAGTGCTTTTCCTGCATCATATGGGTTTTTTGTTCCTTTGTTTTAGAGAGAGATTTTTGCTATAGGGTGCATGTGCTTGCACCAGAGAGATGAAAAGACAGAAAGCGAGAAATCACTCCCCAGGGGTGATGGCCATGCTGCAATCCCTTCTCCTCCATTCTCCTCTTGGGATTTTGGGCATGCACGAATACACACCCAGTGTGAGTTTTAAGCCACTGGGTTCAGGACTCGAACTGCAGTCGACTACGTGGGAGTCCTGCAACATAACCATCATGCTATCTGTTGGTGCTGATCATATGGTTTTTATCTTTCCTTCTGTTAATAGGATTTATTATATTTATTGTTTTGCATAAGGTAAACCATCCTTACATCCTATTTGGTCCTGGTGTATAATTTTCTTTATGTGCTGTTGGATTAGGCCGTTGAGAATTTTTGCATTAGTATTCATTAGGGATCTTTGTCTGCAGTGTTTTTTGTTTTTAATGTTTTTTGTTTGTTTGTTTGTTTTTATTATGTTCTTGTCTGTTTTTGGTATCAAGGTGATGGAAGCTTCATAGAGTGAGTTTGGGAGAGTTCCTTCTTTTTGTCTTTAGAAATAGTTGAGGAGAATTGGCATAAGCTCTTAAGAGTTTTGTAAAATTTAGAAGTGAAGCCAACTGGACCTGGGTTTTTAACTTGTTAGGAGACTATTTAATACTGATTCAATCTCATTGTTTGTTATTGGTCTATTTTGGCTTTCTATTTTATCCTGATTCAGCCAAGGTAACTGGCATGTATTCAGATATTCGTCCATTTCTCCAAAGTTTATCTAAACTTTCTGTCAATAGTTTGTTAGCATATAATCACTCATAATGTTCTCCCACACATTTTGGTATTTATGCTAAATTGGTTGTAATATTACCAGCTTCATTACTGATTTAATCTATGAGGATAGTTTCTGTTTTTCTTGATCTATCTAGCTAATGGTTTATCAACTTTGTTTATTCTTGAAAAGAACTAGCTTTCTGTTTTGTTAATTTTTTATGGCAATTTTATTCTCTATTTCATTTATTTCAACTTTCATATTTACTATGTCTTTTCTTCTGCTATTTTTGTTTTTGTTTGTTTGTTGTTATTGCTTTTCTAGATCCTTGAGATGCTATGTTATTTGCCACCTCTCTTTTTATCTCTTTTTATCTTGTGAGCATTAATGGCTATGAACTCTCCCACCTTATGTTTGCTTCTGCTGTGTCCCAAAGGTTGTGGAGAGTGGTATGTTCCCTGTCATTTGTTGCAATGAATCTTTTTATTTCAAAATTTAGTTTTTTCATTCATTCAAAAGTTGTGCAGGGGCAGATTGTTTGGTTTCCATGTTATTGTGTATTTTTGAGGGCTCCTTCTATGGTTGTGTTGAAGTTTAATTCTATTTTGATCAAAGAAGAGTCTGAGTATAGTTTCTATTTTTAAATTTATAGAGGCTTGTTTTGTGGACTATTACATGGTCAACTTCTGAAAATGTTTCATGTGGAGATGACATGAAAGTGTATTTTGTAGTTACTGGGTGGAATATATATGGCCTATATATGTTTGTCAAATTTATTTAATTTATGATATCAATTAGCTACTATGTTTCTTTATTTTTTGTCTAGATGACCTGTCTAATAATAACAGTGGGGTGTTGAAATACCCAACAATTAGTGTATTGCAGTCTATATCTCCCTTCAGATGTAACAGTCTTTTTTTTAAAAAAAAGAATTATTTTATTTAACTTTATTTAATTTGTTTATTTTAATTTGACCAGAGAGAGACAGGTGTGAGAGAGAGAGAGAGAGCGCGAGAGAGCGAGAGAGCAAGAGCGCGAGAGAGCGAGAGAAGGAAAGTGAGAAAGCAAGTTGCAAGGTCCAAGACTCAAACCACAGTTGGCCATGTGGGAGTCTAGCACCCTTAACCACCATGCCACCTGCTGGCCCCAGATGTAGCAGTCTTTCTTCTACATATCTGGGTGCCCTGGCAATGGGGGCATAAATATTTATGATTGTTATATCTTCTTGGTAAATTAATTATCTTAGACCTATCCACATCCTTATCTTTTTACCCTTTTTATTTTAATGTCTATTTTGTCTAATATCAATATCATGACTCCTGCCTTTTTTTTTATTTCTATTTGCATGAATGACTTTTTTCCAGCCCTTCACTTTTAGTCTCTCTGATTATCTTTTTCTATGAGATGTGATTCTTGTGAGCAAAATACAGAGGGTTCTTTTTTCCCCTTTAATCTATCAAACCAATCTGTATCTTTTAGTTGGGGGAGTTTAATCCATTAGAATTCAATGTTATTATTGATATGTATGGACTTAGCCCTGTCATTCAATTACTTTCTTTCCCCCCAGTTGTTATGTGTTCTCTTGTTTCTATTTACCTTCTTTTAGTTTTCCAGGTATAGTATTCCCTTAAGTATTTCCTGAAGAGCTGGCTTACTTTTAGTGAATTATTTCAGCTTTTGTTTATCTGGGATTGATTTTATTTTTCCTTCCCAATTGAAGTATAATCTTGCAGGGTATGGTATTCTTGGTTGAAATTGTTTTTCTCTTTGAGTTTTTTTTTTTTTTAGAGTATTCATAATAATCCTTTTATTGTCTTTTTTAATGTTCATTGACTGAGTAGTGATAATTCCTTTTAAAATTTTTAAAATTTATTTTATTTATTTTTATTTAAATTTATTTATTTACATTCATTCACTGTACATCATTACAACATACAAAATGAGATTTCCCATCCAGAGTACACTGTATATTGGCTCAATCAAGCACATCAACATACATGTTATCGTCAACAAATGATTTTCCATTTCTTATTTCCTATATGTTTTGCCTTTTTTTTCCCCTCATCCTTGATTCCCTATCTCTTAACCTCTGCCATCTCCCACTCTCCTCCCAAAATGTCTATGGTATCTATGTTTGCATTCTTTTTTTTTTGGAGAGGTTTTTGCCATAGGGTACATGCGCTTGCCAGAGAGAGTCAGAGAGTCAGAAAGCAAGAAATCACCCCCCAGGGGGGATGGCCACGCCGCAATCCCTTCTCCTCCATTCTCCTCTCAGGATCTTGGGCACACACGCACACGCGCCTGGCGTGAGTTTTAAGCCGCCGGGTCTGGGACTCGAACTGCAGTCGACTACATGGGAGTCCAGCGACATAGCCATTTCGCTAACTGCTGGTCTCTCTCTGTTTGCTTTCTATACTGTTTTTCCCCCACATTTTATTGAGTCACTAAAAACATTATTACTCTAAGTATTTTCATAGCAAGCACTGCTGTCATATACATTTCTATGAAAACAAGTCCAACTTTAGGCATAAGCCTCAATGAATAGAATGAACATCCTATAAAGTAGCACCTAGCTAGGGCTATATATCATACTGCAGTCATCGAATAGGTAATTTTTTTCCCTGAAACTTTTTTTCAACTTAATTTACATTATTTCCCTAAGCATCGTCACAGCATACACAATGTGATTTCCCATCCAGAATATACTGCATAGTGGCTTAATCATGCATATTATTATCACAAATTTTCCATTTCTAGTTTCTAGAATTTTTTTCCCCCTATTTCTGATCCTCTGTCCTTTCCCACCCTGTTCTTACACTATCTCCGGAGTCTACAATTGTCTTCCATTCCTTTCCCACCCACTTTGTATTGATCACACAATTTCTTAAATAATCTAACTACTTTCAATAGCAAGTTCACTTGATACTATTAAGAAAACCAGTTTTAACTTAAATCAAAGAAATGCTAAGGAATTTTGCTTAAAGCCAGGAAACAGGTTAGGATTCTGTTCAAATGGTAGGTGCATGAACCTATCCATATCTCAAGACAGGACACAAATCCTTACAACCAGATAACCAAGTCTACAAGAAAATCAGCAATATTTTAGTCAAAAGTCATAAAATTATACTTCACCAATTCAGTCTCATGTACTTTATCTTCTGTTGTGGTTCAATTTTCCTGATTAAATTCTGGGATAGAATATTCAACTCCAGACTTGTCTCTATGATTAAGTAGGCCACTCTCTTAGTTTTTGAACTGTTATTTCTGTGTGTCTGTATTTAATTTTCCTGACATAGCACTCCCTTGAGAACTTCTTGGAGATCTGGTCTGGTGCTGGTAAATACTTTCAGATTTTGTTTATCTGAGAATGTTCTTGTCTTTTCTTCCCACACGAAAGACAGCCTTGCCGGGTACAGTATTCTTGGCTGAAATTGCTTTTCTCTTAACACTTTGAATATATTTTCCCATTCTTTCCTTGCTCACACTGTTTCTGATGAGAGGTCTGCTGTTAGCCTGATGGGATATCCTTTGTAGGTAACTTGATGTTTTTCTCTTGCCAATCTTAGTATCTTGTCTTTGTCTGTGGTTTTGGTCAATCTGGCTATAATGTGTCTTGGAGAAGATCTTCTTGGGTTGATTCTATTTGGGGTCCTTTGTATTTCTTGGGACTGGATCTTTGAGTGCCTCTCTAGGTTTGGAAAATTTTCTTGCAGGATTTCATGGAATAGATTATCAATGCCCTTATGGGTCTCTTCACCTTCTGGAATGCCAATTATCTGGATGTTTGGACATTTGATCGTAGCTAGTACTTCTTGTATATTATTTTCAAAATTTTGGGCAATTTTCTCAGTCTTTGTAGTTGATTTTTCTAGGCCAGCCATTTTCTCTTCTACATCTGAGATTCTATTTTCTGTGTGATCTAGTCTGCTTTTAATACTTTCAAGGAAGATTTTGACTTCCTGTATTATAGCCTTCATCTCTAACAGTTCCGTTTGATTCTTTTTTAAAATGTGTAATTCTTCTTTTAGACCTTGCAAGAATTTCCTCACCTTCTGGAACTCGTCAACTTCTTTCTCCTTTCTCTTCAGCAGTTCATTGTCTCTTTTCTCTTCCATCTCTGTTAGCTTCGCCATTATGAATTTTCTAAATTCTTTATCAGACATTTCCATGATTTCCATTGAACTGCTTGTCGATGAAGAGGAGTTATTCTTTTCCATTGGAGGAGAGGTATTTCTTTGCTTTCCCATACTTCTTGTGGTCCTATGGTGATTTCTAGTCATCTGATGAATGATGTATTTCTTCCTAATTCTTGAAGTTCAATCTGAACATTCAGGAGCAAGCAGAAAGAGGTGATCTGGAATCTCTGTTGTTCTGTTGTGATTGCTTTGTGCAGCAGATTCAGTAAATATTGAAGAATATGTTAACCCTAATAGTATTTGGATATTTAACTACAGTGCCCTTAGATACATCTGGAAACACAGTAAGTAGATATTGAAGAGTGATGGGACAAGGAAAAAGAAAATGAAAAAGAGAGAGAGAAACAACAAAGAAACAGAAAAAAAAAGATGGGAAAAAAATGAAAAAAATTGTAATTATTTTTTTCTGTTAAAGAAAAGCACAAAATAGACTATTTTGCAGGACCCATGAGGGATCTTCTCCTGGAGGCCTCACCTCTCCTGCCTGGATAGGAGGACCAGAGAGGATTATTAACAAGACTAAAGGCAGAGCTGAGAGCAAGAGAAAAACTTTATCTTTAAAAAAATTTTAAAAGGAAATATTACAAAAAAATGAGAAGAGACAGAAACAGAGACACAGAGACAGAGATAGAAGGTCAGAGGGGCTCGCTACCATGCTAGCTTTGTTTGCTGGAGGCTGAATTATCAGTAGAAAATCC
>NW_006203577.1:1367451-1389245 GCF_000334495.1 Tupaia belangeri chinensis
AGGTAACTTGATGTTTTTCTCTTGCCAATCTTAGTATCTTGTCTTTGTCTGTGGTTTTGGTCAATCTGGCTATAATGTGTCTTGGAGAAGATCTTCTTGGGTTGATTCTATTTGGGGTCCTTTGTATTTCTTGGGACTGGATCTTTGAGTGCCTCTCTAGGTTTGGAAAATTTTCTTGCAGGATTTCATGGAATAGATTATCAATGCCCTTATGGGTCTCTTCACCTTCTGGAATGCCAATTATCTGGATGTTTGGACATTTGATCGTAGCTAGTACTTCTTGTATATTATTTTCAAAATTTTGGGCAATTTTCTCAGTCTTTGTAGTTGATTTTTCTAGGCCAGCCATTTTCTCTTCTACATCTGAGATTCTATTTTCTGTGTGATCTAGTCTGCTTTTAATACTTTCAAGGAAGATTTTGACTTCCTGTATTATAGCCTTCATCTCTAACAGTTCCGTTTGATTCTTTTTTAAAATGTGTAATTCTTCTTTTAGACCTTGCAAGAATTTCCTCACCTTCTGGAACTCGTCAACTTCTTTCTCCTTTCTCTTCAGCAGTTCATTGTCTCTTTTCTCTTCCATCTCTGTTAGCTTCGCCATTATGAATTTTCTAAATTCTTTATCAGACATTTCCATGATTTCCATTGAACTGCTTGTCGATGAAGAGGAGTTATTCTTTTCCATTGGAGGAGAGGTATTTCTTTGCTTTCCCATACTTCTTGTGGTCCTATGGTGATTTCTAGTCATCTGATGAATGATGTATTTCTTCCTAATTCTTGAAGTTCAATCTGAACATTCAGGAGCAAGCAGAAAGAGGTGATCTGGAATCTCTGTTGTTCTGTTGTGATTGCTTTGTGCAGCAGATTCAGTAAATATTGAAGAATATGTTAACCCTAATAGTATTTGGATATTTAACTACAGTGCCCTTAGATACATCTGGAAACACAGTAAGTAGATATTGAAGAGTGATGGGACAAGGAAAAAGAAAATGAAAAAGAGAGAGAGAAACAACAAAGAAACAGAAAAAAAAAGATGGGAAAAAAATGAAAAAAATTGTAATTATTTTTTTCTGTTAAAGAAAAGCACAAAATAGACTATTTTGCAGGACCCATGAGGGATCTTCTCCTGGAGGCCTCACCTCTCCTGCCTGGATAGGAGGACCAGAGAGGATTATTAACAAGACTAAAGGCAGAGCTGAGAGCAAGAGAAAAACTTTATCTTTAAAAAAAATGTAAAAAGGAACAATGACCAAAAAAATGGGAAGACAGAAGCAGGGAGAGACAGAGACAGAGATAAAGAAACAGAGATAGAAGGCTAGGGGGGCAGGTCCCTACCATGCTAGCTTGTTAGCTGGAGGCTGAATTATCAGTCCTCGCCAGACAGACAGAGAGAGACATAGAGACAGAAAGTGAGAAATCACCCCCCAGGGGGGATGGTCACGCCGCAATCCCTTCTTCTCCATTCTCCTCTCGGGATCTTGGGCACGCACGCACACGCGCCCGGCGTGAGTTTTAAGCCACCGGGTCTGGGACACGAACCGCGGTCGACTACGTGGGAGTCCAGCGACATAGCCATTACGCTAACTGCTGGTTCCCGTTCTGTTAATACTTTTAAGGGAGGTTTTAATATCCTGCATTGCATTCTTTATTTCCAGAAGCTCTGTTTGATTTCTTTTCAGGGTGTCTCTGTCTTTATGAAGTTCCTCATTCAAGTCATGGAAAGACTTTCTCGTCTACTGGAAATAGCTGTTCATTTTCTCTTGCACCTCATTGAGCTTAGTTAATATTCTGAACTCTTTTTCAGACATTTCTATGATTTCTTGTGTTTTATCCTTTATCGGTGAGGAGTTATTATGTTTCTTTATTATTTCCTGGTTTTCTCATATCTTCTGAGGCTCTGCTGTGACTTTTAGTCATATGGTGATGCGTCACTTCATGGAACTCCTTCAGAATAAATTTCTGTAGCTTTGTGCTTTTATTCTGTGTGAATGATCCAATTAATAAATGGGCAAATGAATGAAATAGACAACTCTCCAAGGAAGATTTATCAATGGGCAAAAGGCATTTAAAAATGTTCAAAGTCTCTTGTCATAAGGGAAATTCAAATTAAAACCACAGTGAGAAACCATTTAACCCCAGTTAGAATGGCTAGGATCAAAATAATAAAGACTAACAAGTGCCGATGAGACTGTGGTGAAAAGGAAACTGTCTTACACTGTTAGTGAGAATGTAAATTAGGTTGTTTTCCACAGAGCCTGTGGAAAACAATATAGATGTTCCTCAAAAAACTACAAATAAGGACCAGCAGTTAGTGAAATGGTTTTGTCACTGGACTCCCACATAGTCAAAGCGGTTCGAGTCCCGGACCCGGTGGCTTAAACTCACGCCGGGCGCATGTGCATGCATGCCCAAGATCCCGAGAGGAGAATGGAGGAGAGAGGATTGTGGTGTGGCCATCCCCCCTGGGGGGGGATTTCTCACTTTCTGTCTCTCCATCTCTCTCTCTCTCTGTCTGGCGAGTGCACACACCTTATAGCAAAAACCTCTCCAAAAAAAAAAGAAAGAAAAAAAAAAACCAACTACAAATAAAATTATCATATGATTCAGTAATCCCACTCTCCACTCCTTAGTGTTTAGTCAAAAGATAAGAAAAACTCAGTCCTAAAGACACATGCACATCCATGTCTATTGCAGCATTATTCACAACTGCTAAAACATAGAACCAACCTAAGTGTCCAAAAATTGATGACTGGGTTGAAAAACTGTGACACTAATATACTATGGAATATTATTCAGCTATGAGAAAAAATGAGACCCTATTATTTGATTCAAAGTGGATGGATATAGAAGACTATGTTGCGCAAAGAGAACCAGACTTTGTAAGATACTCACTGTGTATTTTCATTCAGTATGTACTAAATATGGCAAAAATAGAAATATCTGAAAATACGATAGTAGAGAGGATAAATAGATATGAGAGATTGTAAGGAAGGGAAATGGATGGTAGAGAGTGTGTGGTAGAGGGTGGATATGAGGTACAAGGGGAAGAAACATTCAATCAACAAAAAATGTTCTCTGTTGAAAAAAATATTGTATACATCATGATATAGACTTTATGTAAGTTGAGAAATTAATCTGAAAATGAAAAAGAAAAACTTTATAATAAAAAGAATTTTAACAATATGTATATTTTTAGGGCAATGGTGATGTGATAGTTAAGGCATTTGGGACCTACATGGCTGACTACACTGTTGAAATACTGGATCAGGTGGCTTCAGAAATATACTGGGTACATGTGTGTGTTTTCCCAAAATCCCAAAAGAAGGGAGAAATAGAGAAGAAAGGGTTGCAGTATGACCATTCCCCATGGTGGTGGTGGTGGTGGTGTGTGGGGGAGGTGCTTTCTCATTTTATCTCTTTTTCTCTGTCTCTCTCCAGTGAGTGATTATGCCCTCTGGTAAATTTTAAAAAATTGTGTGTGCAGGTGAGGGTGAGGAGGGTCCCTCCACTTAAAATTTTCTTGAATTTTCATTTATTAGTTTCCTTCATTATTTTTGCTCAAATTGAAAAATAAAAACAAACAAACAAACAAAACAAATAAACAAAAAACTTGTTTCTTGCTTCCATGAACAAGGGACATAGAGAAACAGAAACTGGTGCTCCCAGCACAGCCTTCACACCACACTCTACGGGAGCCTTCATCAGCTGTGGATCACAGATATTCACGCACCCAATGTGTTCAGGGAGTTCTCTGGACAGGAACCTGGAATCTTCTCATGTGGGTCAGCTTCGAGTGTCATGTGGCTGCTGTGCCATTATCTGGCTCCCCTCTAAGTGTTTTATTATTTTTACTATTGAAAATGGGTGGCATAGTGGTTGAGGTACTGGAATCCCATGGAGTTGACCGTGATCCAGCTCTGGCTGATGTTAGGGTACGTGATGGTGTCAAGACCCTCTTAGGGTAGCTTAGGCCATGTGGATTTCAGTACCTTAACCTCCATTCCATTGGTCCTAAGAAAAAGAGATTTTTGTCTAGACAGTGGTGTGATTATTGTGTATAGAAGGGGGAATGTTTTCAGAATGGAAAGTGTTACAGTAAAACACATTTTTATTACTGGCCAATGGGACCTACATTTGCATCACCCAGATACTTGGTTATCAGACTACATTGCTGCTTGTAATTGAGGTTTAAACACATGGCATATTTTGAAATGACCTCGTATTCTTCCACATGCTTACAACTGCTCAGATATTCCTGGAAAGGGATAAATTTTTAAACAGTAGTATTTTCATTCATGTTAGCTTTCTTCAGCATCTTTGAAATCTGTAAACCCTTTTGTAAAGCCATCTTTTTTTTGAGAGAGAGATTTTTGTATAGGGCACATGCATTTACCAGAGAGTCAAAGAGACAGAAAGCAAGAATTCACCCCCCCCTCCCAGGCAGATTGGCCACGCTGCAATCCCTTCTTCTCTATTCTCCTCTCAGGATTTTGGGCTTGCACCTACATGTGTCTGGTGCGAGTTTCAGGTCGCTAGGGCCGGGACTTGAACTGTGGTCAACTATGTGGGAGTCCAGTGATGTAACCATTACATCATGTGCTGGTTCCAGTCCTCTTTGTGTAAGTGTGTGAAAAATAATGCAACTCTTCATTTGGAGTTAATGAAGGAGAAGAATGTAGAGAATGCAAAGAAAAAAAGGTGTTTTTGCTTCTGGGGAAGGCTAATGTGGACACAATAATGCTGATTGAACACCAAGGGCTCTTTTGATGATTTCAGTTCACAGACTCAGTGTATACTATTATTACTCTAGTATTTGCAGAGGCCAAGCTCACATTAATCACTCCCTACTCCCACTGGCCAGGTTGTGATTTTGAGTGCTGAAGGCTGACACGGGTTTTTATGTTAGTTTCTATTTCCTGGAGTGAGAGTCTAATAGACTTGAAACAAACAGCAGGGGGAAATAATGAAGAATGACTGAATAAGGCTGAGTGATTGTACGTAAGTGACAAAGATGGCAGAGGAAGACCAAGGGGATTAGTGTTGATATGGATCCCACAGGCTTTACTGTAGCATGAGCTCTCCAGGGAGTTCAAAAGATGTTGTAGTATGGTCTGATTACCTCTCCCAGCAACTTGGGACCATAGGTATTAGGTAGAAAGGAAGCTTTCATCTTTGGTAGTTGAATGTGGGAAATGGAACAATGACAGCCCTGTTCTTCTAGCATTCCCCAGACACTGTACAATGGAAACCCAGTCTCCTCTGGATTCCCTCTCCAGGTGAGAGGACACTGGCTCAGACTCTTCTTGCCTTTCTCATAGTTGAGTCAGCTTCAGTTTCCCCCCTGTGTTAGAGAAAGCGAATCCCATACTCTTTTCAATCACAATTGACAATACAGGCTTTGTAGGTTTAGTTGTCCCTTCAGTGCCTGGTCTTGATGAAGGGTGAAAAGTGATAAGTTAGAAACTGGACCCATTGAGCTAGGCTTGGCTATAGATCAATGACCCCATGCAAACAAGTCTTATCAACTTTCATTAGATCAATTCTAATCCCTGAATTGTATAATTCTTCCCAAGTTAGTCTTTCCCATAACTCTTGATGGAAAGAAACATAGAAAAGTAACCTGCAGGTGTGTGAGTGGGAAACGTGTGGAGGAATATGTCACTGATAGATGCAGGTCTTGATGACTGCTAATAGTGACTTTTATTATATGGCTTTGAAGGTTCAAAGAGAGCTCAAGTTGTTTACTCTTATAAAAGTGAAATGGGGAAAAGTTCAAAGGAAGAGGAAAATTTCCCAGTAGTTGAATTTTTGAAGAAGAGGGATAATATGTACTTGCTAATTACTGTCATCTGTAGTTGTATCAAACTGGTATATCTTGGGGTAAAGATTCTGGATATTGTGGCTGCCTAGACCATGCAGTGCATCTAGAGCTTTTGAGAATAACTAATTCATCCCAAGTAAGCAAATAGAGTATCCCTCAAAAACTCTTAGGGGACCAGCAGATGGCATAATGGTTACATCATTGGACTCCTGTGTATTAAATTGTGGTTTGAGTCCTGGACCTGGCAGCTTAAAACTCATACCAGGTGTGTATGTGTATATGCCCAAAATCCTGAGAAGAGAATGAAGAAGAGATTACAGAGTGGCCATCTGCCTTGGGGGGTGATTTCTTGCTTTCTGTCTCTCTGTCTCTCCAGCAAGTGCACACATCCTGTAGCAAAAATCTCTCCAAAAAACAAAACTAAACAAAACTCTTAGAACATTTATCTTAAAACTGAAGCCATGGGACCAGCAGATGATGTAATGGTTACATTGCTGGACTCTCACATGGCCAACTGTGGTTCGAGTCATGGACCTGGAAGCTTAAAACTCATGCTGGGGGTCGGGGGTATATGCATGCATGCCCAAAATCCTGAGAGGAGAATGGAGGATGGAGGAGAAGGGATCGCAGTGTGGCCATCCCACCTAGGGGGATGATTTCTTGTTTTCTGTCTTTCTGTCTCTCCAGTGAGAGCACGTATCCTATAGGAGAAAGTTTAGAAGGCCTTGAGGTGGGCAATAACTTTTAAGGTATAATACTGAAGGTCCAATCCATGAAAAATGAATTGACAAGCGGGATTTCATTAAAATTAAAACATTCTGCTCTGTGAAAGACTATATCCAGAGACTGAAGAGATAAGACTGAAAAAATATTTGCAAAAGATACACCTGGTAAAGAGCTGTTATCCAAAATGTGCAAAGACCTCTTATAACTCAACAGTAATACAACTTGATTCTTAAGTGTGCAAAAACTTGAGTACCTTACCAAAGAAGCCATTCAGTTGACAGATAAGTGTATGTAAAGATGTTCTATATCACATGTCATCAGGGAAATGCAAATTAGAACAATAATGAGATTCAGTCTGTGGCCTAGTGGTTAAGGTAGCCAGGCCACACATGACCAACTCTGCAGTTCAAGTCCCAAACCTGGTAGCTTAAAACACATGCCAGGCATATATGCATATGTGCCCAAGATCCCAACATGAGGAAGACGCATAGGAGTAGGGATTGCAGCGTGACCACTGTTACTGCCTCTCTCTCTCTCTCTGTCTCTCTCTGGCAAGTGCACATGCCCTCTGGCAAGTTACAAAAATATTAAGAGTCTTCCAATATAGAGGGAAAAGCTGTAGAAGGTTCCTGTGAGATGAGTACCTTATCCCAATAATGGATTCCTTAGCCATGGCATTACTCCTAATTCCCTCCATTATTTCCCCTCCTACGAATTTGAAAGTGGGGAAGGAGGGGTGGAGAGCTCACAAAGGCATCACTACACTTTATTTCATTGTGAAACAGACAACTCCTGTTTTTCAGTGGACAGATCTGGTTCTGCTTTGGATACTACCCTCCTGAATGAATTTTGAACTTCCAAGGTGCGAAGCGTTAGATGGCGACACTCCCTTCGATGGACCAAGGAACAGCCTTAAACAGATACCCTTTAAAAGCAATATGTTTACATTTGATAGATTCAATCTAATGGATATTTATTGAGTCATTAAGAGAAGGTCTGAGGTTTTACAGGGTCATTTTACTTTGTTGGCTATAAGCTGCTAAGAATTGTGAAAAATAGTGATTGTTTATAGGATAGAAAAAGGACTGACCAAAAGCAATTGAAATTCTATTCTAAAGCAAATAAAATTAAGTCCTTGATTGATATTTGCCCATCAAAATATGTTTCGGAATCTGGTTGATGTATTATTCTCTGATTAACTCATTGGGATTTTATATTGGGGCACTATTTCCCATCATTCCCCTCTGTGCACCTGACAAACCAGTAGTCCTAGACAATAAAGCAAAACCTTAGATTCTACAGAGAAAAACGACTAAATTCCTGTTCTTTTACAAGTGTTATAGTAGACATCTACCAGGCATTATTTCATTTAATTCTTATACAACAGCTGAAGGAACTAGGTATTGCTTTTATTTTATGGAGAGGTTACACAGCTAGTAAATGGTCAATCCTGAAACCTAAGTCTCTTCTTAAGGGAATGGTGTAGGGCCATTCAGGTGAGACTGTGGGCTGTGGTCAAAAAAAGCACACTAAATTCCAAAGGCGAAATTGACATATTTACAAATTTGCATAGGGCCAGAGCTCTCCTGCACTATAAATCTGAAAGCTGGATGTTTCCAGGACTGTAAGCATTACCCTTTATAAGCTTGTTTGTATCTCAGTCAGGGGCAAGCTATCCAATAGTATCAAAAGCAAAAATGAATAGTTTTGCTAGTTTTCTTTTCTTATTTTAAATTTGCCCCAGGGTATGTACACTTGCTAGAGCAAGGCAGAGAGACAGAGAGAGAGCAAGAGGGAGAAAGCACGCCCCCCAGTGGGATCCGGTTATGCTGCAAAATCCCTTCTCCTCCATTTCTCCATCCTGTTAGGATTTGGGTCATGTGTGCACATGTACCTAGTATGTTTTTCAAGCTGTAGGATGTGGGATATGAACCATTGCAATCGGCCACATGAGATCCAGTTCCCTTAACCAGTAGGCCATGGGATTGGCCCTGTGTTACCAGTTTCAAAGATACCTGGGACTGTTTCATAATACTTCCCAGGGTCTATATTATTTGCTGAATTTAAGATTTTTTTGTATCTATTTGATGACTGAGATTGTCCCATAATTTCCATTTTTATATTGTCCTTCTGTGGTTTCGATACCCAGGCTATGTTAGCTTTGTAAATAGGTTAGAAAAATGTTACTTATTCTCCTATTTTATCGACAATTTTATATGAGATTGAAATTTTGGTAGCATCCTCCCACATGGTTTAGTCCTTGTTTTCCTACCTCTGGGTTCTAGTCATCCTTCCATTCCTTAAAAATTTTTGAGCTTTTTCCTCCTTGAGTGCTTTATGTGTATGACTCTCCTGGCCACCTTACTCTCCCTGTCCCTGGCAGGCTCTTCTTAAATGTCACCTTTCCAAAGCCCTTCTCTTATGCTATCTCAGGCAGGTTTCCTTTATCATTTGTTATTATCTATCTATGCATTATGAGCATTTAAAAAGAAGTTTATTTATTCTATGAGTGAGAGACAACGAGAGTCAGAGAAACAGCTCCCTGACAAGGTCTTGACACTATGATCCACCTCCAGTTTCAGCCAGCCTGGATCTCGGGTTGGATATAAGTGTTAAGAATTATGAGAGTATACATGCCTGTTGTACTCAGCTCTTCAGATTTGAACTGGTAACCTTGCCATGTGGATCTGCCTTGCAGAACGTCATATTCTACTGCTGCACCCCATCCAGCCTCCATGAGCATTTTTGTGATAATAATTATCATTATGTATAGGTAGTATAGTGACTTGGTTTGTTTTATCAATATGTGAGGGGGGGGTTATGTTTACATCATTCACTTGTGCTTAGCCTCGCGTCTGTCACATGGTAAGGCCTTAATAACGACTTGTTAAACAAATGACCTGTCATCCTCCCCTTCTTTTCAATCATACATAAAAGCTGGAGAGTCCACACAGTGGATTCCAAGTTTCCCTTCCAGTTGGAGAATATATTCTCTGAAAATTTCCTTTCTTTGCTAGTGAGAACTCAGGAAATGTTATGTGCTTGAACCAAATTGTCTTAAATTATTTTTAGAATAAACTAGAGGAGATTTGGACGGATGGCTGAATATACTACATCTTGTTTTTTTTCCCTTTGACCCTTTGGCTTTTTGGACTCTTTTGGTTACATAGTCAGCGAACTAGTGCCTGTTTCCACAGGCTCCCATTTTGTTTTTCACCAATAATACTCTTGCCTGGAAGGCTGTTTTATCTACTATTAATATAAATATAGTCATTTCGCCATTTCATGTTTGCTGTTTGTATGCATATTTTTTCCTAACCATATTTTTAATCTGTGTCCTTATTTTTAAAGTGTGTCTCTTATAGACAGCATATACTTGGGTCTTGTTTTTAATCCATTCTGAAAACATCTGTCTTTTATTTGGAGCGTTTGAGTCCTTCTACATTTAATATAATTCTTAGTTTGATTGCATTTAGTTCTTTCCTGACTTCTTTTGGGTTCATTGAGCACTTTTAAACTTTTTATTTTAATTTATCTAGCCTTTTCATTTATTTGGGTTCATTGAACACTTTTAAAGTTTTTAATTTAGCTAGCCTTTTGCAGTTTTTAGTGATTGCTTGGACATTACAGGGTATCTGCTTGCATTTTCAGTCATAAAGTTCACATCATATTACTTCATGTAAAATATAAGATCCTGGTAACTTTATAGATCTAGTTACCACCTTCCCCTGTCATTTCTATTTGATATATATATAAAACAAATTAGTTGTCATATGTATTAATACTATATCTTTGCATGTTAGAATCCACACACTATCGTGGTATAACTTTTGCTCTAATCTGATCGTGTTTAAAGTTTTCTGATTTTAGGCATGAGTCTACCTATTAGTTTCTGGGACAAGAGTGAAAACTAAGGCCCAGTGGACACCTTGTTTCTAAAACTGTGTATCTATGAGCTACTGAGAAGCCTGCAGGAAGCCACTATATTGGAACACTCCAATGTAGGCTGTCACCTAAGAAGCTAGGGTTATTTGCATTCTCTTCTTTGATTTAGATGCCATTGAACATTCAAGCCTCTTCTCTGTCACACAAACCGGTTCTCTGTATTTGTTCATGCAAAATCAAATATTTATGGCAAGCACTGTGGTATAAAGTTGTCCATAAAATTAATCGTTTTTGTTTTTGCTTTTTTTTTTTTTGATATAGAATGTTATGCCTTTTCTGCTTTCAATATTTGCTTTCTCTAAAACTAGTAGGTTCTTGGGAAAGCCATGACGTATTTTTCCATGTTTTTCTATGCAAAAGTGCTTCATGGCTTCCCCAACAACCCAATAAATTGTCTTCTCATGTCTGGTCTTTTCATACCGGAACCAGTGCTTTCCAGAGCATTTTCCTCTCTTCTTTTGGCCTTCGCATTTATTCTGTGGGTTGGCAGCTTTTGAGGACAGTTTCTCCTTCTTTGCCTCTGATTCCTTGCTGAGGTGTTTTCCTGACAGTGTTCACCAAGGCCAATGAACCATACAGAAGTATCCCAGCAATGCCATGGAGTAGCTGTGTGACCTTAGATGAGCCACTGAATTCCTGTGAACTGCAATTTACATGAAATAATGTAAGATTCCTTCTAGTTCTAGCAGCTCTGTTCCTTTGACTTGCACTGCCCCTGTGGTGACACACAGACACTTCCCAGTGGGGCATGAGGTTGGAATTGCCGTAGCAGTGTGAATAGTTAATCACACAGAAGAGTGCGTGCACCACACAGTACACACAGATACGTGCACCTTCTCTGTGGCTACCCTGACACTGCAGGTTAGTCCTTACTCCTAGAAGCTGTTTCTATATATCTGCTGATTCTCATCCATACTGGTTATATGTTCTTTCCTTTCTAATACCGTTTATGTTCTAGAATCTGGCTTGTACCCATTTCGGCTACCTGCTAACCTTCTGCTGTGCTCCTGGCCTTGTGTGCAGCTCTGCTTGCTGAGTCATCAGAGAACTTTCCTCCTTAATCCCATCACCAGACCTTCTCTTTCCAGGTGGTCTCACTCAGAGCAGTGGACCTCCCCTTTGCTATGTCCACAGCCATTTCCGGTATCTGAACGGGACTTCATTGTTGTGGGTGATAGAGAATAGCCCACGGAAAATTTGGGAAGGTTTATGAAATCATATGATAGGAAGGAGGAGACGCAGGATGTAAGGTGAAATGGTATTTTACCATTCATGACACTCAGTACTCTCATCATACCCCTCATCTTAGAAAACACCGTGGGCACCCTGTCCTGGTTCTCAGGACTCAGAAATGTCAGATCACCACCTTGACCAGCTCCTCCTTCCAGTCAGACTTGTCCTGTATTTGTTTTGTAAGAGCTCCGTTCTCTTCTAGTCAGTGCAAGAAGCATCTCTCTCAAAACCTGACAATAGTTTGAAGAGTTTCCTTTTCCTGGACAATATGATGGAACATGAAAAAAGGAATCAAAAGATCGTGATCTGAAACCAAGTTTTCCTGCTTTCTCTCTATATGAACTTGACCAAGTAACTTCTGTCTTTATTTTATTTTATTTTATAATTGTCAGAGGACATGTGCTCTTAGAGAGAGAGAGAGAGAGAGAGAGAGAGAGAGAGTGTTTCTACTTCCCATCAGGATTTGGGCGTGGACGTATGAACTCGGCATGCTTTTCAAGCAGCCAGGTATAGCATTTGAACCTTCGGTTGGCCATGTGAGATCTGGCTTCCAAGGCACAGCTCTTAATCATTGTGCTATGGGGCTGGCCCACAACTTATTCTCTTGAATTTCTTTTCCCTTAAAATGAGGAAGAAAATATTTTCAAGAGTTATTTGTTATAGGGATTTTAGATACAGCATGAGCAAGGACTATTTGTAAGTCTTGTGCTCCTACAAAATATTTTTACTTGGGATTCAGAAATACTTCTCAGCCTCACCATATATATTACTAATTGGGAAAGAAGCCAGTTCATTTGGAAAAAGACCTAGAATAGTCCCTATGCTAAAGTTGCTTATTTAAAAAAAAAAAGAATCCCTTGAATAATGAGTGAAAAAGAGAACAAAATGTGAAGTGAGAACCTGGGTAAGATTTGGTGAGTGGGAAATAAGGTTTTGAGATAAATGATTCCCTGTTCAGCTCTCCATCCGTATTGGAATCAAAAGATCGTGATCTGAAACCAAGTTTTCCTGCTTTCTCTCTATATGAACTTGACCAAGTAACTTCTGTCTTTATTTTATTTTATTTTATAATTGTCAGAGGACATGTGCTCTTAGAGAGAGAGAGAGAGAGAGAGAGAGAGAGAGAGAGAGAGTGTTTCTACTTCCCATCAGGATTTGGGCGTGGACGTATGAACTCGGCATGCTTTTCAAGCAGCCAGGTATAGCATTTGAACCTTCGGTTGGCCATGTGAGATCTGGCTTCCAAGGCACAGCTCTTAATCATTGTGCTATGGGGCTGGCCCACAACTTATTCTCTTGAATTTCTTTTCCCTTAAAATGAGGAAGAAAATATTTTCAAGAGTTATTTGTTATAGGGATTTTAGATACAGCATGAGCAAGGACTATTTGTAAGTCTTGTGCTCCTACAAAATATTTTTACTTGGGATTCAGAAATACTTCTCAGCCTCACCATATATATTACTAATTGGGAAAGAAGCCAGTTCATTTGGAAAAAGACCTAGAATAGTCCCTATGCTAAAGTTGCTTATTTAAAAAAAAAAAGAATCCCTTGAATAATGAGTGAAAAAGAGAACAAAATGTGAAGTGAGAACCTGGGTAAGATTTGGTGAGTGGGAAATAAGGTTTTGAGATAAATGATTCCCTGTTCAGCTCTCCATCCGTATTTTGAAGAAAGGGCTTACCAGCCGAATAATAACGAGAACTGTTCATTGAATATATATTGTGTGCCAGGCACTTACATACAGTGTCTCTCCTTTTCAAAGAAACCTTTCATAATTGTGGAGAAGAAAATGGCTCCTAAGAGAGGATGAGTAATTTTTACAAGACGGCATTGCTGAGGGTGGTAGCACCAGGTTCCAGACTCAGCTGTTTCTGACTCCAAAGCCTGTGCTCCTCTCACCAGACCATCCTGCTCTTACTTCTGAGACACTTGAATGAGTCATCGCAGGAGCCACATGCCATCCAGGTTCTCCTTCAAACTATGTCCAACACCTAAGAGCAGGCACGCCCAAAGTAATTTCAAGTTGACTGGCCTGCAGGCCTTAGAGCCGGACCTGTCAGAATTGCACTGCGAGCTGTGAAGTCTCCCCTGGACCCAGGCTTCTGTGCAGCACCCAGTAGGGTAGGGGATGTGCTTTGGCAAGTCTGAGCCCGTGCAAAGGCTGACACCCACAATTACAAAGCAGAGGAGACTACAGGAGCAGCTACATCATGCCACCATGTAATTATTCTCTATTGGTGTGATTCCTGCTTTTCTGCTGGTTAAAGCCACATCACCCGTCTAAACTAGAAACCTTTGAAGGTAAATGCAGAACTGAACCAGGTATTCTCCATGGCAAAAGGCTCAGCCAGATGTCCCCGAAGTGGCCACATCTTCTTCTGTTCATGCTGAACTTGAGTCCCAGTTCAAATCATTCACATGGAACAACTGTAGTCCTCAAGGGTGGCCTTCCCTTGCACGTGGCCAGGTGTCACGTCATCATTGGAACCAAGGCAATATTTGAAGATGACCATGGTGGTGAATCCTGGCAGCAGAGAAAGAGAATAAAGTATCCACCAGAAAAAGAAATTTACTTCATTACTTAAACCCTGATAACACCTTAACTGGCTAAACCCAAACCAGAATTTTACTTTTTTTTCTTGCAGCTTTTGCTGTAAGGAGCACATGCTCAACAGAAAGAGAAAAAAATTACTTCCAGGGGGGATGGCCAAGCCCTGATCCTTTCTCCTCTCTGGATTTCGGGCATGCATGCACATGTGCCCAGGGTGTTGTTCAAGCTGCCAGGTTTGGGACATGACCGTGGGATCAATCAGGTGGGATCCAGCCTCCTTAACCTCCATGCCACCTGCTGACCCACCAAAATTTCCCTTTAAATAGAAACTCTTTGGTTTGGGGATATCACCATTCTGGAGTTTCCCATGTTTTTCTAAGATTTCCTTGGGCACAGAACTGGCATTTGGGGGTTGTTAGCGGAAGGAAAGAAAAGAGGTCCAAACTGGATTGCCCAAAGCAGCTTTCAAATGCTTTGAAGAATTTGCATTTGCCTACTGATTTGACTAACCTGCTCCAAACTGATGCAAATAGCTCCACTCAGACTTTTACTGGGAAGACAAAGTGGGGGAAGGAGAGGAGGTCAATTGGGAAATTCTAGTCCCGAGGAGGTGCTTCCTTTGGGAGGCTGGCAGAGGAGGGGGGTTCCAACTTCCCAGATTTGTCACCCGTAATCTACCTTATTTTGGTCAAGTTCTCAACTAAGGACAATATGGGTCTGGAAGAAATAAATGGACAATTCAGTTGATTAGAAAGAAAAGGTCTAAGGGACATGGCAGTTGTCATTGTGTGAGTTTCTCACTTGAAATTCTATAGAAAGAGAACAACAGCAATTTAGTGCTGGAAGGGCAATGCAGATGTGGGTTGCCGCGAGGGCTGAACATGTAGGAAAGAGGGATGGGAACCATTGTGTGTGCTGGGATGGTTACACATTTTCTTCATTGAATCATTTCCATGGTGCTTCAAGAACTGTAATTTTGCAAGAAACTGGGGCTCAAGTCTTAGGAGAGTTGCCTGAGATACTGGTTAGATGGGACTGGAACCCTAATCGACTGCATGCTGTTCCTCAAAGCTCCATACACAGCTCCATCTCAGAGCAGAAAGAGGAGATTCTCATCCTATTCATGGGCACCTTTCCTTGTTTAGCAAAACAGCCAGAAACCAGCAGGAAGCGAGTGGATCAGGAACTTCTCATGGCTCAACCTCCAGGCTCCCCAAAGGCCAGACTTCTAGGGCTTTAGGATGGTGGGGGGGTCTTCTCGAAAGTAGCTTTCAATTTTCCTCATCTCCAAACTGAGCCCAAATAACATTGTTTTGTGCACGGAATGCTTAGTCGGGACATCCTTAAAAAGAAAGAGAAAAGTCTCAAAGAAAAAAGAAATCAAAGACCCTAGCAAACAGATTTTAAACAGAATGAAACCTACACATTTCCTAAAGCGATTGAACTGGAACAAAACCAGATCAATATATTCTTAGTGAACTTGAGTTAAGCCAAGCCAATATTTCCCTTGGGTTGAGTCCATTGCCACAAGTAAATATCACGGAGTGCTCAGGTGCTCCTGGAGGCTGAGAACTTGGCCCCATGGAGGGAGGTGCAGTGAGGACACCAGCCTGGGGCTGGGCTCAGACCTCTGGGGGATGGGAGGGCTTCCCCCTCCAACTGGGCCTGGATGCTCATGTGTAAAGTGAGGAGGTTGCATTTGTTCCATAATGTCCCAACGAACATAAAATAAAACAAAAACAGTGGAAACTTTCTTTAGAAGGTGTCTTTTTGGGGAATCCCAAGGTATAGAATCTGATGAAAGCAAAGCTGTTGAGAGTGAAGCAGCAGCTGGGAGCTGGAATAGAAAAACAGTCACAGTGAAATTGAAGTAGAGAGGAGTAGAAAAAGAGTAACTGTATTCCTGCTTTTCTGCTGGTTAAAGCCACATCACCCGTCTAAACTAGAAACCTTTGAAGGTAAATGCAGAACTGAACCAGGTATTCTCCATGGCAAAAGGCTCAGCCAGATGTCCCCGAAGTGGCCACATCTTCTTCTGTTCATGCTGAACTTGAGTCCCAGTTCAAATCATTCACATGGAACAACTGTAGTCCTCAAGGGTGGCCTTCCCTTGCACGTGGCCAGGTGTCACGTCATCATTGGAACCAAGGCAATATTTGAAGATGACCATGGTGGTGAATCCTGGCAGCAGAGAAAGAGAATAAAGTATCCACCAGAAAAAGAAATTTACTTCATTACTTAAACCCTGATAACACCTTAACTGGCTAAACCCAAACCAGAATTTTACTTTTTTTTCTTGCAGCTTTTGCTGTAAGGAGCACATGCTCGACAGAAAGAGAAAAAAATTACTCCCAGGGGGGATGGCCAAGCCCTGATCCTTTCTCCTCTCTGGATTTCGGGCATGCATGCACATGTGCCCAGGGTGTTGTTCAAGCTGCCAGGTTTGGGACATGACCGTGGGATCAATCAGGTGGGATCCAGCCTCCTTAACCTCCATGCCACCTGCTGACCCACCAAAATTTCCCTTTAAATAGAAACTCTTTGGTTTGGGGATATCACCATTCTGGAGTTTCCCATGTTTTTCTAAGATTTCCTTGGGCACAGAACTGGCATTTGGGGGTTGTTAGCGGAAGGAAAGAAAAGAGGTCCAAACTGGATTGCCCAAAGCAGCTTTCAAATGCTTTGAAGAATTTGCATTTGCCTACTGATTTGACTAACCTGCTCCAAACTGATGCAAATAGCTCCACTCAGACTTTTACTGGGAAGACAAAGTGGGGGAAGGAGAGGAGGTCAATTGGGAAATTCTAGTCCCGAGGAGGTGCTTCCTTTGGGAGGCTGGCAGAGGAGGGGGGTTCCAACTTCCCAGATTTGTCACCCGTAATCTACCTTATTTTGGTCAAGTTCTCAACTAAGGACAATATGGGTCTGGAAGAAATAAATGGACAATTCAGTTGATTAGAAAGAAAAGGTCTAAGGGACATGGCAGTTGTCATTGTGTGAGTTTCTCACTTGAAATTCTATAGAAAGAGAACAACAGCAATTTAGTGCTGGAAGGGCAATGCAGATGTGGGTTGCCGCGAGGGCTGAACATGTAGGAAAGAGGGATGGGAACCATTGTGTGTGCTGGGATGGTTACACATTTTCTTCATTGAATCATTTCCATGGTGCTTCAAGAACTGTAATTTTGCAAGAAACTGGGGCTCAAGTCTTAGGAGAGTTGCCTGAGATACTGGTTAGATGGGACTGGAACCCTAATCGACTGCATGCTGTTCCTCAAAGCTCCATACACAGCTCCATCTCAGAGCAGAAAGAGGAGATTCTCATCCTATTCATGGGCACCTTTCCTTGTTTAGCAAAACAGCCAGAAACCAGCAGGAAGCGAGTGGATCAGGAACTTCTCATGGCTCAACCTCCAGGCTCCCCAAAGGCCAGACTTCTAGGGCTTTAGGATGGTGGGGGGGTCTTCTCGAAAGTAGCTTTCAATTTTCCTCATCTCCAAACTGAGCCCAAATAACATTGTTTTGTGCACGGAATGCTTAGTCGGGACATCCTTAAAAAGAAAGAGAAAAGTCTCAAAGAAAAAAGAAATCAAAGACCCTAGCAAACAGATTTTAAACAGAATGAAACCTACACATTTCCTAAAGCGATTGAACTGGAACAAAACCAGATCAATATATTCTTAGTGAACTTGAGTTAAGCCAAGCCAATATTTCCCTTGGGTTGAGTCCATTGCCACAAGTAAATATCACGGAGTGCTCAGGTGCTCCTGGAGGCTGAGAACTTGGCCCCATGGAGGGAGGTGCAGTGAGGACACCAGCCTGGGGCTGGGCTCAGACCTCTGGGGGATGGGAGGGCTTCCCCCTCCTACTGGGCCTGGATGCTCATGTGTAAAGTGAGGAGGTTGCATTTGTTCCATAATGTCCCAACGAACATAAAATAAAACAAAAACAGTGGAAACTTTCTTTAGAAGGTGTCTTTTTGGGGAATCCCAAGGTATAGAATCTGATGAAAGCAAAGCTGTTGAGAGTGAAGCAGCAGCTGGGAGCTGGAATAGAAAAACAGTCACAGTGAAATTGAAGTAGAGAGGAGTAGAAAAAGAGTAACTGTGTATAATGCGTCAGTGCACTTTTCTAACCCCTTCCTTTTTTTCTTTTTTTTTACTTTTCTTTTTTCAAAGTCCATTCATTTATTTTTTCCATGAGAACGAGAGAGAAAGAGACAGCACCTCCAACAGCGTCTTCACACCATCCTGCACCCCAGCCTCAGCCAGTGCTGGATCATGGGCACACACGTCCCTGGTGTACTCAAGGAGGTCTCTGGATACAAACTCAGAACCTTCACAGGGCCTCAGCCTTTCAGAGCAGAGCGTTTCACTGTTGGACTCCGTCTGGCCTCTCTTAACTCCTTTTCTGGAATAGCTCATTTAATCCTCAACCTTCTTTCTGAAGTAGGCACTATCGTTATCATCATGGCCGTTTTACATTCGAGAAAACCGAGCCAGAGGAGTTCAATAAATTGCCTGAGGTCTTTAAGCCAGTGTGAGGAGGTGTGAGATTTGGATCCAGGAACTCCCAGTACGGATTGTACTTGCTTAACTGTTCTGCTCTGTCACTCTCTCAGGCCAGCAATGTAAGGGACACTAAATTAGAACGGAATAATCAAAAAACTTGGTACCAGTGAACTCAGGTTCTATCTAGAATTCCTCCGGTAACTGGAAAAAAAATGAAAGTTGGGGCCAGCAGGTGGTGTGGTGGTTAAAGCACCCATATGGCCAACCACAGTTCGAGTCCCGGACCTGGTGGCTTGCTTTCTCACTCTCTCTCTCTCTGGTGAGTGCACGTGACCTTTAACAAATTAAAAAATAATAATAATAAAATAACTCTTTCAAAAACATGAAAGTTGGATGATGAAGTTCCGCCGACAGAATTCTAAGGAGGCAAATTCAGCCAGTACTGTCCTATCTGATAGCGGTGCTGTCCCCCCACCCCCAAGCCCTACAGCAAGTCAAGCTGTGAGATTGCAAGCTGTTTCCCCAGCCCCAAGGCCCATTGTCTAAAAATGTTGATTTGCCTTGATTTGCAACAGGCTGAAATTCTGAGACCAAATGATTTAGTGTATCATACCAGAAGACTTCAAAAAATTTGTGGATGAATGGAATTAAAGTATGACTTTATTTGTGTGCAAAAGATTTTATGCCTAGTTTTTTCATAGTAGTCATTTCTTATGCATTTTTGAAGATTTCTCACACTGTTTATCAGGAATGAATGCTTTTTATTGTTTAAGCTTAAAATCCTTTTATATGCTTCCCGAGAGGCTGCCTTGTTCAGACATCCACAGACAGAAAAGAAGAGGGACTATGAACTACAGAACAGTGAAGTGTTTGGCCAACATGACAGACAGGAGATGTAATCTTAAAACACATTTTGAAGATGATTTTCATTACAGTAGACTTGTAATAGAGCTCCATATTTTATGTGCGAGTGACTAACATTACTCAGTTAAAAAAAGGAGAGAGAGCTGTTTTCTAAGAGAGCTTGAGATAAAGTAAAAATGTGAAGATACGTTCAGTGTTGGGAACCAGCAGTTAGCGTAATGGCTATGTCGCTGGACTCCCACGTAGTCGACCGCGGTTCGCGTCCCAGATCCGGTGGCTTAAAACTCACACCAGGCGCGTGTGCGTGCGTGCCCAAGATCCTGAGAGGAGAATGGAGGAGAAGGGATTGTGGCGTGGCCATCTCCCCTGGGAGGTGATTTCTCACTTTCTGTCTCTATGTCTCTGTCCGGCTAGTGCTCATGCCCTATAGCGAAAACCTCTCCAAAAAAAAAAAAAAAAGGTATGTTCAGTGCATGTAAGAAATTTCTTTTGTACATAAAAGCATCACATCAGTTTTTATTAACAGAAAAACCTTAGGCCATTCTGTGACCTGGTGGTTAAAGCGACCGGACCCCACATCACAGCATGAGTAGCAGTCTAGACCTGGCGGCTTAGGAAACACACTGGGCGTGTGTACGTGTGTACCCAAAATCCTGAGAGGAGGGAGAAACACAGGAGACAGATTTGTGATGTGACCATTCCCCGTGGGAAGGTGCTGGCTCACTTTCCCTCTTTCTCTGTCTCTCCAGCAAGTACATGCACCCTCTGGTAAAATGAAAAAAAAAAAAAAAACGAAACAAAACAAAACACAACTTTTTCTCTCTATCCCAACTAAATAAATGTTAAGCAGTTGAATAGTAGTGGTTAAATCATCTTCCTGCTAGTTGCTCCCACTCATCTGATTTGTCAGGTACTCTTAGCTTCCCTGCTTCATTTGATTTATTTTAAAGTATTTTTTTCTTTTTATTCAAGCTGAAGCACGTGTGTGTACATAAGAGAGAGAAGAGGAGAGAGAGACAAAGAGAGAAAAGCCATCTTCACAGGGTTTTGTCGGGCTGCGATCCGCTTCCTCCGATCCTCCGGCTCCTCAGATCTTGGCACTCACGCATGTGCCTTGTGTGAAGGACCTGGGATTCAAACTGCCATCACCACGTGGGATCCTGCTTCTGGAACAGCACACCACTGCTGCCCCACCAAGCCAGACCTCTGCTCTATTCCTGAGGATTTCTTCCCCCTTACCCCTGAGCCCCTCTGGGGAACATTTAGGCCATAAACCACACAACTAAAAACTTACAGATTCAGATGACTGTACATCGCATTCTGCTCTAAGAACAATGACCTGGAGTCTCAGCACCAGACGGCTCCGACATCCGAGGTCAAGGTTAGGACCATCATCCACACAGCTGCCCAGAGCCACCGGATGGTGGCGGTGGGTGGTCATCCAAGGCTGCGTGTCTGGGGTTCCTTTTAGGGTGTCAAAAGTTGAGGGTTTCTGAGAGAGTAGTAGCTCACTAGGACTCCCTAGGCTGTTGACAATCACAGATGTTCCTAGAGGAACAGAATGTGGGTAATGATTCCCTGCCGTAAGATGTTGTCTAACTTAATGTTTAATTTTTACATTATTAGCACAATTCTTCTTTTTCAAGAACATTTATTTTATTTATTATTATTAAGACTATTTAATTTGCTATGAGGCATGTGCACTTACGGGGGCGGGGGTGCACTTACGGGGGTGGGGGGAGGGGAGTGCGGGGGAAGCAAGAAAGCAAGCTACCAGATCCAGGACTTGAACCATGGCTGACCTTGTGAGAGTCAAGCACTCTAACCACCATGTCATCTGTTGACCCCTTAGTACGATTTTTCTAGTGTTCCTTTATTTGAATCCTGTGTTCAGCTCTTGAGGATAGCCTCACCCACTGGGTTGATATATATTCCTTTTTTCTTTCTTTCTTTTCTTTATTTCTTTTGGTATGTAACAGATTTTTTCTTTCTTTCTTTCTTTCTTTCTTTCTTTCTTTCTTTCTTTCTTTCTTTTTTTTTTTGAAGTAAAAGTAAGTACTACTATAAAACACATTTTGGGAACCAGCAGATGGCATAATGGCTTTGTTGCTGCACTCCCACATGGCTGACCCTGGTTTTAGTC
>NW_006203577.1:1389272-1397828 GCF_000334495.1 Tupaia belangeri chinensis
GGCACGTGTGCATGTGTGCCCAAAATCCTGAAAGGAGAATGAAGGAGACGGAATTGTGGTGTGGCTATCTCAGCTGGGGGATGATTTCTCACTTTCTCTCTCTCTCTCTCTCTGACTTTCTGGTGAGCACACACGTCCTATAGCAATAATCTTTAAAAACAAAACAAAAAAACCCACACTCTTTATAAGGGCATAATACAATGAATAGTAGTTAATTTAGAGATTTGTACAACCATCATGGCAATCCAATTTTATAGCATTTCTACTATCTTTGAGTTCTCTCTTGCTTCCATTGAACCCCCACTCCCACCTCTATGCCCAGGAAAACCCTCATCTGCTGTTTTTTGCCTTTATTGGACACTTTATATAAATAGGCATGTATGACATATAATCTTTTATGACTGGCTTCTTTTAACTTACCATGTTTTTGAGGTTCCTTTATGTTATTGCACACATTAAGAGTGTTCCCTTTTCATTGTTAGATACTATTCCACTGCATGGATATACCACATTTTATTCACCCACTTACCAGTTGATGAACCTGTGACTTGTTTCCAGTTTTTGTCTCTTCTGAACAAAGCTGCTATGAACATTTGTGAACAAGTTACTGTGTAGACATGTTTTGTTCTCTCTTGGAAAGATGCTTAGGAGTGGGATGGCTGGATTATATGGCAAATTTGTGTTCAACTTTTTTTTTTTTTATTTAAGATTTATCATAGTTTTTATTTATTTATTTTTAAAAGATTTTTACTATAGGGCACATGCAGTTGCTGGAGTGATGGAGAGACAGAAAGCAAAGAATTACCTTCCAGGGAGGATGGTCATGCCACAATCCCTTCTTCACTCTTCTCCTCTGGGGATTTTTGGCGCATGGGTACAGTTGTGAGTTTTGACCTGCTGGGTCCGAGACTTGAACTCTTGAACTACAGTTGGCCACGTGGGAGTCCAGTACCTTAACCACTAGGCAACCTGCTGGCCCCTCATTATTATTATTTTTAAATTTTGCTATAGGGCATGTGCGTTCGAGAGAGATAGAGAGAGAGAGGAGAAAGTGAGAAAGCAAGTTGCCAGGTCTGGGACTCAAACCATGGTCGACCATGTGAGTCCAGTACCCTTAACCACCACACCACTTGCTGGCCCCTATGTTCAACTTTTGCAGAAGGTGCCAAACTGTTTTCTAAAGTGGCTATGCCATTTTATTTTCCTACCAGCAATGTAAAAGAGTTCCAGTTTCCCTATACTGTAGCCAAAACGTGGTATTGACAACACTAATTACAGTTATGTGTGGGTGTGTACTATTTTCTTTTTTTTGAGAGGTTTTCACTATAGGGCGCATGTGCTCGCCAGACAGACAGAGAGAGACAGCAAGAGAGAGAAAGTGAGAAACCCCACGGTGGATGGCCACGCCACAATCCCTTCTCCTCCATTCTCCTCTTGGGATCTTGGGCACGCATGCACATGCACCCGGCGTGAGTTTTAAGCCACCGGGTCCGGCATGCGAACCGTGGTCAACTACGTGGGAGTTCAGCGACATAGCCATTATGCTAACTGCTAGTTCCCAAGGTGTGTAGTGTTATCTTACTGTGGTTTGCTTTCCTCAGTGACTAATGTTGAGCATCTTTTTGTGCTTAGTAGCCATTCCTGTATCTTCTTTGACAGCAATGTCTATTCAAACCTGTAAATCATTTTTTCAGTTGTGTCGCTTTCCTTATGTTTTAGTTGTAGTTCTTTTATATCCTGGATATAAACCCTTTATCAAGTAGCTTTAAATATTTTCTCCCAGGTCTGTAACTTTTAGTTTTTAAAATGGTGTCTTTTAAAGAGCAAGTTTTAATCTTGGTGGAGTCTAACTTAGCTTTTTTCTTTTATGCATTGTGTTTTTGGTGTCATATCCGAGATATATTTGCTTAACTCAAGGTCACACAGTTTCTGACTTTACCCCTTCATTCAAAGAACTTAAGGGACCAGCAGATGGCGTAATGGTTATGTTGCTGGACTCCCACACAGTCTCTGGTGAGCACAAGTGCCCTATAGCAAAAATCTCCCTTAAAAAACAAAACAAAATATGGGGCCAACAGGTGGCATGGTGGTTAAGGCTCTGGACTCCCACAGGGCCAACTATGGTTCGAGTCCCAGACCTGGTGGCTTGCTTTCTCACTTTCTCTCCCCCCAGCTCTGGTCAAAGTAAAAATAAAAACAAAGTTAAATAACCCCACGGTGGATGGCCACGCCACAATCCCTTCTCCTCCATTCTCCTCTTGGGATCTTGGGCACGCATGCACATGCACCCGGCGTGAGTTTTAAGCCACCGGGTCCGGCATGCGAACCGTGGTCAACTACGTGGGAGTTCAGCGACATAGCCATTATGCTAACTGCTAGTTCCCAAGGTGTGTAGTGTTATCTTACTGTGGTTTGCTTTCCTCAGTGACTAATGTTGAGCATCTTTTTGTGCTTAGTAGCCATTCCTGTATCTTCTTTGACAGCAATGTCTATTCAAACCTGTAAATCATTTTTTCAGTTGTGTCGCTTTCCTTATGTTTTAGTTGTAGTTCTTTTATATCCTGGATATAAACCCTTTATCAAGTAGCTTTAAATATTTTCTCCCAGGTCTGTAACTTTTAGTTTTTAAAATGGTGTCTTTTAAAGAGCAAGTTTTAATCTTGGTGGAGTCTAACTTAGCTTTTTTCTTTTATGCATTGTGTTTTTGGTGTCATATCCGAGATATATTTGCATAACTCAAGGTCACACAGTTTCTGACTTTACCCCTTCATTCAAAGAACTTAAGGGACCAGCAGATGGCGTAATGGTTATGTTGCTGGACTCCCACACAGTCTCTGGTGAGCACAAGTGCCCTATAGCAAAAATCTCCCTTAAAAAACAAAACAAAATATGGGGCCAACAGGTGGCATGGTGGTTAAGGCTCTGGACTCCCACAGGGCCAACTATGGTTCGAGTCCCAGACCTGGTGGCTTGCTTTCTCACTTTCTCTCCCCCCAGCTCTGGTCAAAGTAAAAATAAAAACAAAGTTAAATAAAATAATCCTTTAAAAACAAAACACAAAATAAAAATAAATAAAACACACACACACACAACTTAAGATAGATATGAGGGCCAGTAGGTGGCGTGATAGTTAAGGTGCTAGACTCCCACATGGCTGACTGTGGTTTGAGTTCTGGACCCAGTGGCCTGAAACACATGCTGGGCATGTGTAATTATGCACCCAGAATCCTGAGAGAATAGAAAAGGGATTCCCTCTCTGGGAAGTGATTTCTCACTTTCCCTCTTTCTCTCTCCTTTCCAGCAAGTACACATAGCCTCATGACAAAAACCTTTAAAATGTGGAATATCAAGAGTAGAGCTGGGAACCAGCAGTTAGCATAATGGCTATGTCATTGGACTCCCACGTAGTCGACCGCGGTTCACGTCCTGGACCCGGTGACTTAAAACTCACGCCGGGCGCGTGTGCGTGCGTGCCCAAGATCCCAAGAGGAGAATGGAGGAGAAGGGATTGCTGCGTGACCATCCCCTCTGGGGGGTGATTTCTCGCTTTCTGTCTCTACGTCTCTGTCTGTCTGGCGAGCGCACGCGCCCTATAGCAAAAACCTCTCAAAAAAAAAAAAAAAAAGAGTAGAGCTGATCTTCTGTCCACACTTCCCAAAGAGTTATTACTGAAGCAAAATCTGCTCTTTACCAAGATCCCCAGGTGATTCGTAAGCGCGTTCAGGTCTGAGAAACGCTGGCTGTCCTGCGGTCGTAGAGTTCTCTGCAAATACCTTGGCTGAGTGGCCTTCCAGGCTCTGCTTGGTAATACCAGAGACAGAGAACCAAGGTCGGGTAGCACATGAGAGTGATCCTTTTGTCTTTTTAGACCACACGGGTTAGGCAGAAAGGTGGGTGTAAGTGGATAAATTGCCATGCTCTAATCTGCAAGGGCAAGTCAGCTGTTAGATTTACCCTTTACAGGGACCAGCAGTTAGTGTAATGGCTATGTTGCTGGACTCCCACGTAGTCGACTGTGGTTCGTGTCCCGGACCCGGTGGCTTAAACTCACGCCGGGTACATGTGCGTGCGTTCCCAAGATCCCGAGAGGAGAATGCAGAAGGGATGCGGAGTGGCCATCCCCCCTGGGGGGTGATTTCTTGCTTTCTGTCTCTCTGTCTCTCTCTGTCTGTCTGGCGAGCGCACTTGCCCTGGAGCAAAAACCTCTCCAAAAAATAGAAAAAAAAAAAAAAAGAAAGAAAGAAAAATGATTTACCCTTTACAATGGCTCTTTACAGCAAACTGACTACTTGGAAGGTTTGGAGGAAATCGGCTGACAACTTCAGTATGTGATTGTGTCCACTTTGTCCCATCGCACAGTCTATGATCAGGAAAATGTAGCGTTGTTATGTACTATTAATGCAGATTCGTGGTCCCCCACGCTGCTGAGCACTTACCGTGTAGAATGCCAGTGCTCTTTCGCACATTAGATGAGCAAACGGAACCCAGCAGCCGCTCTAACTTCAGTGTGCATCAGGATCACCCAGAGCGTTTGTTAAAGCAGATAACGTGCATGGTAATATCTCTGACTGGACTAATATACAGTATATTCACACCTGGCAAGTCCATTTTGTATGCTGTAAAGGTGTACAGTAATTAAATGTAAAAAAACCAAAAAAACAAAAAAAACAACAGATGGCCAGGTCCTTTCTCCAATGTGTCAGATTTAATTTATAGGGAAGGATCTGATTATTTGCATTTTTAGCAAGTCTCAGGTGAAACTAACGCTGTTTTATAGAACTCATAGCTTCACATGCATTTTTAAAAGGATTATTTAAATTTGCTTATTATTATTATTTTAAAATTTGCTATAAGGCACATGCACTCACCAGAGAGAGAGAGAGAAAGAGAAAGAGAAAGAGAGAGAGAGAGAGAAAGCAAGGCAAAGGCACCAGGTCCATCCAGGACTCAAACTGCAGTTGGCCATGTAGGAGCCCAGTACCTTAACCACCATGCCACCTGCTGGCCCCCAAATGCATTTTTATTTTTTAAAATTTTAATTTTTCTTAGAAATTTTTGAATGGGGGTGCATGTGCTCACTGAAGAGATAGAGACAGAGAGAAAGTGAATCACCCCCCACCCCGGGGGGGGAAATGGCTACACTGCAATTTCTTCTTTCTTCTCCACTCGGGATTTTGGGCATACACGCACACACACCCGGCATGATTTTTAAGCCACTAGGTCTGGGACTCAAACCACAGTTGGCCACATAGGAATCTAGCACCTTAACCACTATGCACCACTATGCACTATATGTCCCCAAATATATGTTTTAAAAAAGAATTATTTAATTTTATTTATTTTAATTTGACTAGAGAGGGACAGAGTGATAGAGAAAGAGGCAAAGTGAGAATGTAAGCTGTTAGGTCTAGGACTCCAACCACAGTCGGCCATGTGGGACTCCAGCGCCCTTAACCACTATGCCATCTGCTGGCCCCCCAGATGCATTTTTTAATACTACATATCTTGACCCTGTGATATTGGGCTCTCGTACTGAATATAGGGCCACGTGTCAGCAATGCATCATCAGGGGTAGAGTACCTGAGATGACTAAGTACAGACATAACCGAACATGTCTGAGACTGATTTCAGACCTTCATCTGTGCTGCTAAAAAACAAGGGTTGCTTCACTGTCCATTCTCCTCGTTTCTAGCCACTTCTGAGGGCAGATGTCTGGTCTTGTACTTCTCAGTGCCCGGGTGGAAGTGGCTTTCCCGGCCAGTGTGGCTGAGGCACTGTGAGCACGTGGGCTGGCCCTGAGCCAAATGATCCTCCAGGTCATGCCTGCCCTGCGTTTAGTCATGGCATCTCTCCCACCATGACCTCGTCGCCTTGGTGGCTCAGACCTGTGATCTCAGCAGATTTAAGGAACCATTCTAGAGTGAAGACTTGGGATCCTTTAGCCCTGGCACCAATCGTCTCAGTGCGTAGCGAGCTAATAAATGGCACAGAATAGAGCCCAAACATATCTGACGGGGGGTCCTCTGGGTAAAATTTTCCACCTGTGGCAGCTGCTCAGATCTGAATAGTTCACTCTGACCTTTTCCGTGCCACTTGTCTAAAGATCGCCTGCAGACTGCTCCGTCATGAAGGCTTCCTGCCAGTGGAAAACCATGACTGCATTTTATGCCATAATTGAGTGGAGACAGGATTTACCTCATCGGAGCACCTTGCCTGTCTGACTCCATTTCATATTATTAAAAACAGAGACTTAGGACTTCAGCTTTTTTTTTTTTATAAAAAAATTTATTGAGATGATGTAATTATAGGCTTTTCTTTAAAAATTATTTGCAACTCACTGGCCCTGAGAAAAGGCATTTTTTTGTTTTTGTTTTTTTTTTTCTTTTTTGTTACATTCATTTGATTCAGTCCCTTATAAACCCCACACCTCATAAACAAAGAGAGATTAGAAACTAAACCAAAAAAAAAAAACCAAAAAAACAAAAAACCAAAAACAAACAAAAAAAACAAAAAAGTGTTAGAAATTCTAGATTTTTTCTGGTTTGCAGGTGGTTGCCGTCACAAAGAGAAATCTTCAAGAATGTTCACTTGGCATGTGCGAAAGATTCAGGGAGTTTGCAGTTGTTTAGTGTCGCTGCAGACGGGGCCAGGAGAGTATCAGGTTAGTCTTCTGTGGTTTTCAGACAGGCAGGGATTACTGTGTCTCCCCTCCTCCCACCCCGCAGGCTTCCTTGTTCCGCTCCCTTTCTTCCAGGCTTCTGTTCAGAAGAGAAGCAGGCCGAGTAGGGAACAGCTTCTAACTAGCACCGAATGCTTGGGCACAAAAACCTGTCCTTTGTTCTTTGTGGATTTTCCCAAATATTTTCTTTTCAGTTTCCTGGGTGGAAATGGGTCCAATGGGGGCCTGGCCAGGCTGGATTCCCAATCCTAATTGTGTCCCTGGCATACTCTGGGCTTCTAGCTCGAGTCCTATGGTACCCCTGGCACTCCGGGTTCCAGTCTGCAAAAGGGAGTTTTCAAAAATGTATTTAGAGTTGGATCCTGGGCAGCGCAAGGTGGAGGCTGGGTCATTGAGTCGTCTCAGTAAGCTGTGTCATGGCCGTGTGAATTTCAGCTAAAGGAACACTCTCATTTGGACAAGATGTGAGTATAGAAAGACAAATGGATCGGAGAACCCCAAACACACTGTTGAACAGAGAAAAAGTCATGATCTGTTGTTCTTTTCCTGTAGGGACCCCTCTCCCCCAAAGACTCTCCAACATTAGAGTTGGTGCTTTAGGCAAGATCATGTTGCCTTGGGCCAAGAAGATCTCAGAGATGACACTGCCTGTCTTTCTGCTGATGGAGAAGGCAGGCTGGCTAATTTAAGATGAGAGAGGATTTCAAGACAGCGCTAAAGAATGCCCAGGTCTCATACAGCACTGCTTTTCTGCTTTTTATTTTCCTGACTTCAGGTTTTGTGAGCCAAGAATTCTCATGATGGCAACAAGGAAAGGCCAACTAGTGAGATGACAGATGGGCTTTTAATTTGGTCCTGGTGAGATTATTCATCGCCCCTAGGAATTAGTATTGAACTGAGAAAGTTTGTGCTAGATAGATTCTACAGGTAGAATATCCACTCTTGGAGGGCAGGGATGCCTGAGTTCTCTCTGAACCCCTCATGGTATCTACCAGGTGCTTCATCAAGGTTTGCTAAGAGGAATCTGACATTGTAGACTCTGCATCCTCACTGTCAGCACTGCCCAAGCCTTCTCTCAAAGAACAGGAGGACTTCTGCAGTTAAGCATATCAACAGAAAAATCATTACTGGTAATACTGGTTGAGTATCCCTTATCTGAAATGCTTTGGACCAGAAGTGTTCTGGATTTTGGACTTTTTCAGATTTTGGAATACTTGCATATATGGAATGAGCTATCTTGAGGATGGGACCACATCTAAACAGGAAATTCATTACCTCTTTCATATCCACCTTACACACAGAGCCTGAAGGGAGTCTTATACTATATTTTTGTACTGCAATGTTTTGACTAGGACCTCTCACATAAGGTCAGATGGAACTGTCCCCTTGTGGTGACATGTCAAGGCTCAAGAGGTTTCAAATCTTGGAGCATTTTGGATTTTCATATTAGAGATGCTCAACTTGTATCTGAAGGGAAATTAAAATACACTGGAATTTGCATGTCCTGTTTCCAGTGGCCAAAGGTATCATCCTAACTTATCTAATCTCACAGGATAGCTTTAAATACAGACATCCTTGGGTAAAGGGAATTTATCTCCGTAACTCAATTATGAGATTTGCTGAACAGGAAGAGCCTGAGTTCTTATACTTGGGTAAAGCAGCCAGGAGGAGGTGTCCTCATCTTTGAGAAGAGCAACATCATGTTCTGGTCTCTGATTTCATATTCATACAAAAGGCCTTTGTCAGAACCTACCCTCTCTCTCCAGCTCTTCAAATCAATGGTTTTCACAACACCTCAGGCATCTGGCTTAATCTCTCCATTTGAGATACAATATCAGTCATCTTAGAGCTGGGAAATGCATCACCGTCTCCTGCTG
>NW_006203577.1:1397859-1428848 GCF_000334495.1 Tupaia belangeri chinensis
AAAGCCATCTGGGGTGTGCTGGGACTAGCTGAATCTCATCACCTTTCAAGCAGACCGAGACCCTCGCCCTTCACGATGAGCTCCTCGAGTCTCACATCCAAGGTCCCTGACCTTCCAGAGGAAGCAGGGGGAAGCATGCGACAGCAGGAAGTGGGCTGGCCATCCTGGTGCATCTACCTGTGGTCTCAAAAGATGCAGGGACAGCGTGAGACTGAATAGCCTTAATCAACTCTGCAGTGCTAGCATCCCTGGTTACAGTCCATCCGCTTGTCCCCAAGGGTGACTTCCTCTGGTCTGTGTGTCCCCAATCTCGAGGTGCCTGACTCAACTCAGAAACTGAGGACAAGCCAAGGGGTTTGGCAGCTTCACCTGGAAACTACTGTGGGTGGTGCACCTTTGTACCTTGAAGGAGTTGAGATGTTCACCCAGCTAGGTAGCGGAAACAGAGAATAAGGGCGTGCTTTGTAAGGCAAGTCTAATCTGGAGAAAAAGACTGCACTCCAAATACTGGATGCCTCAGCCCATACTGCAGGAATCGAGTTAGACAGCTAAAACACAGAAAAAATAAGAACCTAAAATAGATCTCTGAAAATACCAGTTGTTATCAAACGTACTAAGGGGTGGCGCTCTCCTCATTTTACAAGATATGATCAACCTTATTTTGAGGTGAAAAGAGGCATGAATGAGTCCTTTTGGAAACACAGCTATGAAGGAAGGAAAGAAGAATGTATCTGAGGAATTTCCTGTCTGCCCAGGCTGGGCAAACATTGGCTGCAATGAAGACTGCACTAAGGGATCCTCCCCTCTCAAATGCTCTGTGTCCAGGGGGGACTAGGAAACTTTAAAAGGCGAGGAATTGAAAAGAAACACCCATCAGGCAAGGGCACGGAACTGACCACAAGAGGGTCTTCGGAATGGAGCAGACAAGAGGTTTTCTTTCTCAATGGCCTCAATAACCTGCTTTGGAAAAATAACCCCCTGCAGCGGAGTATTTTCACCCAGTTTTTGGAGTGCCAGGCCTCTGTGGTCTTCGCACATTTTCCACTTTGCGGCACTGGCAAGCTAATCCCAAGCCTCAGGGGCTGTCCAAGTCACCAGGGCAGACTTCTCTCCCATCGCGCGCCTTGGCTGTGGGGACAGCGGCTGGGCTAGCACTTATCTTCCTGGCACAGAAGCATCTGTGGTGTTTCTGGCCTCCCTCAGAGGGGCGGCCAAATGCTGGGGTGTGGGTTTGACTTCGGCTGCCCCCCCCCCCACCCCCAGCACCCAGATTACGGATTCCACGTAGGTGCAACAATCCCTAAGACTCTCCAAGAGACTGAACTCTGCTGAAAGGCCTCTGCAGCTCCACAGCAGGCAGGGAGGGAGGATGGGGGGAGAGGGAAGAAAAGAGAGCAAGACTGAGAATGAGAGGTCTTCTTTCACTTGATCTTTTTAAAAAGCATCTTTTTTGTTTTTTTTTTTTTCTTTTCTTTTTTCTTTAGCCAAGACCCAAAGGTAACAGGAACGAACCTGATCAAAGTGGCAGGAGGAAAAAGGGGAACCCGAACCCTTCTGTAAAAGTATTCTCTTTCCTGACCAGTTGGGCTTGCCGTACTTTGTGAGATTTGGGAGAAAAAAAAAAAAATATATATATATAATAGATATATATTTCCATAGGAATACAACATCAGATGTCTTCCTCTATATGAACGATGAAAAGTCAAACCGTATATTCTTAAAGAAACAAAAATGAAAACACCATGAAACTAACAATAGGGGGAAGGGTGAGGTGAGGAATTACAGATGGAGAGATCCCAGCTGGGAAGGGACTGTGACACGCAAGTGCTAGGCTCGTGCCCTCCAGAATGCCAGCCTGCCTCTGCGGGATAGTTTATCTAAGGTGCTCTAGGTCCCCTGTAGCCTGCAAGAGAAGTGTCACTGCCATGTCTGGTCTCTTCCTTTCCACTCTCCTTGGCTCGCCTGCTCCCCACGTCATGTCACGCCTCCCGCGATCCTGGTGGGCGAGGGTTCCCTGGGCTACCGGCCGCTGGGGTGGTGTGCTGGTGCCCTCAGCATTCGTCTTCTTGGTATATTTGTTCATCCAGCTCCTGGGACTCAAGGTGTTCCAGACGGTCTGTTCGGCCACTCATGATCTCGTCGGGGGTTTTCATAAACCTTTGACAGTGGAAAGGAGAAGTTGAGAGATTATGTTTTCCTAAAGTTGTCTTTACCATGAACTCTAGCCTTTAAAGAAGGGTCTCAGGGCCAGCAGGTGGCATAGTGTTTAAGGCACTGGACTCCCACATGGCTGATTAGGGTTTGAGTCCTGGACCCAGCAGCTTGAAACTTACGCTGAGTGCATGTGCATGCCTAAAATCCCAAGAGGAGAATGGAGGGGGAGGGACTGCCGTGTGGTCATCTCCCATGGGGGGTGATTTCTTGCTTTCTGTCTCTCCATAAAAGCACACTCCCTATAGCAAAAATCTCTCAAAATAAAGGAAAGGTCTCTGACTGGTGTGCTGTGTAGTTAAGGAGTAGGATCCCACATGGCTGACTGTATGGTTTGAGTACCAGCCCTGGCAGCTGGAAAAACATGGTGAGCATGTGAGCATGGCCCAAATCCCAACAGGATGGAGAAATGGAGGAGAAGGGGTTGTGGCATGACTATGCTGCACTGGGGGCAGGGGGGCTTTCCTTCCTCCTCTCTCTGTTTCTCTCCAGTGTGCACACAATCCCTCTGGTGCAAACAAAGAAACAAAACTAAAAGTCCCATTACTTTAGGAGGGGACTTCAAAGTTTATGAAAAATGAAATTAAAGTATAAGTGTACTTTGGTGCAAAAAATGTTGAAATCAGTGTTTTTTTCCCAGTATGCATTATCCATAAGCTTTTCTTTTTTTGTGCATAGGCTTGTCAGAGAGAGACAGAGAAAGGGAGGAGGTGAGAAAAAACGATCTCCCATGGAGGATGGTTACACTAAATCTCTTCTCCTATCTCTCTCCCTCTTTTTTGGAATTTTGGGCACACACGCACACATGCCCAGCCTGCTTCTCAATTCCCTGGGTCTTGAAATGCATGGTGGGCCATGTGGTATCCAGTTGCCTTAATCACCAGGCCATGGAGCTGGCCTCAAACTTTTTTCTTTTTTTTAATGCCAGAGAGTACATTCATACACTGGGAAGAGGAAGAAGGGAGGAGAGAAAGCACTCCCCCTCCCTCCCCAATAGGGCCTGTTCACACTGAAATCCCCCTTCCTCCAAAATGACTGTACAGACAGTCTGGGATGACAACAAGGCATAGAGCACCCTTTGGACTGCAGGCCTGCATCCCACACAAGGAAATCCCGTGAGAGCTCACTTAATCTGTGCTGCTTAATTTTAATGAGTTAGACTCTACAAAGACCCATGGGAGCTGTATACCCACTTCCATTCTAGACCATGAACCCAGGGAATGATATTCAAAACACAAACTTAACTCAAATGATATAATTCAATGTTTTAGTGATAATAAGGCAAGTTATTAGAGCTTTTGGAACATTAGAAAGACAAATGCAAAGAGAATAATTTTCAGTGTTGTCACTGATCATCTCAAAACGTAGCAATGGATTCTCTTTAGTCTGTGCTCCTTTGCAGCTGGGACATACGGCAGGCCTTCTCTTCTAGCTCAGTGGATTCATTTGGAAATAACATGGATGACATGTTTTGACCATGGTGTGTATGGTTCAGGAAGGCAGCCTGGTTACAAACACCTTGCCCCTGGTGCGGTTGACCCCACAGCCCCACTTTGTACCTGCACACCTTCCCCTTATCATGTAATTCTGCTCTGCACCAGATGAACTGTCTTAAAGCATATGTTTTCTCCCCTCACTCTTTGTTCAAAATCTATGATGACCATTTATCAAGTCAAGGATATGTTCTTTGGCCTGGGCATTGGAGTATTCCACCATTACTATGTAGAAAACTCTTATTTTCTATTATTCACCTGTAAGAATCCTCTACTCCAGTTTTCCAGTCTGTTTTCCTACAGAGTCATGGTTCATGATATCCTATAAACCCTTAGCTTTCCCTTCTCTGGAACCTTTCTGACTCCTAGCTGAGTTCTTCTCATTCTCTGCATTCCGCCTTTTTATCAAGGAGCTGCTTAACAGCACCAATCCATACTCAAGTCCACATTCCCTCAATACCTACAAACCTTGGGAAGAGTGCCCACAGCTGAATCCTTCAGCTGATTACACATGGGTCTTATACTAGGAAACCTTCATGTGACAGGTTTGGTATCCAACACACATTTCCTCCCAAAATGACTAATCTCTTCTTGCTAATAGCTTGTGCTTCCCTCATGTCGAAAATCTTTTACTGGAAGTCTATGACCCTTTCAATTACTACTGTTTTTTTGCTTCTTCCCATGACTGCTGAACTTCTCAAGCAGCATGACTTGCAATGTTTGTGAGTTGTTTCTACTTCATCTCCTAGTGAAAACTTCTCCCTCAACATCTAAAGTCACTCATGATCTCTTCTGAGCTAACTTCACAAATATGCTATACCTGGCCCTCCAAACTACCCCTTCCTTCTTTTAACTGCTTTTTTCTATTAAGCTTCTGATATTCTATATCAGGCTTCTCCTAAAAACATTTATTGAAAATTTCTGATTATTTAAAACAAACTATACAAAATAAAATTCTCTACCTCCTAGACGTTTATAGTCTAGTTGTGGAGAGGACTTCACACATTCAACAATTAAACATGCAAACCATGGCGTGGTTAAGGGCAGAAGAACCCAAGAGATGAATGAAAAATATCTGTTCATATCATAGGGCAGCTGAAGATCTACTAAAGGGAAATAGATTTGAGGTGGGCCTTGAGGGCAAACATATTAAACAAGCAAAAGATAAAAGGATACCCATTGCTGGCATAGGGCATCATAGTATTGTTGTAGGGCAGTTGGCAGTGTGTATTCGGAAGGCAAGGGAGTAAACCAGAGGTAGAGTTTGTTGAATGAATTGTGGTGTAACTCCTGAAGTCCAGAAATCAGCTTCCATTACCAGGGAAGCAACAACCATGCTTTTGCCTTTCTCCCATCTTCCAAATATCATGAAAGTGCTTGTCACTGGTAAACTCCAAACTGAGACCTTCTGGCAATAAATCCCAGGCAAGGTAGTTACCAGGCTTCTAGCCCCTGCAACATAGTATGGAGTAGGCATGGTGCTGAACAGCCAATGGACAATCCAGCACAGTGACTGAGTTGGATATGGGAAAAGTCAAAGGTAATGCTAGTTTCAAGGTTGGTTGCTTAAAGCACTATGGACGGCACTGAAGAGTAACAAGAATTCTGAGTAGGATTTGAAGATCTGTCTTTGAAGGTGTAATGTCTGAAATATTAATGTAATATTTAAGTGGACATATACTACAGGAAGCTCTTGGAAAGTCACATTTGGAATTTCAGGGAAGATTTTAGAACTGGATATAGATATTGAGAGTTTAACTGTTAGGGTGATAGATGAAGTTGTGTGATGAGATTAATTCACTCGGGGCAAAGCGTAGAGAGGAAGAACAGGGAACTGAAGACTAAGTTTAGGGTGAAGGAGGAAGGGAAGGCATCAATAGACACAGAAAAGAAAGTCCATTTTCATTCATTCCATTTAGTTTCCATTTCATGAACAGCTTTTTCTGTTTCTTTTGAAGATCTCAGTTACTTTTTACTACTCTTGTCTGTTTGTTTTAGAGAGAGAGATCTTTGCTATAGAGTGCATGTGCTCGCAGAAGAGACAGAGAGACGGAAGGCGAGAAATCACTCCCCAGGGATGGCCATGCTGCAATCCCTTCTCCTCCATTATCCTCTCTGGATTTTAGACACACATATACATGCGCCCGGCATGAGTTTTAAGCTGACGGGTCTAGGACTTGAACTGTGGTCGACCTTATGGTAGTTCAGTGACATAACCAATGCATCATCCTCTGCTCCCACTTTTTACAACTCTTAAACTATTATTCCTTTCCAATGCTAAAGCTCAAGTTCTCTATTTTTCCAATAAATATTTATCATCCCAGTGGACTCGGATGCTTATACACAGTGCCATTTTCTACTTGATTATAGATAATTCTAAGTCCATACCTCCAGCCCCTGCTGTTATTTTTCTTGCTCACACTTGCCAAAACCCATAACCTAAGGTCACATTTGATCTCACCTTCTCCCAATCTGTACTTGGTCCCACCTATGTCAGTTACTATTGGTGTCAGGTCTACTTCCATGCCTCCGACTGGTCCTCTGAATCCCTTCTTGAGCTCCTCTAATCCTTTCTCCACTCTTACACAGTACTTGGAATTACAGTCTACGTTGTGGGCTTAATGATTGGAACTCATTAGCTGTGAATAATTCTTTTTCTTTTTTAAAAATAATGATTTATTTATTTAATTCCATTTGTTATTATTATTTTCCAATTTGATCAGAAAGAGACAGAGAGAGAAAGAGAGAAAAGGAAAGCAAGAAAGCAAGCTGCCAGGTCCAGGACTTGAACCATGGTCGACCATGTGGGAATCCAGCACTTTTATCCACCATGCCATCTGCCAGCCCCAGCTGTGAAGAATTCTAGAAACAGGAATATCGAGGGCAAAGGCTTCCAGACTTTTCTGGCTATAATGCATTATAAGAAATACACTGTATACCAGGGCACGCACACACAAAATAAAACATTCATGAATCAATAGTTACTCTTACTTCATAGGATATAGGCTGATATCTTCAACATTATCCTTCCCTAGTCACTATTCCTTTTAAAAAAGATTGTGACCGGGAACCAGCAGTTAGCGTAATGGCTATGTCGCTGGACTCCCACGTAGTCGACCATGGTTTGCCTCCCGGACCCGGTGGCTTAAAACTCACGCCAGGTACGTGTGCGTGCGTGCCCAAGATCCCGAGAGGAGAATGGAGGAGAAGGGATTGTGGTGTGATCATCCCCCCTGGGGGGTGATTTCTCGCTTTCTGTCTCTCTGTCTCTCTCTGTCTGGCGAGCGCACGTGCCCCATAGCAAAAACGATTGTGACTGATCAGTTAAGTCTATTTCATAACTCACTATGGGTCATCCCCTGTATACTGGTTTAGAAAGTAGCTTATAAGGTTGCTTCTTTGAAGTCTAGGTTTAACTCCCTGTTTGAGACCGACAACACTGCTCCCCTTGAGCGACACTAGACTGAGTGCCAGGAAAGACTATTCGATCACTGCATTATATAAAAGTCAGATGAAGTTTATTCAGTTTTGGCCTCACCACACGACATGCATAAGTAAAATAATAATAAAAAATATTTTTTCTTCAATCCTAACAAACCAGCACCTGGTATCCAATTTGCAGCAATGGTGGTTTTGGGCATCAGACGGGCAGGTGGAGATCCTGACAGTCTCCCTTCTCCCCCTTATTTAAAGAAAACAGTATCCTCCCCAAAAGAAGGAAAGGAGAAAAAGGAAGTGCTACCTGAACAAAAGCCTTTGTCCTGGCTCCTTCCTGATAATGTTTAGTTTGTAGTAGTGGCGCAGGGCTCTGGACATTTTCTCATAGGTCATGTTTGTTCTGTTCTGTTTGTTCAAAGGAGGAAGAGAGGAAAAAAAGCACAAAGACACAATGAAATGAACCTTAGAAAAGGCACTGGGGGAGCTATTAAAATAAAAGCCCTTCGGCTGCTCCACAGGGCCCTGCCAGCTGGGGAAGCTACCTGCTAATCTGTTGACTTCCAGGACTGTTCGTCCCACCCCTTGGCTTCACCCACACCCTTCCCAGTCCAGGTTTTCCCCTTGGGTGAATCGCTCTTTGTCAGAAGTCTTGGCGCTCTGGCAAATAAAGTGTGTCCCATAGCAACCTGCCTCCCTTCCCTTCTCCAAGACTGCTCTCCACTGCGCCTGAGGAATTTCCTGCAGGTTCCCCCTATCTCTGGGTCATCCTTCACCTTCTGACCCAATCAGAATTTCTTTTTTTGTTGCAGTGACCTTTCTCAAACTTGTGTTTCTGGTCTGTCATTTCAAGGAAGAGAGTTTTTTGTTCCAGTTCCTGTTGTGGAAGCAAAGACACAGTGGTTGGGAGCCCTGGGGCTAGGGCACAGGCCGGTGGTGCAGGGGGATTTCTCTCAGTGACTCACACACTGTCTGGAGTGGGGTCTTGCCATATTTGGTCATGGCCCGCATTAGGCTCTCTCAGTGAGGCTGAGCCTGCTTGGAAGGCTGAAGCCTGGGAGAGCTCGCTGGGCCTCCCTGACCTCAACTCGGTGGGCTGTGCCACTGTGGGGCCCTCAGCCCCTGTACGAGGCCTGTCGTTTGGCCTGGATGGAGGTCCCACTTTGAACATCTGGACACTTTATCTTTCTTACCATAAAAGACTTTATGTTGTAAATTCCATTCCCTCCTTCCAGTTTGTAAAACTGTGGGTCAGTTAAACTTTTTTGCACTGTTTGTTGAAAAGGGGCTGTTTTATAATCAGAATATGTTTTCCACGCAGAAATAGGCTTTTATGAACACAGGAGTTTCACTGCCCAAAGGTCCCATGTGAGTCAGAGAGTTTCCCAGGACTTCCCGGTTACCCAGTTCCTAATGACAGCAAGGGCGGCTGGGCCAGGCCGGTGAGCGGGGGAGTGGAAAGAGGGTTACTCGCATGCAGACCCACAACCCAGGACGTGCCAAGGTAATGGACATCTGGCTTAAGGGACGCACGGGAAGGGGCATCTTTAATGATTCCCTTCCCGTTGCTACTGTTTAACTGGTTGCTCGGTGAGGAATCAACTGAATAATTATGGGCAGACTGAGGACGCAGAAGACAGACCGTGACCCCCAGTCTGAGGGTGCTGTGCTCTGGCACTCGTTACAGAGCAGATACCTGGCGCCCTTTTACCTTATGGTTTCCCCACAGTCGGGCCAGTCCATTGGGATCCACTATCCGGAATATTTTGGATTCTTTGTCCTCCCATCGGATGAAGTTTTCGTACCGGCTGTCAGAAAGCAACTGATAGACGTAATCCCAGAGCAGTCTACAATCTACAGAGGAAAAGGCAAGGAAACACCGTTGAGATGTGTCTTGTTCAGGCCCTAACAAGAATCAGAAAAGAACCTGGTAACCACTTTGCCTAGTTTGGATCATCTATTTTGTTCCACAGTCGGGGAACTTAGGTCTGGAGAGTTCCAGTGAGACCGTGTTAGAGAAGTGTGACCTTTGCCCTGTGGTGGCCTAAGAGATCACCCAGGCCTGCTGCCTCCTTTTCTTGCATAGACAAGGGCATGGGACCAGGGAGGAAGCAAAGTGCCCTCGGCCACGGCCAAAGGTTGAACTTGAGGACCAGCCCCGTAGCACCGTGGTTAGGATAGTACCAATGGAGCTGGATCCCACATGGCCAACCATGGTTCTAGTCCTGGCCCTGGTGTCATGTGTGCATGGCCCAAATCCTGATGGGATGAGAAATGGAGGAAAGGGGCTGGGATGTGACTGCATCTCACTGGAGGGTGCTTTCTTTCACTCTGTCTCCCTGGTAAGCACACGTGCCCTCTGGCAATTAGAGAAAAACAAAAACTAATCCTCTTCCCAAAACAAAACACTTGAATTTGAGCAAAGCTCATATGAAAGAGAGGGAGCAAGCAATACGTATGAACAAACTAGCTCTGCAAGTGGGCTAAAAGAGAGTCCTGCTACTGCAAAGAGAACGATGTGACTAAAATAGTGGGAATGGGCCAGCAGATGATGTGGAGGTTAAGGTGCTGGATCCCACATGGCCAGCTGCATGGTTGGAGTCCTGGACCTGGCAGCTGGAAAATTACGCTGGGCACATGTGCACCTGTGCCCAAAATCCCAAGGGGAGAATGGAGAAGAAGGCATTATAGCATGGCCACCCCGGGAGGTGACTTCTCACTTTTCCTCTCTCTGTCTCTCTGGCGAGCACATGTGCCCTATAGCAAATACTAAACACACACACACACACACTCATAAACCAAAACATGTGGGGGTTAAAAGATGATTTTCATGTTGGTGATGCTGAACTTACAAAGATGAGAAGACCGGGGTGGGGAAAAACAGAATGACGAGTGGAAAAGAAAAACTATGTGGCTTGGTGACGCTGACTGTGGGAACTGTGGCGAGCACGGTTTTAAAAAGCAACACAGACACTCTCATTATGTAACACTCTTGGAGGTCTTGTAATTGTTTGATTATAATGGAAGCATGGTAAAAAGGAACGCAGCGAGAAAAAAGGACCGACTGACGTTCGGTCCTTTGCTCAGGCAGCAAGTATCTACTAAGTGATTTAGTGTGGCCCGGGCACTGTGCAGAAAAAAGACTTCCTCTGTTCAGAACTGACGTTCGGTCCTTTGCTCAGGCAGCAAGTATCTACTAAGTGATTTAGTGTGGCCCGGGCACTGTGCCTGGCCTAGGCTGTCGGCCACAGATGGATTATATAAGATAGGAGATGTTGGGCTGGTAGGTAGATGGTGGTTAAGGTGTTGGACTCCCACATGGCTGACTGTGGTTTGAGTCCTGGACCCGACGGCCTATTATGTTGGGCGTGTGTGAATGTGTGCCCCAAATCCCAAAAGGAGAATGAAGAAGGGATTGTGGCATGACCATTCTCCCTGGGGTGTGATTTCTCACTTTCCCTCTCTTTCTCTCTCCAAGCACATGTGCCCTATGTCAAAGACTTAAAAAAAAAAAAAAGAAAAAGAAAAAGAAAAAGAAAAAAAAGACAGAGTGAGATGCAGACCTTGTCCTGGCTCTACTGCTTTCTCATGCTGTAACGCCTTGTGGTTTGCCCTCCTGGAGGGCCTGGACAAGTAGGTGCAGATGGACATGTACTTTTTAGGTTTGTGGATGCTGGACCAGTCTCAGGATGAGACCACAAGGCATCTGTTCCAGGTGTTCGCTGTATGATCCTGGGAGTCTCCAGATAGGCACCAGTCAGAATAACTGGTAGTGGGAGATCAATCCTTGAATGCCAGAGTATGTGTTCAGCACTTTTCATTGACTACTAATACTTCTAATCTTCACCGAGGTTGGCCTACATTGCCTGAGATCACTGGGATTTGAACTCCAGGCTCCTGCTCTGTCCTAGGTCAGCCTGGCACACTTAGGAGGGGAGTGTCCAACTGAGACTTGGACTGTCTTAGAGCCAATGCATTCACTTCCCAGAGAATCGTACCCATCTTTGGGGTATATTTACAAGGCAGATTCAGTCAGGCCACCCTGGACATGTTTCTTAATCAACCTGAGATTCTGTTTGATCATTTATCAAACAGAATGACAACCCTTCCTTTACAGGATTATTGTATTAGTGATAATGTGAGTGAAGAGCGAGTAATGAAAGTAAATGACACGATTTATTGGGTGCTATTTGCAGGTGCTGTGCTGTGTATTCCGAGCACAGTTACACCTGACCTTTACAGCACCATATGCAGCAGGTGCTGTCGCTGTTCCTATTTGACAGACCAGTAAGCCGAGGCTGAGAGGGTCTGGGAATAATGGCACCACCTGAAAGTGACACAGGTGAGAATCCAGGACGATGAAACCCAAGCTATGCTCCAGTTCCCAGTGTGATTTCCATGCTCAGAGAAATTGGTTAACAGGTATACATTTGCAGAATCTTTGGAATTTCCAGAGCAAAGTTGACCTCTGCTTAGGGCACCCTTTGTGAATCCAGCTTTCTCTCTGAGCAGTAGAAGGAGCTAGTATCAAACGTGGCATTTTCCAGGAAGCATAATCTTTCAAGGAACTACCATCACGTTTACAATGGGTATTTACTGTACCCTTTCTTCCGTACTGTGTTTAAAAGTGAATATGGGGTGTGATTTGTTGTGTTTTAGTAAAGGACAAGTGGTGTCCTTAAAACAATGATACCACAGTCTTAGAGTCTAACACATTCTAACAACAGAAGCTGGCCGGTCACTTGTTTCTGCCCTTACGGCAACCTTCTTTGCTGCCAAAGGGTTGCGTTTGGGAGACACAGGAGGGGAACCGATCCAGGCATCATGAAGTTCCTTGACAAGTCAGTGCCTAATTACTACAGACTGAAAATAATCTAGCTATCTTTCCAGCCCCTTGAAAGAGGACGACCAGATTCTAGACAAAGCAGTGAAAGAGGCGATTTATCTTTATCCCAAGAAGCCACTTTCTTATTTTGCATTACTTTCAATATAAACTGCTATGGTCTGAATGTTCACATTCCCCACAACTCTTAACGTGTTCCTAACTTTCAGAGGGACAGATTAGGGGTGGGGCCTTTGGGAGGTGGATAAGTCATGGTGGCTCCACCCTTATGAATGGGAGCAACACCCTTGTAAATAAGGCCTGAGCGAGACAGCAAGAAGGTACTATGAACCAGAAAGTGGGCCTGTTCCAGAGGTCAAACTGGCCAACCCCTTGATCTCGGACTTCCTAGTGTCCAGAACTGCGAGAAATAAATCTCTGTTCTTTATAAACTATCCAGTTTATGGTATACTATTATTAGCCAAATAAGGCAAGAACTGAACTGCGGCTTATGTGCCCAGTTACTGCTCTACCGTCAAATGGCAGGTATATTTTAATTTCCCACAATCCCTTCTGACTGGAAAACATATGACCAAACCAAACCCTGTCACATAAAATGCAAGTGAATTAGGAGGGACAAAGGTGCTTTTGCCCGTTAGCCCTCCCTTATCTCCCTGTAGGGCTACAATCACGTTCACTGCAAAATGGTTGTCAGCGCCTTTGGATTCTTCTAGAAGGGGAATATGATTCTTGAGTGTGCTCATTTTAATAAAAATCAGCAATAAGGAAACTACCTGGTTGTTTTTATAGTTTGGTACCAGAATTTTGCCTATGTGAAGGTGAACAATATACTGACGGGCCTCATGGCTCCAGGCAGAAGATGTTCCACCCAGCGACTTGCAGTGGAGCTGAAATATAACGGACCTGGTTCTCCTGTAGTCCGCATCTGCCTGAGAGTTTTCACTGTGCTGTCTCTGTTCTCTTATTATCATGGTACATTCTGTTTCTCAAAAAACAGTGAAATGTGAACCACACGGTTTCTCCACATACTGGCTTAGCCAGCATGAGGGTTGATTTTTCAAAGGCATCAAACTGGGATCTAGAATGTTATCTATTCTTTGGATGGCAAATGAAGGGCGAGGTTTACCAAAGAACAGATTTTAACTCAAAGCTTCAAGATCATTTGTGTCTCGCAAACATTTTCCTTTCACAAATGTGGAAATAATCCCAATCAAGCTGCCAATTGATCATTTTGAATGACATTTAATCCAGCAAAGCCAACTTAAGCTGAGTAATAACAAGATGTTGACATTCAAGACATATTGAATTACTCAGTCACTAATGGATGTAACAACAGGAATCTTGTGGCAAAAGAGTTGTTTCAAGCTCAGTATATAAATGGCTTTTATAACACTATTGATTGCTTTGTTTCTTTAGTTAAAAATTATACTCAGATGATAAATATAACTGCCTGACCACACAACAGGTTTTTTTTTCCCTTTAAACAACTGAACTGCTAGCCATGTAAGTTATTTTTGTTTTTAAGATCTCCATTAAAGACCAAGTTGTTTTTTTTTTTTTTTTTTTTTTAGATTTCTATTAAATAAGAGGCAGATCATCTTTAGTTCCCTAGATCCTCTGGAGGCTGTTATCATAGCCCACCTGGTGCCTTTCCACTTTGTTGAAATCCATGCCTGCATACGAAGTTCTCTGACCATCAAAGAAAATGTTTAGTATTATATAACTCAACGAATTCTTCTTTTTTTTTTTTTTTTGCAAGGAGGCACGTGTGCTCACAAGAGAGGGACAGAGAGACACAGAAGAAGCACTAGCAACCCCCATGGGGTGCAGTCATGCCACAATCCCTTTTCCTCCACCTCTCCACCCTCTGGGGATTTGGGGGTACATGTGCACTCACACCTGGTATGTTCTACAAGCTTCCCAGTCTTTGATTCAAACCGCCTGGTCGGTTATGTGGAATTTGGGTATCTTAATCATCAGGCCACAGAGCTAGCTCTGGAAATCACCCAATTCTATAAACAACAGTTCACCTTACATAAACATGCACATGTAAAGATATTTTTGTATCACAGGTATTCATGAATTTTTCAAAAAATTCTGAGAGAGAGAGAGAGAGAGAGAGAGAGAGAGAGAACATATCCCCAACAGGGTCTTTGTGCTGTGGTGTATCTTCAGCCTCAGTTCATACAAGGAGGCCCTGGGTCATGAACCTGAGACCTACCCGTGTGGGTCCAGTTGTGTTACTACCACACTGCCATCTGGCTCTAGCATTCATTCATTCTAAGTGTGTTTCTCTTAGATGAAAGGGCCTTCTGTAGTAAAGCTTCTGGGTCTTTTAAAGAAATGGCCATTATTTGGATTGTCTCATTCATGAGAGGAAGTTTACAGAAGTTTTAACTCGAGTAGTATTTTTCCAACTGCAGCGAGTGAGTTTCTCTCTTTCCTGCTGGCTGGAGTATCTTGAGCATCAATAGCTAAAAGGCATCATAAAAACAAACAAACAAACAAATGAAAAACGCCTTCCCGTGGTTAAGAAGAAATATTGTGATTCCCAGGCTGTCTCCTACCAGAGATTCCCTGTGTAAACTCAGTGAGCAGAGACTGTAAAAGAGATGAGCCATTCACACAGAACCAGGGTGGTTTCTAAAGGAAAAAACAAAAAAACCCACACTAGATAAAACTGACATGAAGAAAACTTGAGCAGGCAAGTCAAGTTATTGACAAAGGGAATGTTTAATGATGGTAGTTAATTTAAATTTCAGGAAAGCTTCTCAAGAAAGTCACTTGATGTTGTTTTAACTGCCCAAAAGGAATTTGCAATGAAGGTCTCTGCATCAGAGTTCTGTGGGCATAATTACCAATGGAGGGAGGCTGAGTGTCCCTGTTTCATTCTTAAAAATTTATTACCTAAAATTAATAAATTCATGTCACGTTCAGCAATAAAACAGGTAAGTAATATGCAATATAAGAAGTGGCTACTATGCTTTCTAGCAGTGGTTCTAAACTAGGGGTGATTTTGCCCCTGCTCCCTAGTGGGCCCCTGGGGAGGTTGAGACAGTTCCTGTTATCACTACTGGGGTGAAGAGTGCTAGTGGCATCTGGTGGATAGAGGTCAAGGATGCTGCTAAATAGCCTATAAGGCCCAGAACAACCCCTTGCAGAAAATTACTTGGGCCAAAGGTCAAGAGTGCTGATTGCTTATAGACACACGGGTTTACACCCATCCGGGGCTGCCTGCCATCCTGTCTTTTCTTTCCCTTCTCCCTTCTAGATGGGACATTACCTAGAAGCAGCAAGTTGATAAAGCCAAGACGGCTCGGTGTTGACACACAGAGGTGTGTTTACAGTGAGCGACTGCTTACGCTTGGCCGTGGCTTAGGAAAACACAAACACATGTACAGAGTGGCACGCCGCCGGAGGGCTGAGTGGAGGCCAAGAATGCACATCTATGCTTCCGGCTGCACGGGGCCGAGCTGCTGCAGCTGCAAACGAGGCTGGACCTTTTCACCTCTGCTTACACAGGGTGCGGAGAGGGCTGGGAAATGCTGGTGCCTGAAACCCATGCCTTGCTGCTGAGATTCAGCCCGCAGCTGGAACCTAAATAAACAATACCCGGGCCTCTGCTTTGCTTAGTGTAGGTGCTACGCGAAATCACACACTCAGGGATGTAGAGGTGGAGGCTCTGTATTCCAGCACCATCCTGTACCTCAGTAAACTGGAATTTCCAGTCTCCTCCAGCCCCTTCTAGTATTTTCCACCCAGCCACCTCCCTGTTGTTGTTTTATCTTTTAAAAACACTGTCCTGAAACTTCCTTCTTTTTTAGGGCTCTTTGATTTCTCAGTTGTTCACACTGAACATAAAGGGCAGTGACTCAGTCACTGGGAATACTGCTATTGGAGTGGTGGATCCCCCCCTCCTTAAGGCCCCAGGCTCCGCCTTTACCTTCGCCTCCAAGTCTCAACTGCAGGCAAGGCCTGGAGGAGCAGAGGGAGGTGCACAGGAGGAAGTTTCGAGTCCCAGATCTGGAGGCTTGAAAATCATGCCAGGCGTGTGCGTGCATGCCCAAAATCCCAGGAGAAGAATGGAGGAGGGGTTGTGGCCTGGCCATCCCCTCGGGGGTGATATCTCACTTTCCCTCTCCTGTCTTGCTACAGCAAGCACATGCACCCTATGGCCAAAAAAGGGGAAAGTTTCCAGAGATAAGCAAACTAAGGGGGCCTTGGAGGGGCACACTTTGCAGGTCAGCATCATCTGGAACAAATGCACCTGACACGCCTTCCCTGTGTGCTCAGTGTCAGCCCCGCGGGTCAGTGCTGCTGGCTGTACCCATGTTGGGCTCGTTCCCTCTTCGATGGATGGCTTGGCAGCTCTGCAGGGAGGTGGAGGAGGCACAGCAATGCTTATGAACCAACCTGCTGTGCTGCATGTTCACACCACGTCTTAACAGTCGTAAGTGTCCAGGAATGTGTACTATTATAATTATTATTTTTATAAAGAGAGGTATTTTGAATTAAAAAAAAAAACAACCTTGCTAGAGGGCATGTATGCTTGCTGAAGAGAGACAGACAGAGGTAGGAATAAGTGAGAAAGCACTCCCCCAGGGCGGATGTCATGGCAATGTCTTCTCCTCCATTTCTCCTTTTGGGATTTTGGGTACCCCCATGTGCCCGGTGTGTGTTTCAAGCCACCAGGTCCAGGGCTCGAACTGCACCGTCAGCCATGTAGGATTCAGCCTTAGCCACCACACCACTGACTGGGCCGAGATAAGTATTTTCCACAGGGTCTTGCCATTCTCCTGCCCAGCCTCCCAGTTAGCGAGAACTGTGTGCCACCGTGCCCAGCCTGTTCAGGTCAGGAAACAAACGTGGCTTCTTGCGTGGCCTTAGCCACTGCACAGCAGCACCTACCACTTGCACCACCACAGCTGGTGCAGACACGAGTATTATTACCCGCAATATCACAGGAAGCCTCAGGGTACCGAGCACCTTTGCTTGGGAGACAAGAACTGGATTCCAGTTCTGCTGGCTCTGAAGCACAACCTTTTGCCACAGCCCACACTGCTTCTCAGGAACAGTTCAGGCCCTCTGTTGGCTGGACTCTGCACCAAGAGTTCTGGAGCATTCTGGGCTAGAGGCGTCTACAGAAGGTTATCTCCCTGAGATAGTGCAGAAAGAAGTCACTCGGGCGAGACTGAAAAATCAGAATCATGTTGGCCTTGGTGATATCTCACGACTCGCTTTTCTTTCCTGTGAATACAGATATTTACACACACACACACACACACACACACACATGTACAAAGGTGCATATAAACATGCATGCCGGATACCTTGCAATAAAGAACCTGGATGGGACTTGAACCATCGTTTCCATTCTAGTCCCTTTAGACCTCTCTATTATGATGACATTTTTTTTTTTTTGGAGAGTTTTTTGCTATAGGGCACATGCACTCCCCAGACAGAGAGATAGAGAGACAGAAAGCGAGAAATCACCCCCCAGGGGGGATGGCCATACCGCAATCCCTTCTCCTCCATTCTCCTCTCGGGATCTTGGGCACGCACGCACATGTGCCCGGCCTGAGTTTGAGTCACCAGCTCCGGGACTCGAACCGTGGTTGACTATGTGGGAGTCCAGCAACATAGCCATTACACTAACTGCTAGTCCCTATTATGATGACTTTTGACCCCTCCTGAGGCTCATTTGCAAAAGAGAAAATAGTCCGTGAGCTTCGTCTGAGACTAATTTCATCTGCACTAACTATGGCGTGGGAGAAAGGAGAGATGGAAGCAAGAGGTTGGAACACAGTGAGGCTTCCTCCGGTCCTGGAAGCCCTGAGGACCAGCCTCCAACTGCTTTCCTTGGACATCTGGGCTTTCTGTTCTTCATTGGACAAAGGATTAGTGCTTCCAGAATTGAATTTCTATGTATAGAACTCAACCAGTCAATGAAAGCAACTCAAGAAGGCACAATGTTTTAGTCAGGTGACCAATAAGAAATACTGAAATGTAATGTCTCTCTGATTAGAATGCTCTTGTTAGAGATGTAACCTTGACAGATAATAAACATGTATATTTTTAAAGTGCTAGTAGCCTGCCTTTCAGGATCTGGAAAACTGCCATGAAGTTTTTTTTTTTTTTTTTTTTTTTAAGTTTTTGCTATAGGGTGCATGCACTTGCCAGAAAGACAGAGAGACAGAAAGCGAGAAATCACCCCCTGGGGGGATGGCCACACCGCAATCCCTTCTCTTTCATTCTCCAATTGGGATATTGGGCACACATGCACATGTACCTGGCGTGAGTTTAAGCCACTGGGTGCAGGACTTGAACTGCAGTTGACTACATGGAAGTCCAGGGAAGTCCAGAGACATGGCCATTACGCCAACTGCTGGTCCTATGAAGCATGCTTTAAGAGGGTTGAGAGTGGGGCCAGCAGGTGGCATGGTGGTTAAGTCACTGGACTCCCAGGTGGCCAACAGTGGTGTGAGTCCTAGACCTGGCAGCTTGCTTTTTCACTTTCTCTTTCTCTGTCTGCTGGTGTCTCTGGTGAGCACATCTGCCCTATAGCAAATTTAAAAAAATAATAATAATTAAAATAATTAAATTCAATAATAAAAGGGGAGTTGGAGTGGAGAGAGTGATCTCTATAAGCTGCGAGGAAAATCTGTCTTAACTGCTGTAGAATCAGTGACCTGATCCACCCATGATGTCCTGATAACCATTAAGTTCACTTTGCAGAGAGGATAGAGAGACTTTAGCAAAAGTTGCTGCGAGATAAACACCAGCAAGGGAATGCTCTCTATTTGAGTGAGCTGTGGACTTTGAATAATCAAATTTGTACAGACTACAAGTATCCACCTTTGTGTACCAAATGAGAGGCTATTAAAGGATTATAAGAAAATTCTGTTTACCCACGAATCACCCTTCTTTGGCAGAGTTTTGGTTTAAGGCCAAGGAAGGGACAAGCAGACAGGAGACCTACTAGCTTAGGTTTTTAAAAAAATTTTTTGAGAGGTTTTTACTATAGGGTGCATGTGCTCGCCAGAGAGATAGAAAGTGAGAAATCACCCCCCAGGGGGGATGGTCACACCGCAATCCCGTCTCCTCCATTCTCTCGGGATCTTGGGCACGCATGCACATGCGCCTGGCCTGAGTTTAAGCCACCGGGTCCGGGACTCGAACCGCAGTCGACTACATGGGAGTCCAGTGACATAGCCATTACGCTAACTGCTGGTCCCCTAGCTTAGGTTTTAAGGGAATGAAGGACCTTTATTTAAGAGAAAATGAAAATAACTTAAAAAAAAAAAGAATTACTTATTTAGTTCCATTTGTTGTTGTTGTTATTATTTTTAAAATTTGACCAGACCGAGACAGAAAGGGAGAGAAAAGAAAAATGAGAAAGGTCCGGGACTCAACCACAGTTGGAAGCTGGCACCTTTAACCACCATGCCACCTGCTGGCTCAAAAATGACTTTATTAACAAAATGTTTCTTTTAAGATTTAGCTCTCTATCGTGAGAAGCAAAAGAAGAGCTTTTATTGAGAGGTTCTGTGCCTCTGCCACCTAGAACAACGACTGGCACACAGTCGACTTGGGATCATTTCTGAATAAGTGAGTCAGAGAACTGCGTCACTCAGATGTGCAAAGAAACCACTTCTTTGGGGCAGCCATATTTTATTCATGTAAATGATGTTATTGCAGCGATTCTGGGTTGGTCGGTAAACACAGCCTGCGGTCCAGAACTTGAACTTGTCTATTATCTTATGTCACTTGTTATTATTCCTCTCACGAGTCTAAGACACGCCTCATGACCTGAAGTGCCGCCAATTCCTTGAGAGCAGGGGCAGTGTTTTCTAGGTCCATTTTACATTAGGCCTGTGATTCCGGGCACACTGTCCACACAAATGAACAACACTACTGAGCAGCAGACAGCATACTTTTTCTCTAAAGGGTCAATGGGTAAATGTTTTAGGCCTTCCTGGCCACCCAATTTCAGTAACTATTCAAGAATGGCACTGCACCACAGAAGTAAACACAGACAATGCTAAATACATGGGTGTGACCATTTTCCAATAAAACTTGACTTAGAAGAACATGTGGTGGCTGGGCTTGGCCCACAAGCTATAGTTTCTAATCCCGGCTCTACAGTCTTCGGCTAGAAAGAAATAAGTGTTTCAGGAAGAATACTGGACAGGAGCTCAAGGCTGGACTCTTGACGTGTCTGAATCTCAAGTTCTTTTACTGTTAAAGGCTTTTTTTTTCTCACTTTGAAATCATCTAGTTCTAAGAAAGAATTTCAATCCATCCTGAAAACATGACTCCCAGCATCCCTAGAGTCACATCTTGTCAACCTCATGGCCAATATGCCTTCTGGCTGTTCAACATGGTGGTGGGACATGGGACAGAGAAACTTCTGTAAGTAAAGTCCAAGATGATGACAGATGCTTCCCACTGCCCCCCACCCCCTGCCCTCCAGAAAGCCTTCCCTACAGAAAACAAATAGAGATCAAGGACAGAAAGAGATGGCTTGCTCATTGCAGAAAAAAATCATTGGCTAGTCAATCAAAAAATAGAACCCAGGGATCTTGCCTTACTCTGTCCTGTTAAGCTCTCTCTCATCAATACTGGTCATTCCAACACATTAAACTCTTAACAACAGTTCTCCTTATCCTTTGAAAAGTAATTCCTTTAACAACAAACTACGTCAAATTGAAATAGATCCAATTTGTGGTTGTCAACAACCTACTGACTCTCCTCTTCGCTTATTTTAGTTTGGCAAAACTGCACGCCAAAAACCTGATTAAACGGCAGTAACTTTTCACGTAACCTTTTAATTGTATGATACATCCTAATTTCAAAAATACTAAAAAAGTATACAACTGAATTTCTGAAAAATAATAGATTTTTAAAATTGACCTGGATACATGTGGCCTTGAGGATTTACATTTCAACCAGAAATAGAAAAAATATCCTGGGCCCCATCTGGCTTTGCTACTGAAGTTTTCTCCACCTGGAATGACCTCCTTTTTTCTAATCTCCACTTGTCCATATTCCGAGCATTCATCTAGGCCCTGCTAAAAGCCAGCTCTCTCTGCAGCCTCTCTGACATCCCGACTCTGACCTCTTTAACAGGAGACCATCTAAGACGTATTAATGCACTCGTACTTTTATAGCTCACTGTGCTCAGCTCTTTCATGATGAAGATTATGTCTTACACTTCCTTGAACCTGCCCCCCACCCCTGTAAAAATGCAATATAGTCCCTGAGACATGGAAGGTATCCAAATGCACACGTCCTAGTGCATCTGAGCAAATGATAACTGAACGGTGAGTGTTCGACTTCGCTGTTTGACCCACATTTGTGAGCAGTGTTTCTGTCACACCTCCCAATTCCGTTACGCACTGGTGTGACATCGGCAGCACCTTGATGTCTTGCTGGGCTGTGCTCATTTAGAAAGCTTGAAGGAGTGAAGTTTTCTCATCTAACAGCTTTGGGTGCATGTGCTCCCCAGAGAGATGGAGAGAGACAGAGAATGTAAGAAATCAACCCCCAGGGGGATGACCACACCGCAGTCCCTGCTCCTCCATTCTCCTCTCAGGATTTTGGGCATGCATGCACGCATATGTGCCTGGCTGAGTTTCAAGCCACCAGGTCTGGGACTTAAACCACAGTTAGCTATGTAGGAGTCCAGAACCTTAACCACTATGACATCTGCTGGGCCCAATGCAATCGTCTAAGAAATGTGGGCCCAGGATTACTGATATGAATATTCTGATTATGTGGGGCCATACAATAAAGCAGAAATTTTCCCTTTCTGTGTGTTCCCAGAGAGAGGGCACCCACAGACATGGGGCTCATCATTTGGCTGGTCCACTGAGCTTCTTCACTGATGAGAATGTATTCATTATCAACCATGCTGATAATTAGGAGTACAATTTTTAAAAATACTATGATGTTAAGAGACCAATAATTTGAATATTTACAACTTTACTAAACAAGACAATAAATAAGTCTCTAAGTCTAAATCATCTTTCTTAATTAATAGGTTGATTTTAGGTTCCCAAGAAGTCTGTGGTAAAGTGTCATGGAGGAGGTGGACACGACACACCTGGACAAGGAGGGGAGCATTATGAACAGAAGCCAAAGCAGCAAGAACCATCCTGCAGACCCTTGTCCCCTTGCCTCTATCTGACGCTGGGCGAAGGCCCCTGCTTCACTGAGGGGGTTCCCTTTGTCATTTCCCCTGTGCAAGTGACCAGCTAACATAAAATGAATGGAGCAGTTATAAATAACCTAAAAGAGCAGTCCTGAGAATTATAAGCAAGCAAAAAGTGCCTGCAAAATGTCCAGTACTATTATGGAGACCCTGCAAGAAGAGAAGGGTGTACACACACACACACACATCTATGTACACTATATATATAGGTACAGGGTATATGCAGGTGTGTGTATTGTGTATAAATATATAGGTATATACACCTATGTAGATATACATCTACATAATATATATACACCTATATATATACCTTATACCTATACATATATAGTACATATAGACTAGTGTATATATGGTATATAGAGTATATACATTCTAATGTGTGTATATATCTCTTATATGTGTGTGTGTATATATATTCTAGTATGTGTATATGTATCTTATGTGTGTGTGTGTGTGTATGGTTGTCAGAAAAGTCATGACATATTTTTCTATGCAAAAATGCGTCATGACTTTTCCGATGACCCAATACACACACACACACACACACACACACACACACACACACACACACTGTATGGGTCACTTACATGAATCACAGCAATACACTAATCCCATCCTTCTTTGCCAATTATCTGGGAAATTCCTTTTGCCGAAGTACTCTGCTTCTTTACCACCTATTCTTTTTTTCTTTTTGGAGAGGTTTTTCGCTATAGGGCACATGCACTTGCCAGACAGACAGAGAGAGACACAGAGACAGAAAGCGAGAAATCACCCCCCAGGGGGGATGGTCACGCTGCAATCCCTTCTCCTCCATTCTCCTCTCGGGATCTTGGGCACGCACGCACATGTGCCCGGCGTGAGTTTTAAGCCACTGGGTACGGGACGCGAACCGCGGTCGACTACGTGGGAGTCCAGCAACATAGCCATTACGCTAACTGCTGGTTCCCCCACCTATTCTTTTTTCTTCACAGTTCCTTTATTCTTTTTTTGTGATTAAAAAATGTAATGTATTGAGTCATCAGAAAAGTCCTAATGCATTTTTATATGGAAAAATATTGAAAAATATGTCACGACTTTTCCAATGACCCAATATATATATATATATATAGATAGATAGATAGATAGATAGATAGATAGATAGATGATAGATGAATAGATAGATAGATAGATATATGGATAGTATATACATTGAAAGAAAACCAGTGTGAACCCTCTGCATCCACCGTCCAGCCATCGAACCCTCAGCTCCTCATGACTAACCATACCTCAGGACTATCCCACCCACTGTCCATCTCCAACCCTGTTGGGGTCATTTGGAATTGAATCCCAAACATACATCATTCCATTTTTCCTAGCTTTTTAAACATACAAGTCATTTGGTTTCCATCTATTTTCCTGATTATTCAATACCTCTGATATAAACTATTTATAACAATAAAATTGAGGCAACACTGGACGTGCATGAGAGGACAGAGAAGAATGTAGAAAGAAATGATGTAAAAAAAAAGGGACAAGCAGTCCCAGCAGAGGTAGAACTGGCTTGCTGCAGTGCCTGTTCTTAGGGCCTTGCTGCATCCCCGCAGTCAGCCAGAGCTCCGTCCCAGGCATTTCTCCCAGCAGGTCAGGCTGGGGCTGCTCTGGGCCTCTGTCTCACTATGGAAAGGACAAAACTGTCTGCCCTGCAGGGCCTCGCTTGCTCATCTAGTCAAAACGTACTTTCCCTCTCTTGGCTTCCAAAGCACTTTATTATTTTGGCACATAGTCGGTGCTCGAAGAGTGACTGTACACTGGACGAACGAGACTTGGGGCTTATCTCACTCTGCTTCTACCTCAGTGATTTTCACATTCGTCTCTCCCCTAAATCCGAACTTCCTTGAGGAAAAAGACATTGTGTGCTACATCAGCTTGGTACTCCCTACTCCTAATGCGTCTATCTGCACATAGTAGGTACTCCATAAATATTCCAGATGTGAAGAGATGAACTAACCTTGCCCAGTGGTTAGAGGAGTAAGCTGGAGAATGAACTCATGTGAATTATGGACAGACTGACAAAAACACAATGTATAGTTTTTTTCCCCTCAGCGGTTTCCACTGGTTACTTGTGTTAGGAAGCAAATTTGGGCTTGTCATCATAAAAGAAAAAGAATTTGGGAGTGGTTTCCTCTGTCCAAATGATCTAGCAACACCTGCCTCTGACATCCAACCCTGTTGTCCTCCTACCTCCTTCCCAGGAGGAGACCATGTTGAGTTAGTGCCCCAGGATGGAATTACAGGCCTGTGTCTGAGACAAAGATTCTTTGTGCTCTGTCTGGCCATTAATTAGCTGCTGGAACTTCAGGACAGGCCCATTAGCATGCTTGTAAACCTTTTATTTTAAATGTTTGCACTTAGCTATGATTCTGATGTGACTCTCCTTGTAAGCAAGACCTAGGACGTTTGTTTCTTAACATTTCTGGGGCTCATTAACTACTCCATCTCAGTGGCTCATTAACCAGGCCATTGGGGATTTCACCTCATCCTGGCTGAAGCCTGGAGGGCACCTAATTGGGACTGGGGTGAGGCAGCTGCCAGGCTCTGCAGTGAGAGCAGGGCTCTGTGGGGCTCCCCTGATGGGAAGAGCCCGGAGGTGGGGAGCTTGCTCACCTGCTATTCTCCCGATGGGCATAGCGTGCTCTTCTGGTGGGGAGACGGAAACCATGATGTGGTTCATGTACGCCAGGTCTTCCCGGTGAGAGAGGTTGATGGGTTTCCCTTCCCGGTGCAGCCCGTCCTCGGAGAGCCTGGACTGTTTGAAATCCACGGAGTGCCGGGGGTTCAAGATCAAGGGGTGCATGATGGGGCTGGGCATCAGCTGGATCACGCGGGTGTTCTCCTGCCGCGGGCTGGAGGGCTTCGGGTGGGACTCGGAGGGCGCCGGACAGTGGTTATTCTCCATGGGAGACACTGACAGGGGGTAGGGCTCCTGGTGGTTGTTCTCTTGGTGGAGCCTCGGTCCCTGGGCCCTCTCGGCAGGGGAGAGGCGGCGGATCATGTTGTCCAGGGGGGACCGGAGGGGCCGCTGCTCAGGGTCAGGGGAAGGCCGGTGGTTGGCGGTGACGGGTGACCTGGAGCGGTGCAACAGTTCGATGGTGGGAGGGTTGTGGTGCACATTCTCCACGGGTGGCCTGGGGGTCCTCTGGACACAGTTATCTGTGGGGCAGAGAGAAAGGCAGTCACAGAACCCAGGAAAGTGAGAGGACAGGGACTTTGCTACGTTCTAACAGCAGTGTATTGTAGCGTGTCGCTTTCGCTGCTTCAAAAATTTTAAAGTGCAGGGGAAGGCAGGTGGTGTGGTGTTTAGGGACGCTGGACTCCCACATGGCTGACTGCAGTTCGAGTCCCGGATCTGGTGGCTTGCTTTTTTACTGGGAAGGCAAGTGGTGTGGTGTTTAGGGACACTGGACTACTCCTACATGGCTGACTGCAGTTCGAGTCCCGGATCTGGTGGCTTGCTTTTTTACTTTCTTTCACTCTCTTGCTCTTGCTCTCTCACTCTGTCCCTCTCTCGTCAAATTAAAATAAATAAGTAAAATAAAGTTAAATAAAATAATTCTTAAAAAAAAAAAAAAAGTCCAGGCACTTACAGGGGGCATGGGGTTAAGGAAACATTCCATTAATCACCTGTCAGTGGCTGATAAATGCCATGTGGCGTCCATGCTTATCTTCTCATCTGACGCTGCTACACGGCTTGCAGAACCGGAAACGTCCTCAGGCATTTCCCTTAGAGGCTTTTATTGACTTAAGTGTTCCTAACCCAATTTTCATATTCTCTGCCTCTGTGAGCTGGTGATATTAACGATACCTACCACCATGATTAATAATGATTAACCACTGCTGTAGCCTAGGAACTGGATTCTAGTGTTCAAAAGTCACCACACTCCTAAGCAGAAGATACCACGGTTACTCCTATTTTACAGATGACAAAACCAAGGCATAAAGAAGTAAGTGACGTGGAGGAGCAGGTGGCATAGTGGTTAGGGCACTGGAGTCCCCCATAGCCAACTGCAGTTTGAGTCTGAGACTGGTGGCATACAAATCACGCTGGGTGTGTGTGCGTGCCTACCCAAAATTCCGAGAGGAGAGTGGAGGAGACGGGAATGCACTGGGTCAAGGGACGGATCAGCACACATGAGACTAAGGGTCGCTGCTAAGGTTTAGGTGGACATCTCATAAAAACAGGGCTTTGGGACCAGCAGGTGGCATAATGGCTATGTCGCTGGACTCCCACGTAGTCGACCGCAGTTCAAGTCCTGGACCTGGTGGTTTAAACTCACACCGGGCATGTGTGTGTGCATGCCTAAGATCCCAAGAGGAGAATGGGGGAGAAAGGATTATGATGTGGCCATCTCCCCTGGAGGGTGATTTCTTGCTTTCTGTCTCGCTGCCTTTCTGCCAGGTGCACGCGCCAGCTAGCAAAAACCTCTCAACAAACAAACAAACAAACACCAAAAAGAAACGGGGCTTTCCACAGGGCTTCACATGTACCTCAGTCAGATCTGCCTGGCAACATCTGTTTCTAATGCTGTCTCACCAAAAGCTGTACATGTTTGCTGATCTTTCTTCTGTTTAAAGACCTGTCCCTGATTCTAAGCAGTGCAAGTCAAAGGTATTACCTATGTCCATTAAGATAGTAATACGTGAAGAACACGTGGGGTCTGGGAATGTGATAGGGTCAGTAAACAAGGACAGACGTGGTAGTACTTCAAGTCTGACACAGATTTAACAGGAAGAGACTTTAAAAAGTTGATTTATTATTACTTTAAAATTTGATATAGGGCACACATGCTCACCAGAGAGAGAGAGAAAGATAGATAGACAGAGAGAGGGAGACAGAGAAAGCCGTCAGACCTGGGACTTGAACCATGGTCAGCCATGTGGGAGTCCAGCACCCTAACCATGAGCCACCTAAGATTTTTTTCTCTTCAAGTTTCGCTAGACTTTACCTGTCATTTGAAACTGAACAAAAGAAATATTGTTTATGTTAATATTGCTTATATTATTGGTTATAATAAGTCCTTGACAACAAAGGGCTCAGTCAAAAGTCTGGTGCTTTCTCTCTCTCTCTCTCTCTCTCTCTCTCTGTGGTGAGCAAGTGGGCCCTTAAAAAAGGACTACATGGAATCTGTTACCATGAATTCAAAAGTGCTTAATCACTGGAATAGCTGTCAAAGGAAGAATGGTTTAATAAATCAGTTTTTTTCTCAAGAATGGAGTACTAGGACCAGCAGGTGGCGTAACGGCTGTGTCGCTGGACTCCCACGTAGTCAACTGCAGTTCGCGTCCCGGACCCGGTGGCTTAAAACTCACGCTGGGTGCGTGTGCGTGCATGCCCAAGATCCTGAGAGGAGAACAGAGGAGAAGGGATCGTGGCGTGGCCATCCCCTCTGGGGGGGTGATTTCTTGCTTTCTGTCTCTATGTCTCTCTCTGTCTGTCTGGCGAGTGCACGTGCCCTGTAGCACAAAAAAAAAAAAAAAAAAAAAAAAAAAGAAAAAAGAATGGAGTACTAGTCAACTGTAAAAAGGAAGAAGGAGTATCTCAATATTTTCCTAAAGACTGGTGCTCAGGCTCTATGGTTAATAAGAAAAGAAAGATGAAGTACTTAGGATCTGCTACTGCTTAATAAAGGAGAGGAACCATTCCAGTTTCAACCATGGTAGAGTGGTTTGTACCAGATTAACCTTCCTTAGAGAGAAATTATAGAGAAAAACCAAACCAAACCAAAAACTCATAACTATTTGAAGATACTGAAGACAGTGACCAAAAGTAAGACAAAAACCAAAGGAGATTTCACTCTTTTTTTTTTTTTTTTTTTTTTGGAGAGGATTTTTTTTTCACCATAGGGCGTGTGCACTTGCCAGACAGACAGAGAGAGACATAGAGACAGAAAGTGAGAAATCACCCCCCAGGGGGGATGGCCACACCACAGTCCCTTCTCCATTCTCCTCTCGGGATCTTGGGCACACACACACACGTGCCCAGCGTGAGTTTTAAGCCACCGGGTCCGGGACGCGAACCGCGGTCGACTACATGGGAGTCCAGCGACATAGCCATTACACTAACTGCTGGTTCCCAAGGAGACTTCACTCTTGAAAGAAGGGACCTGTCCAGAGTAAGACCCTTCTTTATGTAGCCTTCTCCCTTAGAGCCCTCCTCAGCCCATGTGGCACTGGGCAGTTAGAACAAGAACAGAAAGCTATCTGAGATGACATAGGATTGAGTATGCAGCTGCCAGAGTGGCACAAAATTGAGGAAGCTAATCCAGCACAGGAGGAAGCTGCAGAGGGGACAGTCGCTGAACTGGCATGTAGAAGTTCCCTCAGGGGCCGGTGGGTGGCGTGGTGGGTAAGGGCACTGGACTCCCACGTGGCCAACCACAGTTGGAGTTCTGGACTTGGAGGCTTGCTATCTTACTTTCCCTCTGTTCCTCTCTGGTCATATTATTTATTTACTTATTTATAAATAAAAACAAACAAACAAATTAAAAGTTAAATAATTCTTTAAAAAAAAGTTCCCTTAAATTCTTGTCTGACTTTTCTGTTTTTCTTGTCTGACTTTTGTACAGCACATATGTGGGGAGACTCTAAGTTCAGAGAAAAGCAACCATGAAAGATGTGGATAGAAAGCTGCTGCTGGGCACTGCATAGGGACAGAGCTGAGTCTGAGTCTTATCAAGGCTCTGTTAACACCCCAGGCTTTGCCCTGGATGGCCACACCTTAGGAGTAAAGGAGTAAAGACTGTCCCAGGACAGATCTGGATGAGGGATAACGGCAAAACAAAAACAGATTTACACTAATGAAATGGAAGACGAAGTGCCACAAATTCAAAGTGACTGACTTTAATTTAACTGCCTGTTAAAACAAAACTGAACACTGTTCAGAAGAATGTAGCACAATTCAGAGTCTTTACAATGTGTTATCTACCATGTTCAGTATCCAATAAACATTTTCTAGACATAAGAAATAGAAATAGGAGGCCAGCCCCGTAGCCTAGTGGTTAAGAAAGCTGATGGGGGAGCAGCAGTTAGCATAATGGCTAGGTCGCTGGACTCCCATGTAGTCAACCGCTGTTCGAGTCCCGGACCTGGTGGCTTTAAAACTCACGCTGGTGCATGTGTGTGCGTGCCCAAGATCCCAAGAGAAGAATGGGGAAGAAGGGATTGTGGCGTGGCCATTCCCCCTGGGGGGTGATTTCTCTCTTTCTGTCTCTCTGGCGAATGCACGCACCCTATGGTAAAAACCTCTCAAAAAAATAAAAAAATAAAAAGGAAAGCTGATGGTATATGGCCAACTGTGGATGAATTCTGGCCCTGGTGGTTTGAAAAACACATGTGGCATGTGTGCATGCATGTCCAAAATCCTGACAGGATGGAGAAATGAAGAAGGGACTGTGGCATGAGCACATACTATCAGGGGGTGCTCTCTCTCTCCCTCTCTCTGGTGAGCATGTGGGCCCTTTAAAAAAAAGAAAGAAAGGGGACCAGCAATTAGTGTAATGGCTATGTCACTGGACTCCCATGTAGTTGACCGCAGTTCGGGTCCCGGACCCGGTGGCTTAAACTCACGCTGGGTACATGTGTGTGTGTGCCCAAGATCCCGAGAGGAGAATGGAGAAGGGATTACAGCATGGCCATTCCCCCCCCACCCCAGGGGGGGCTTTCTCGCTTTCTGTCTCTCTGTCTATCTGGAGAGCGCACGTGCCCTTTAGCAAAAACCTCCCCCCTCCAAAAAAAAAAAGGAAAGAAAGAAAGAAACAATAGAAAAATGTGACTTATAATCAAGAGGAAAGGCAGTTGACAGAAACAGACCTGGAGATATTCCAGATATTGGAATTAGCAAAAAGGGACCTAGTAGCTGCTATTATAAATAAGTTCAAACACTTAAAGGACATAGTGGTCATTATGAGTGATGGCAGGTAAGAGACTGTTAAAGGAGAAAAGAAAAAAAGAAAGAAAAAGAAGAAGATTCTAGAACTGAAAGGTACATTACCTGAAATGAACGACTGAACTGGATGGACTTAAGAGCACACTGGAAGGACCAGCAGTTAGCGTAATGGCTATGTCACTGGACTCCCACGTAGTCAACCCCGGTTTGAGTCCCAGACTCGGTGGCTTAAACTCACGCTGGGCGCGTGTGCGTGCGTGCCTAAGATACCAAGAGGAGAATGGAGGAGGAGGGATTGTGGTGTGGCCAGCCCCCCTGGGGGGTGATTTCTTGCTTTCTGTCTTTCTGTCTCTCTCTGTCTGTTTGGCGAGCACACACGCCCTACAGCGAAAACCTCTCCAAGAAAAGAAGAAAAAAAAAAAAAGAAAAAAAAAAGAGCACACTGGAGATGAGAGAAAAGGATTATAAATTTGAACACAGGTCAATGGAAATGAAAAACAAACAAATAAATCCTCAGTGACCTGTAGGACAATATGCAATAGTCTAACTTATATTTAATCAGAATCTAAGAAGGAGAACATAGGTGAGAACAAGGGGGAAAAAAAAGAAAAAGAAAAGTTAAGGAATAATAGCCAGATTGTCCCCAAATTTGATAACCACAACATCAACAATGATACACATAAAACCCAAGAAGTCCTGTGAACCCTAAGCAGGACACGCATGATGAAAACCACACCAAGCATATCATAATTAAACTGCTGAAAAATAATGATAAAATCTGAAAGTAACCAGAAGGCAAAAAAAGATACTATGTATAGGGGAAAAGTTATACTAATTATGGGTAATTTCGTTTAAAATCCTAAAGAAAGA
>NW_006203577.1:1428879-1431221 GCF_000334495.1 Tupaia belangeri chinensis
GTGTTCAAACACACCCGCATGAAGGATACGAATGAGAATCTACAGCTTGAAAGAAATTGAAGAGACACACCAACTCTCTGTCATGTGGAGACCCATGTTTGGATTCTGATTCAGACTGTAAGTTTTAGGTGGTTAGAGAGTCCCTATCTTCTCGGACCTCTGTTGATGTATTTACAGATGAAATGATGTATCTGGGATTTGCTCACCGATAATCTAGGATGAGCAAACAGGTGGAGCACCGAGGAAGTCCCAGTGGTCATGAGCTGAGGGTCCAAACTGGTGCTAGGACCTGGTGCTTCATTTCACGAGGTCTCTCTACTTTTATACAGGTGTGACCTTTCGTGTTGTTTCTCAGGTGCTAAAACCACTTTGTGAGGATATGGGTTAGAAAGGCAAGCACCAACTTCCTCACTTTGACCCAGAATATAGAATAAATGCTTACAGGGTACTACCTAGGCCAAAGGAGTTAGCTTTTGTTGGGGGGAAAGGGGGATTTTTGCTACAGGGAGTGTATGCTTACTGCAGAGAAAGCGAGGACTCACCCCCCAGGGGGTGATGGCAACTCCACACCCCCCATCTTCATTCTCCTCGCAGGATTTTGGGCACACACATGCAGTGTGATTCAATCTGCTGGGTCCGGGACTCAAACCGCAGTTGGCCGCATGGGAGTCTAGTGCCTTAACCACTATGCCACCTGCTGTCCCCAGGAGTTAGCTTTAACAGTTAAGGTTATTAGTATAATAGAACTGATCTGCAGTCTTTTGGGGACAAGGCAAGTTTTCTTTTGATGGCCAGTATGGATCTCAAATCTGCTGCCCATGAAACCTAATTTATCTTTTGTCCCTGGCTCACTTTTCATTTGTCATAGAACGTGATCCTTGTAAGAAACGACTTACGATCGTTTCCTTCCGAACTCTCATATATTTTCTTCTAGAGGGCATTTACAGACTCTCTGTCTTTACTTGAAACTTATTAAGGTTTTAAAATACTTAAGGATGATGAAGACCATGTACTGAAAAATCCCATTTCCTGAATCCGTTTCCTGTGTTATAGTTTCACAATGGACATAAGTGTTGGCCAGTCCTCTGGCTACCTGCAGCCTTTGATGTCCTGGCATCAAGGCTTGGAGTGTGGGTGTGCACTCAGGCAAGCCTTAGGAAGTCTGGGAGGGCTGTGAGAGGAAGGACTTTCATGCCAAGGGGAAAAGAGGAACTGATGTAACGTCCTGGAGAGATTTCACTCTCTGTTCCTGCCCAGATCTCTGGGAACAATGAAGGAGGGAGACAGCGCTCTAGACTCTCCAACTCCAATTTTACTTTTGACTCATGATCTGGGCAGGAATGGGACCAGAGGAGCTTGATTTATTTATTTCTCTGCAGACACCACTCAAAGAGGAAGTACTTGATGGGGCTGATAGCATTAATGGTAGAGAACCAGATCTGAGGGCATTTAATTCCAGGCTCCTGGTGGTCTGGGCACAACACTGTCAAGGCTGAAAGGCCTGTAACGAGACCTTCCAAGCCTCGTTCCAGTTTGCAAAGCATGCGCCCACGTACGAGTGGGCGATGACGTTCCTACCCTGCCGCCTGGTGCCTCTGTTATTCCGAGTTGGCAGCAGGGTATGGAAACTTACGAGACCAGAGCCGGCAGGCAGAGGTGCTCCGGACACAGGAAATGCACTGAGCGGACAGTGGGTGCATAAAATCCCCAGATGTAGGAGTCTTCTGTCTAAAACAAGAAGATTTTTTTGGTCTGGCCTTGATGTCTGGGTTTGTTCTTGGTGAGTTGCCCAGCTGGGAAACTGGGAAAATATCCACACTGCCCTCGTTCTGAAGGTCCTGATACGGGAGGGAGATACACCAGGAAGAGGGAGGGAGAGCCACACATAATTAGGGTGTGGGCAAAGAAGGAAGGGAGGGAAAAAGACCGAAGATGGGTAGGAAACTGTCGTTCTGGTTGCATCCTGAAGTGCAATTCAAAACACATTTCAGGGCCAACCGGCGGCATGGTGGTTAAAGCAGCTGACTCCCACATGGTCAACTGTTTTTTACTATCAAACAGCCCCAAATTAATCAGGTCTTTAACCGTGATATTTAAAAGAAAGTCTGTTTTCTCATTCCTTTTTCCTTTTACTTGTTAGAAAAATTCTTCTACTTAAAATTCAGCAAATTTGATCCAATGTAACCATGTAATAAACAATGAATAACCAATCATCCTAAGGAAAAAAAAAACCAACAACAACAACAAAAAAACTGCCTTTGACGAGTGTCATGGGTTTTGACTGGGAAATTTCTGGGGTAGACCTGACACACCAGGACCACATTTCAGCCATCCGGCTTTCC
>NW_006203577.1:1431608-1433148 GCF_000334495.1 Tupaia belangeri chinensis
TCATAGAGCAGTCAAAAAAAAAAAAAAAAAAAAAAAAAAAAAAAAAAAAAAGAAAAAGAAAAGAAAGAAAGAAAGAAAAAGTAAAAAAGAAAAGAAGGGAAAAAAATCAAGGGATCACACTTCCAACGAATGAATGAAACCTGTGTGTGGTGGTGGGACCTCTCAACCATTTACCCTGACTGGGGTCAGGTGGCCCCACCATAGGAGCTGGGTCAAGGAGCCCCCGAGTGAGAAAAGGGCAAGATAACCCCTGAGCGAGGGCTTCCTGCTCTGCAAAGGATGGAGACTGCCTCCCAGTCCTTATCACAAAGGGCTCCAATGACATTTCCCTAGGGGTAAAGGAAGTTTCTTGGGCACTTCCTGCCTAGCGGGAGAGCTATTCATGCATATTAGGGATCTCTTGCTCCTCAAGCTCCTAGCTTAAGAGGTGGCTACTCCTAGGGTTGCAAGCAGCCTTCAGCCATGGGAGGAGCCTGGAAGAGTCAGGGAGGGTGGGCTGTCCTCCTGAAGCAGGCTGAGGACCCAGAGGAGCTGCAAAGAGGCACCCCGCATAATCCAGTGCCCCCATGTTGTCACTTGCTACAGAGGGGACAGAGGTCAGAAGGTAAAAGGTCATATTGCCCTAGGTCCTGAAATGTCCGCAGCAGAGGAGGAACTCGAGGTCCTGAAAGGGAAAGGAGGCCTTGCAGAAGAGTAAAAGGAGGCCTGCTGGGGAAAGGGTGCCTGGAGGCTCTGTGACCCAAGAGAAGGGTGCCAAGATCAGAGCCCACTCTCGGACTGGCACTCCTAACCTGCTGCCAGGTCATGAACCGGAATGGAAAGGGGTTCAAAGAGGTTAATCTCCTAGTTCTTAAATGTGGGGGGAGACAGCCAAGAGATTAATAAAACAGCTCCAAGGGGCCAGGGAGGACCAAAATGACAGCACTCACTTCAAAACCGGCTGCGTTCTGAGCACAATTAAGATGGGCACTTTAGGAACCAGCAGGTAGTGAGGTGGTTAAAGCACTGGACTCCCACATGGCTGACCTGGGTTCGAATCCTGGATCTGGTGTCTTAAAAATAATGCCAGGCACATGTGCGTACATGCCCAAAAATCTCAAGAGGAAAATGGAAGAGAAGAGACTGTGACCTGGCCATTCCCCTTGGGGGAGGGGGATGATGTCTCACTTTCCTTCTCTGTGTCTCTGTCTCTCTGGTGAGTGAATGTGCCCTATGGCAAACAAACAAACAAAATCTTAAAAATACAAAAAAAACCCCCAAAAAACATTGGCACTTCAAATGTATTTTCCAATGGGAATTAAGCTACAGATGGTGCCCAGTTAATTCACGAAGGTGTTCTAGAATAGTGGCACAGGGGAGGCAGCAGGCCCTTCCTGTGTATGGACTGCACACATTTGGTTTTGCATAAAGTGCAAAGCAGTGGCAATAATAAGATGGTAAGAACACTGGAACTGGAACTAAGGAAAATCCAGCCGCTCTTTCTCCCACTATACACGATGGCAGGTGAAAAAGCTGCAAAGCACGATACTAAGGAGAAGAA
>NW_006203577.1:1433285-1444602 GCF_000334495.1 Tupaia belangeri chinensis
GTCTGCCGTGTATTCCAGGAAGGCCATGTACAAGAGGAAATACTCAGTCACCAAATCCAGGATTGAAAAGAAGAGAAGGTTCTTGTGACTGTCACGAAACCAGTTGGTGGAGACAAGGATTGTGGTATCCAGGTGGTTAAACTGAGCAAAATGCCTAGGTATTATCCTACTGAAGATGTGCCTCGAAAACTGTTGAGCCACGGCAAAAAACCCTTCAGTCAGCATGTGAGAAAGCTGCGAGCTAGCATCACTCCTGGGACCATTCTGATCATCCTCACTGGACACCACAGAGGCAAGAGAGTGGTTTTCCTGAAGCAGCTGAGCAGTGGCTTGCTCCTTGTAACTGGACTGCTGGTTCTTGATCCAGTTCCACTGCGTAGAACACACCAGAAATTTGTCATCGCCACCTCCAAGAAAACTGGTATCAGCAAAGAACAAATCCTAACGCACCTAATGATGCTTACTTCAAGAAAATGAAACTGCAGAAGCCCAGACACCAGGAAGGTGAGATCTTCGACACAGAGAAGGAGAAATACAAGATTTCAGAGCAGCGCACGGTTGATCAGAAAGCTGTGGACTCGCAAATTTTACCAAAAATCAAAGCTATTCCTCAGCTCCAGGGCTACCTGCGATCCGTGTTTGCCTTTACAAATGGAGTTTATCCTCACAATTTGGTGTTCTAAATTTTTGGCCAAGAACCTAATTAAATAACTGATCATAAAAAACAAAGAAAAATCCAACCATTTGGCAACAAGGTAAATATACCTAACACTACAGAAATGTACAGTTAAAAATGAGTAATAATATGGTAATATTATGTAAACTTGATCATAACTGAAAAATTATAAGAGGGTCAGTCGGTGACTGGTGGTGAAGGTAGCTGGATCCCATATGGCCAACTATGTAGTTTAAGTCCTGGACCTGGCATCTTGAAAAACATGTTGGACAGGTCTGTGTGCATACCCAAAATCCCGAGGGAGAATGAAGGGGAAGGGATTGCAGCATGGGCATTCCGGGGTGGGGGGCTTTCTCACTTTCTGTCTCTCTCTTTCTAGCAAGCACATCTGCACTATAGCAAAAAAGAAAAAAAAAAAAGTTAGAACAAAAAAAGTTAGGAAAAAAGAAGGAAAAAAAAAACAATCAAACATTGAATAATGACAGTGAATTACTGGGTTGTTGGAAAATTCATGACACATTTTTGCATAGAAAAACAGAAAAAATATGTTCTGACTTTTCTGGCAACCTAATACATTTATTGAGGGTCTGTGATCTAACACGTGCTGTGATAAGGGTATTTCCTGTATTGACTCATTTCTTTCCTACATTGATCTTATAAGATAGGTAGTTATTTTCCTTCTTTCACAAGATGGAAGGTGAGATGTGAAGGAGTTAACTGGCATAAAGGCACACAGCTCGTAAACTGGGGAGTGAGGATTTGAACTCGCCTCTCTGGCTCCATCCTGTGTTCCATGGCTAAAGTGTGTAACAGAGATGTCAAAGCAGAGCCGATGGCCACCTTGACACTTCAGTTATCTGCTTCAGTCCAGCAAGACAAAAAACCTGGGGTGGTTTTACAATGGCCAGTCACAGGGTGTGGCCTGAACGGCTAAACACCTCATCTCCATGGTGTTTACTCAGCCGCTATAATGACGGGCTGGCTTTCAAGGAGTGACCCACACCCAGGGCTGGCAACAAACCAGTGCTTTCTGCTCTAGGCACCTAGGACCTGACTCGGAACCCGTATTTCTCACAGGCCGGGAGGTTTTCATCATGCTAAGTCCATTCATCTAGGGGGAGTCAAACATCTACAGGGGTCCATTCCGTCCAATTTAGCATGAGTTTTTTGTTTGTTTGTTTTTGTTTTGAATTGTTAGGGTGCATGGTGTGACCAGAGAGAGTGTGTGGGACAGCTAGATAGAGAAAGTGCCTCAAAATGGGGTGTGGTCACACCACAGTCAGTTTTTCCTCCATTTCACAATCCCATGAGGATGTGGGGCATGCACGCACATGTGCCTGGTGTGTTTTCAAGCCACTGGGTCTGGAACTCGAACCACAGTCAGCCACATGGGATCTGGCTCCCCATGTGCAATGGTTAATCAGAGTGCTCTAGTGCTGACCCTCAGAAGGGTTTTTAATATCATGACTAAGGACACTTTGGAGTATCAAAAATTATCTGGGCCCTTTCTCTTCTCTTCAGTTTCAATGTGGCAGGATTATCAGCAGGAGTGCTGGAAGCTGCTACACTGTACACAGTCAGATGACTCTAAAAATTGCTGTGGCAGGGCCAGCAGGTGGCAATGAGGTTAGGGCCCTGGGTTCCACGTGGCCAATTTTGTGGTTCACGTCCCAGACCCTAGTGTAGCTTGAAAAATACACCAGGCACGTGTGCATGCATGCCTAAAATCCCAAGAGGAGAATGGATTGCGATGTGGTCATCTCTGCCAGCGGGAGATTTCTCGCTTTCTGTCTCTCGCCATCTCTCTGGTGAGTGCATGTGGCCCTACAGCAAAAATTTCTTAAAAATAAAATAAAAAGATGGGACTGAGGGGTGGAAATTATAGGAAGGGACCCCAAGGGGTTATGAGATGACAATGTTTGAGAAATGCAGATCAAGTTCCACCTCATGTTCATGCCTGGTCCAAACTGGAATCTTATTTTATATTACCCCAATAAACTTGTTTTTTTCTCTTTTGCTATAGGACATGTGTGTTTGTCAGACAGACAGAAAGAGAGGCAGAGAAATCACCACCTGGAGGGATGGCCATGCCATAGTCCTGTCTCCCCCACCTTCCTCTAACCACACATGCACACACACCTGGTATGATTTACCAGCTGCTGGTTCTGGGACTTGACCATGTGGGAGTCCAATGCCTTAACCACCATGCCACCTGCTGGCCCCTGCCCAATGAACTTTTAGGGAAACATTATTTCAGTATTCTAATGCCAAAGGGATCATGGTAACTGAATAAATACTTTGGGGACAAAACCTTTCTTTGGAAAGGAGCTAAAATTAGTTCCTTCTAGTTTCTTGGGATCTAAAAGTAACTGATTTGAAAACTAAAGGAATCAAAAGATGTTGCTGTTTTGTGTGACAGAATATTTTTAAAGAATTATTTATTTAATCCCATTTGTTATTGTTTTAAAATTTGATCAGAGAGAGAGAAATAAAGGAATTAAAAGGTGTTGCTGTTTTGTGTGACAGAATAAATATTTTTAAAGAATTATTTATTTAATCCCATTTGTTATTATTTTTAAATTTGATCAGAGAGAGAGAAAGGGAAAGTGAGAAAGCAAGCCACCAGGTCTGGGACTTGAACCGTGGTTGGCCATGTGGGAGCCGAGCACTTTAACGACCACACCACCTGCCATCCCCTAGAATACATTTTTCATAATTATTTGTTGGTATGAAATTTTTTAAGATGCTTTAGAATTCTGTGTACGTTTGTATGCGAAAGAATTAGTATCATTGATTATTCTTTTTCTATTCCACCTAACTACCTACCTACCACTTAATTCATATTACACAGATGAAATGAGTCATAAGCAACAAAGAATCTGCTCAAACTGGGCTTTTTACTATGAAGTGAGGGATGCTACTCTTGGTTTGATTACTGAGAGAGGCAACATTATCAGAAGTTCCTGATAAAGTGAGACACATAAAAACAGAAGCAATTTCCTACTGCTGCTGATCAATGCCAGACAGGACACTGCTAAGTCTGGATTTTACTCATCCGAGACCCTGAGAGACGAGGACATGTCTATTCATCTTCACGTTGCCCAGAGAGACTCAGACAGCTTGGATCCGATGTCAGGATTTTAGTTATAAGAGAGGTTAGAGGGGGGCCAGCAGGTAGTGTAGTGGTTAAGGCATTGGACTCCCACATAGTCGGCCACAGTTTGAGTCCTAGACCTGGTGGCTTGAACCTCATGCCATGCACATGTGTGTGTGTGCCAAAAATCCAAAGAGGAAGATGGAAGAGAAGGGATTGTGGCATGGCCATCCCCCGAGGGGTGGTTTCCCGTTCTCTCTGGAAAGCGCATGTGCCCTATAGCAAAAATCTGTCTTAAAAAAAAGAGAGAGTGGGACCAGCAGTTAGCGTAATGGCTGTGTCACTGGACTCCCATGTCGCCGACTGCGGTTCGCGTCCCGGTCCTGGTGGCTTAAACTCACGCCGGGTGTGTGTACGTGCATGCCCAAAATCCCGAGAGGAGAATAGAGAAGGGATTGAGGTGTGGCCATCCCCCCTGGGGGGTGATTTCTCGCTTTCTATCTCTCTGTCTCTCTCTGTCTGTCTGGCGAGCGCACGCGCCCTATAGCAAAAACCTCTCCAAAAAAAGAAAAAAAAAAAAGAGAGAGAGTGAGGTTAGAGACCATTTAGCCTAACACCCCAAGTTATAACTGGGGAAACTGAGAGCCAGGGAGATGGAGAACTCGGTCTTTGTGATTTGCTCTGGCAAAATGAAGTATGAGAACCTGGCTACTGACCTCCAGATCCCACCCTTTAAAATATGCTACACACACACACACACACACACACACACACACACCCACCATACCCCAGTGTGTCTGAGCTGGTTCTTGCTTCTGCCTGTTGTCCTGGCTTACTTATTAATGGAACCTACGTCCCTGTATGGGTGAAAAATCATGACAGAAATTCCCATGTTGAAAGAAAGAATGAACTGGTTAAGTTGAGGCCATGATGAGGCGAAGTCACGAGGAGGTTGAACAAAGCCCAAATGCCTTCACTCTGCAGATCTCGCTGCGTCCGGCTGCCTCGGGGCTGAGCTGGGCCCTCTCTGGAACGCTGCCGTCTTTCATGCTGTCGTTCATACCTCCACGCACATTCTCTCTCTCTTATACATACACACACAAGATGTATGCGTGCACACACACACACCTGTGCCAAGTCAACGGCAACGTGAGTAGTCTTGGACCAACGCACCTCTCCATGGCGCTGTAGCCCTAATTATGTAAAATGGGGAGGACGATTTGCTATGTGTAGTCCCACTTTACAGATCTTTATTCAGGACCAGGTCTTTCTGTGTTAACGTACCCCACATCTATCATCTGCTACTCTTCACCATTACATGTAACAGTACTGACTCTGGAGACAGTTCACGCCGAGCCACAATTTTCTTCCCTGGTAGAGAAGAACAGGAGAAAGGAGGAAATCTATACTGATCCATTCACCTCTCCACTGGTCTCTCTGTCACCAAGAACACCTGCATACCTGAAAGTCTTGGGGGCGGCAGTCTCTTCCTATCACCTCTGTACCTTGGATACCACCTGACAAAGAGCTCCCTTCTGTCAGGTCCGCCTGCTCATCTGAGAGTGAGCACTGTGTCTGGACAGACAAAGGAGTGAGACATGGGCTCTCAGGTCTTGCTTCCTGGCTGTCATCTTTAAGGAAGAACGGTCCCTGGGAATGCACTACGTTCAAGAGCTGGGTCTAAAGCTGAGCTAACTGGTCCGCAGGGCGATGACACCCTTGACCTTGGCCTCGTTAGCTCCATTCTCTTGCCTACTGAGCTCACCACCACTGACATCGGAACACTCGAGAGCGAGCTCATTACAGAGCGTGCGGCGGTGCATCTGCGTTTGCTGCGTTTCAGAGTAGCTCTCAGAGTAAGCCAGCTTTTCCCAGCGATGAGCTCCTGCAAATGGGAACGACAACAAACACACCTACTTCGGAGGCAAATCAGGCCAAGGGGAAGGGAGGAAAAATCTGTGATGAGGTGAGACCATAATAAGCCTCCAACCGCATTTGGAAATATAAAAGGAACAGGAATTCCAAATAGAATTTTTTTTTTTTTCAATAATGAGAGAAAGAGAGAAGAGGGAAATAAACAAATATCACACACTCTTAGTATCTGAAGAGGCAGGCCAGGTAATATAATTCTTGCCTTCAAGCTCCAGTAAACCCACCTTCTCTTCTCTGGAGTGGCTGTTGGCTATTATGCAAGCTGGAATTGAACATGGCAGGAAGAAAAACCCAACTGGGGGGGGGTCTGCTAAATTTAGCAAGGGTAAATCTAGGGGAGGAAAGGATGAGAGGAAGAGGTAGGGAGCAGGCAAGGAATGCTCGGGTATTCTCTATCACAGACGCGAGGAGACCTGCTGTGAGACATTCAGTACAAGGGTGTCTGGAATCTAGCTCTCGTTTGTGAAATGTTAATTTCCTAAACAAAAATGTCTTACCTTTTCATTTGCTAAAACCAAGAATAAAAAACATTAGCCCAACGGTTGGGGATGATCAATCCGCGCAAAAAAACGTCCCAAGAGACTGAGATGGTAGGCCCAGAGTGATCTGGTCTGAGGGAAAAGCACACATGTAAACGTTCTGTGTGTCTGCCCATCCGCTGTCTGACCAACCTGGGCAGGAGGACGTGGATGCCACGACCCTTGACTTGGCTGTTATGAATCAGCTGTGTGCAATGGAGTGGCGCTCCAAGGAAGATGTTCATGCCTCATTTCTGTACCTGAACGCCTGCTTTGGAACTCTGCTCAGGACCACAATTCAGTCCTGGCCTTCTGTTGTCTACCAGTGATTCCACGAGCACCGTGAGTCATAAGAGAAGAACAGAAACCAGAGATAAGCAACGACCCCAAATAAGCATAAACCCTGCAATAACCCTCGTTTGATACATAATGAAGGAAGCCCTGGCCCAACTTGGAGTTGCTGGGTTTGTGTTTTCCTCCTTCCCCAGCTTTTATTTCCCCCTGCGCCAAGGTTTTAATGGCTCCTCATTACTGTCCTCCAGAGTCCAGAAGTCTCTTCCACCCTCTGCTTCCAAGCATGTTAGAAAACACTGCTCTCTGCTGAAGCAGGGTGACAGCTCACTGCAGTTTACTGACTTTACTCTATTTGGAGTACATTTATTTTTCATAATGAGTGGGTCTGGTGGGGTGGGGGCCGTAGATAAGCTCTACAACCAAAGTCGTCTGACTTCTCTATATTCCAGGCCTTACCTCATACCCTGAAGTCACACCTTCTGCTTGGAACATTCTCTATTTTATGAGAGTATTGCTGGGCTTTCAAGGACTCCAGCAATGATCCCCTTTTTTTTGGAGAGATTTTTGCCATAGAGCGCGTGCACTCACCAGAGAGACAGAGAGACAGAGACAGAAAGCGAGAAATCACCCCCCGGGGGGATGGCCACGCCGCAATCCCTCCTCCTCCATTCTCCTCTCGGGATCTTGGGCACACATGCATATGCGCCCAGCGTGAGTTTAAGCCACCAGGTCCGGGACTCAAACCACAGTTAACTACATGAGAGTTCAGCGACATAGCCATTACGCTAACTGCTGGTCCCAATGATCCCTTTTTTTATGAAGCAGACCCTTCTTCTATATCTAGGTATAGTTGCCCCTTCTACTATCTCTATTTTTCTAAAAGTTTATTTATTACTTTCATGAGTTAAGAGAGAGAGAGAGAGAGAGAGAGCAGGGACCGATACCTACAAGAGGGTCTGGTCTTCCTGGCACAATCCACCTCCCAGCTGGCTTAGATCACAGGGATGCATGTACCCATCATGCTCAGGGAACTGCCAGGACGCGAACCCAGGACCTTTACCACGTGGGTCCAGCTGTGTTACCACTGCACCACCACCTGGTTCCCAGTACCTGTGTATGGCACCCATTATCATGGCGATGCTTTCGTACTTATGTGTACGTACATCCATCTCATTGCTTTGCTCAGTGTGCGAGCTCCAGGGCACTAAGGGCACATTGTGGCATTTTCCACAGTTCCTTACACACGGTAAACACTCGGAAAATGTTTGCTGAATGAACAAGGCATTACATAACTCAGAGAGGCTTATCAAGGTAACCATAAAAGCTCCTGATGGACCGAACCCTCAGCCAGGAAGGAGAAGCCTCCCGCAGTACCTTCGTCGTGGTTCTGATGCAGGGTGACCTCGGGCTGTGTGTGGATAGAGTTACCCGGGTGGAAGAAGGGTGAGAAGAGAATCCGAGGTTTCCTCTGCTTCAGAATATGCTGAAGGAGCTCATAGAGCACATCACCTGGAAAGGCAAAGGAACAGCAAGTAGAGAAACAGCAACACTTCATTCAACAACTGCTCACTGAGCTTCCACTGGCGCCTGGCGTGTACTAAGGATTCCACGGTGAACAAAACAGGGGTGCTACCTACCCTCCTGGAGTTCTCAGGATTCAGGCTGCAGCACTGGAAACTCAAGAGTTCAAAGCCAGGTGATCTTTTAAAATCAATCTTTTTTCCTTTTTTTTTTTTAAATTAATGTATTTTTTAACTGCCAGAAGGCGTGCGTGCTCCCCAGAAAGTGGGGGGGAAGCGTCCCCCAACGGAGCATGCTCACACTACAATCCCTCCTCCTCCATTTCTCCATCCTGTCGGGATTTTGGGGCACTCGTGCACATGCACCCGGCATGTTTTTCAAGTCTTTGGGTCCAGGATGTGAACTGTGTGGTTGGTCATGTGGGATCCAGCTCCCTTTACTAGGCCAGAAGGCCCGTCCCAAATTTTTTTTTTTTAATTATGAAAGTAATATACAAAAAAAGTTAATGAATGCAGAACACCAGAAAACAATCTCCTATAATTCCATCACGAAGAGAGAGAAACCCTGTTAATACTGTCAGTGTGTAATTAAAATCAGGCTTTTAGTAACTTAGTATCCTCCCTTTTCTCTGCCACGTTCACTTCTTTTTTTATTTACTTATTTTTTTTATTCTAATTTTTTGAGAGGTTTTTGCTATAGGGCACATACACTCGCCAGTCAGACAGAGAGAGACAGAGAGACAGAAAGCGAGAAATCACCCCCCGGGGGGATGGCCACACTGCAATCCCTTCTCCTCCATTCTCCTCTCGGGATCTTGGGCACGCACGCACACATGTCTGGTGTGAGTTTAAGCCACCAGGTCAGGGACTCGAACTGCGGTCAACTACATGGGAGTCCAATGACATAGCCATTACGCCAACTGCTGGTCCCTATTTATTTATTTTTAAAGGTTTTTGCCGTAGGGCATGTGTACTCACTAGAGACATCCGAGAGAGAGGAAAAGTGAGGAAAAATCACTTCACAGGGGGATGATAGCCAGACTGCAATTTCTTCTCCATTCTCTTCCTGGGATTTTAGACGGACATACACACAGACACACACACACACTGCCTGGTATTATTTTCAAGCGCCCAGGTCTAGGACTCGAACCATGGTTGCCATGTAGGAGTCCAGCACCTTAACCACCACGCTACCTACTGGCCTGCTGCATTCACTTTTGAAGACTTTTCCTTATTAAAGAACTGCTTTGCAGTTACCTAATAACACTGGTACATCAGAAGGAAAACAGACTTCATTGGAAATTGAAATGATCCCAATTTATTATTATTTTTGTGAAAGTATCCTTTTTACATCTAGTTTGCATTTCAGACTATTCAGAGAATTATGAAGTCATTAAGTATGAATATTTGTAATGTTCCAATGACGAGTCACAGAGTCTTCACAGAGATCTTCCCTACAGAGAAATACCTTCCTTCCTAATTTATTCTAATCCCAGGCAGGAAGAGAATATGTATATTAAAAAAAAAAAATCCCCCAGTCTGGTCAGAGGTGCTAACTATTAAAGATACTCTATAAGGAACTGGCATGGTCTGGGATAACTCCCTCCTTTACAAACACACACAGGCACTGCTCCAAGGTTCTGTAATCTCTAGAAAAATCATTTTGAGATGTAAGCCCCTCTGGGAGGACGGTGGGGGCTGGTGTTGAGCAGGGCCCTCTGTTCTGATATATTTGGTATTTGAAGTGTCCGCCAAGGAGTTAATTAGCAGAAACTCCTGTCATGGTCTTGTTCTACCCCTTTGACTTCGATCCAATTTCAAAATGCAGGTGGGTGCCTTGAAACCTTTCAGAGGGTGGGTGACTAATCTTTAAAATACCACGGGCCTCTGACGGTCCCCCCACGCCCTTCCCCACACACAGATACGCCATCAACAATTGTACCAAATAACGGGCCTTTGTCTCCAATTTTAGCCATTTTAACAGATAGTTTAACTAACAACTTAATTTAACTGCATATTTTGGGTTGTAGACATTGCTATTTTTTTCTTTCACCCTCAGCATGACCCCTAGAATTGCGCCATATTAATTTCATTCTGCAAACCTCTAGTCCTTTACCATGGGACCAAGTGAAGTTCTGTGGGTGCCCTATTGCAGGCAATTTCTGGGGGAGCCCCAAGCCTTGGCGGTGTCTTTTTCTTCCCTCTACCTTTGAACTCTGGCTGCTATTAGTCTAACTTACTGCTACTGCTCACTATTAGATGAAATAAAGCCAAAGACTTCAAAGAGCTGAAGGTGTCACATCTCCTGGGTATTTCATTAAAAGGGGATAGGCTGGAAGATGCAGAAGGGTTCTGAGCTTGACTTTTGAAGGTGTCACATCCAAGGTAGAACCCTGGAGCACACGATTGTATTCTTGCACCAGGAAAGGGATTTGGAGCTCATGGAATCCAAACCTAGTAGTCATGGTGATGTCGCATGAGATGGGGATATAGAGCCTGAAATACAGTCCTATTTTAATGATTCATATTTGAATCGTATACAAAAATAAGTCCCTAATCAACACTTTGTTTCTTTCAGTTTAGTGTAATGTCTTCCTGAACTTTTCCGAATTTACACAGCCTCGCATTCGCTGGGTTTTATCCTGCGGGCTTGATCGAGGTTTTATTTCGGTAGTACGCAGAATAGAAAATGAAAACATTTAAGAATGTGTTCCTGATGATTACTCTTACTAAAAAAAAATGGTCAGTAATTAGTGCATCCATTTTGGAAGGGGAGGCCAGGAAATATAAATTTAGTGTCTGTGAGGGTGTTCAGTTCTGTTCTCTCAGCAAGGCAGGCTGGTGCCACAGCGAGGAGCATGAACGTGGAGCGGGGCTGCCTGAGCCGAGGTCCCAGCCCCTCCATACCAGGTGACTGTGAACAAGCCCACGAATTCTCTGCAAAATACCAATCGCAGCACCCCCCGAGGTGATGTCATGAGGCAGGCAGAGCAGGGTGTGGTGCATGTGTTGCAGCCCGGTCCCTACATGGAGGCTGCCCCAGGGCTGGAGAAGTCCCCCGTGGGCTGACTTCACCCAGCACCAGAGAGTGGACTGGCCATTTTCTTCTCTGTGTTTTCATTTTTTCCATGTACATAGAAAAAGGGAGGTGACACCTCAGAGGGGTAAAGGGTCTATGTTTGGAGGCAGACTGGTGCCTCCTTAGTCAGGTGCCTTAATTTGTCCAGGCCTCAGCTTCCTCCTCTATAAAATGGCAACACTACTGCCACCTTCCATCGTGTAG
>NW_006203577.1:1445088-1460094 GCF_000334495.1 Tupaia belangeri chinensis
GAAACACATCCCTGCCAGGGGAGTGCATGAGACCGGCATCCTGTGTGTGTGCCATGTGTGTGATCACAGTTAGGGTGTGGGCCCAGGAACGGAGTCTTAGATCCAGAGAGCATACTAGGGGTTTCTCAGACTGACTTGAACTTCCTTCTGCTCACTAAGAGTGAGAAGTGGCTTGGCTGAGCACTTTGGTGACAGACAGCCTGCTGCAGCACAGGCACACCAGCGGAGACAGCTCCAGTGGGTGGGAAGTTCTGCTGAGTTGGAACCTGGCTTCCTCCGCAGCCCCCTGCACCTCGGCTAGCAGCTTTAGCTTCTAGAATAATACATGACCTGTGCATTGTCTCCACTGGGTTCCTAAATAAAAAAGATGACCCTCTAATCCTCTTCTGTGTCTACTGCCCCTCAGCTCCTCCAACACTCAGTTGATTCTCTTAGTATAGTCTTTCTTTTTTTAAACTTTTGTCATAGGGCACTTGTACTTAACAGAGAGAGATGGGGGAGATAGAGAGAAAGCAGCTCCCAATGGGGCATGATCATGCTGCAATCCCTTCTCTTCCATTCCTCCATCTTGTTGGGATGCTAGGCACACACACGTGCCCGGCATGTTTCTCAGGCTGCTGGGTCCAGGACGCAAGTCATACAGTTGGCCATGCGGGATCCAGCTCCCTTAACCACGAGGTCACAGGCACTCTTGTACTTTTTTTTTTTTTTTGAGAGGGTTTTGCTATAGGGTATATGATCCAGCTCCCTTAACCACGAGGTCACAGACACTCTTGTACTTTTTTATTTTTTTTGAGAGGTTTTTGCTATAGGGTACATGCGCTCGCCAGAAAGATAGAGAGAGACAGAGAGACAGAAAGCGAGAAATCAACCCCCCAGGGGGGGATGGCCACACTGCAATCCCTTCTCCTCCATTCTCCTCTAGGGATCTTGGGCACGCACGCACACGTGCCCAGCACAGGTCCGGGACTCAAACTGCGGTTGACTATGTGGGGGTCCAGCGACACAGCCACTGCGCCAACTGCTAGTCCCTGGTCCCTACATTCTTAAAACCTTCATGTGCTCCGTGCAGGAGAGCACAGCTAAAAGGCAATATGAACAAAAGCCTCTTGGGATAAGCAAGATATTTTATTTTTAAGAAAGATTTTTGCTATAGGGAGCATGTGCTCGTCGGAGAGACAAAGACAGCGAAAAAAACACCTCTTAAGAGGGATGGTGACATCACAATCCCTTCACCTTCATTCTCCTCTTGGGATTTTGGGAGCACATGCACATGCACCCAGTGTGAGTTTTTAACCCACCGGGTTCAGGACTTGAACTGTGGTCAACTATGTGGGAGTCCACTGATGTAACCATTATCTCTGCTGGCCCTGAGATACTTTAAATTATATCTACTTGCCTACTAAAAATAAAGAGTATGAGCCATCTCACTGTACATCTAATTTAGCCAATGAACATTGGCTTAAATACAAAAGGCACTTGCCAAAAAAATTCTTGGTACATTTGATTCTTAATAAATATCTTCACAGAAAAGAAATAATTAGTACCAACTAGTGTTTCTACTGTATTAAGTGATGGAGTCAATGCCTATTGATCAACGGACGATCATCTTTGTTGGTTCCTCTGCATTTCTTCATGCGTACCTATGTGTTTATGTACACACATGCACGCGCAGAGGTGGCTTGGCCATAATGCTACTAAACGTCAGGGCCCTTCTTTGCCGAGGTCCTTGTGAAGAGTCCTAGAAATCTGTGTCCCCCAAATTATATGCTTTAGGCTCTAAAATCTAGATATATTCCTGGGTGCATGCACACATACACACAAACAAAATATACACATATAGCCAAAAGGTGGTGGTGTGGTGTTTAAGGCTCTGGACTACCATATGGTCAATTGCAGTTCAAATCCTGGACTTGGCAGCTTGAAATTCATACCAGGTGCATGTGAATGCATGCCAAAAATGCCCAGAGGAAAACAGAAGAGAAGTGATTGTGGTGTGGCCATCCACCCAAGGGGTGATTTCTCATTTTCCCTCTCACTGTCTCTTTCTATCTCTCTGGTGAGTGCACACACCCTATGGCAAAAAACATTAAAAAAATGTAAAAATCAAAATACATATGCAATTTTATATTGTTGATCTTGACAAGGCAGGCAGGCATCTCCTTTGAGAATCCTAAATTCTATTAATTTCTTCCAATTTGTTTCAAATGGATAGAAGAGAGAATGAATCTACTGCTGCAAGCTGCCTTATCAATCTCAACAGTGCACGAAGACCAAGAACATACAGATGCTGCTTGGGGGGTTAAATGTATTTAAGTAACTTTAATTGTCAAGGGAAAAATGACAGCTTTGGAGCAAGGCAGTCTCAAGTGGGACTTCCTCTGTTTGTCAGCTGTGTGCCCTTCAGCTCAAGGCTTAGGGCCGTATTCTTTTCTATAAAATCAAAATAGCCCCAGATGTAGCAGGACTGTTAGGAGGATTAAATGAGATGGTATATACAAAGTAGTAGCCCCGTGCCTACCATAACATATGGGCAATGGATGGTATCTTGTGTGATTATGATAACCATTAACAGATGTGTCTCACAAAGTTGACCAAAGAGCTATTTTCTTTATTTTAATACTTTCGTTGTTTAAAACATATGTATGAGTTCTGCAAAGTTAAGTCACATTCATAGTATAGAACTTTTTTTTGTGTGGTTGACATCATTTCAGAGAGACCTCTCTAGTTTACAGCCACAGCTTTCTCATAATCCCCTCCACTCACAGCTGCACCTTCAGCCACTTTTGGGGGGTTGCTTCCAGGTAGTTCTAGGTCTTTCCTGTCTATACATGCACGTGTCACACACACGCGCGCGCACACACACACACACACACCTTGGCCTTATCTTCCCTCCAGGGGCTGCTCCTGTTTCTCTCCTCCCATGGCAGCCAACCTTCTCCAGGAGCTGCCCGCCTCTGTTACCTTTGCTCTCTCACCTTGCAGTCTGGTTTCCCCCACTCCCACCTGCTCCAAACTGCTCTTGCTGAGACCCCCTATGGTCCGATCTAAAGGGTAATGGCAGTTGGTACCTGGGAACTGCCTGACCCCTCAGACACTACCTCTCTCTTGGACCCCTCTGTAGCTAGGAGTCAGAGATTCCTACTTCTCCCACTGCTCCATCTTCCTCCTCCTCTAACCCTTCAGTATTAGGTTTCCCAGGGCTCTCACTAACTTTTCTTTTTAGGGAATCTCATCTGCTCCCTTGGCTTCAACCAGCTTCTCTATGCTAAATCTACTCCAGTCGGTCATGTCTTCTGAACTCCAGGACGAGGTTCAGTTATCTCCTACGCACATCTTCTTGGAAGACGCCACATCTCTAATGTCTAACACAAAAGCCTTTATAAACCGGATGATTTTCCCTAGTTTAGTAAACTAGACAGTTCACTAGGAAACTTAGGAGTCCCCCTTAGCTCTTCTCTCCCACTCCTCTAACACCAGTCGATCACCAAGACCTGAAAACTCTGCCTTCGAATGTGCCTTGAATCATTCCTTTCTCACTGCTGGCGCTGCCTTAGTTCCGGTGGCCATCAGTGCTCCTACACCCCAGCCAAACACACTGCCCACCTCCACTTCGCACCTGTGCCCTTCTCGTGCCAATCTTCCGCTTTAAATCCGAAATGCCTTCTGCCTGTATTTAAAATAACATTTAAAATCCTGAACATGATCTGCAAGCTCTTACATCATCTACTGAAACAACAGTAAACGAGGGACTGAATGAATGACTGTAAAGCTAAAGTGTATCCCATTATATTTATCCTCCTAAGTTTGCTTGGCTAGACCCATACTGAAGGTAAGTGGAGAATTTTACTATTATAAATAGAATTGCTAAGGGCATCTCTCCCACCCCCTCCCCATTGGATTATTTCCTTGGGATATTTTCTTAGGCATGGAATTATCATTGAAAAGGTATAATTAGTTTTAAAGTTTTTATTGTATACTGCTTTTTCTCAGAAGGCTGGACCACGTTTAGTGTCATCGGCAATGCTACCTACAGTCTGTCCCGTGGGGTTTCCCAACTTCTAACTTCTCAAGTTTAAGGTAAAACTTTAACATTGTTAAAATCCGCATTTTGGGGGACCAGCAGATGGCGTAATTGTTATGTTGCTGAACTCCCACATGGCTATGTCGCTGGACTTCCACATGGCTGACTGCAGTTCGAGTCTCAGACCTGGTGGCTTAAAACTCACACCATGTGCATAGATGCCCAAAATCCTGAGAGGAAAATGGAGGAGAATGGATTGTGGCACGGCCATCCCCTCCTGAGGGGTGATTTCTTGCTTTCTGTCGCTGTCTCTCTCTCTTTGGCAAGCACACATGCCCCATAGAAAAAAATCTCTCTAAGAAAAAAAAAATGGTGATAATTTGCTATGTGCATAACCTTTATGTATTTTTTCTGAATTACACATTTTGAATTTGCAAACAGTTCTCTCTGCTCTTCTGTTTTTATTCAGAGATTTGAGTTTCCTTTTGACCAAGTCTTTTAAAAAGAAAGAAAGAAAAGCATGTTGATGTGCAAAAGATATTCTTTTAACTTTGTTAGAAAACTCTCCCTTCTGGGTAGTCTCCTTAAGCATTCACAGGCTTAGGGGGATCCCATTGGCACCCTGACATGTCTCCTCCTGTAATTAGACTGCCTGGTTTTCTAACTCTCCTTGCTCCTGATTTCAAAATAGAGGTTGATCGAGTTACAAGCCTTTTTATTTAATACAGAGGACTCTCTGTTGACCATAAAATAAACTAGTCTCTTACGAACCAATATTTGAAATTTAGCATAATATTTATGTCATAGACACAGAAACCTTGGGAAAAGAAGGACAGATTGTGGGAAAAATTAAATCTTAATATTTAAGAAAAGAATAAATCAGACAGTTGTAGTAAAAAAAAGTGCCTTGGGACCAGCAGTTAGCGTAATGGCTATGTCGCTGGACTCCCATGTAGTGGACCGCGGTTCGAGTCCCGGACCCAGTGGCTTAAACTCACGCCGGGCGTGTGTGTGTGTGTGTGCTCAAGAACCTGAGAAGAGAATGGAGGAGAAGGGATTGTGGCGTGGCCATCCCCTCTGGGGGGTGATTTCTCGCTTTCTATCTCTCTGTCTTTCTCTGTCTTTCTGGCGAGCACACGCGCCCAGTAAAAAAAAAAAAAAAAAAAAAAAAGGAAAAAAAAAAGGCCTTTAACAGGAAACTGGATATAAGGGAAGATAAACCAAATAATAAATTCCTAAGAAAATAGAAATAAATATTGTGAACTAGGTATAAATTTTATTAAAGGCAGTGTTGTGCAGTTTGTTTTGTATATGTCATTGTAACATCACTCTGGAGGCCAGTAGATGATGTGGTGGTTAAGGCACTGGACTCCCACATGGTCAACTGTGGTTCAAGTCCCAGACCCAGTGGCTTAAAACTCACGCTGTGTGTGTGTGTGTGCGCCCAAAATCCTGAGAGGAGAGTGAAGGAGAAGGGACTGCAGTGTGGCCATCCCCTGAAATCCCGGGGAGAGGGTAATCTCTCACTATCTCTGTCTTTCACCGATGAGCGCACAAGCCCTATAACAGAAACCGAAAACAACGAAACCATAACATCAGTCTGTGTGATGGAGCACTGGCTACCACTGCCATTTCACAAGTGCAAAAAGTGATTTGCTAAAAAACTAAGTGACTTTCCCATACGTGACTCATCTAAGTACTTATCTAATGTGTGATGAACATTTTTACTTCTGCTTGTTCAAAGACTCAGTAAAAGAAAAAGCCATCCTACTGTGTTTTCAGTTAAGGTCACACCTGCCTCAACTCTCATTCAGGGCTATCCCACATTTTAGGGCTTCAATTATCCTTCTCTGACTTCTGTCCTTTGATTCTCTGACTTAATTCTAGAGCTGGTAGTTGACATAGACTGTCGGTCTAGCGAACCACCCAGCGTTGCGCAAGAGAAATTACTAGACGAACTGGACCAAGGAACTATACAGAGAGTCTTCAAAAAGCTAATGAAAATTGTATTTATGGAAAACTAAATATAGGTTTCAATTTATTTTGGCTACCAAAATAAACTCAGACTTTAATTCCATTTTTCCACGAACTTTTTGAAGTACCAGCCTATGTATCAAAGAGTAATATGTTCAGTGTAACTTTGAAAAGGAATTTTACCATATTCGAAGAATAAAATAAAAGCATATTTCCAATGATAAAGGCTCTGGGGTGTTGGAAAGGGAAGAAATAATTTGCAAAAGCACGTGAGAGTATGCTAAAAGCTGATTTACTTTGTGAATTCCCAATGCATTTTTGCTGAATTGAAGACTTTGAAAATGTTCCTTTCTCTCTCTCTCTCTCTCTCTCTCTATTTTTACGGTGCTTAGAGAGTTTAACATGAATTAAATTGGTAATAAAATGTGGAGGGGACCAGCAATTGGCGTAATGGCTATGTCACTGGACTCCCATGTAGTCGATTGTGATTTGAGTTCTGGACCTGGTGGCTTAAACTCACAGGGGGCGCGTGTGCATGCGTGCCCAAGATCCTGAGAGGAGAATGGAGGAGAAAGGATTGTGGTGTGGCCATTCCCCCACCCGCCTGGGGGGAGTGTGATTTCTCGCTTTCTGTCTCTCTGTCTTTCTGGTGAGTGAGCACACATGCCCTATAGCAAAAACTTCTCCCCAAAACAAACAAACAAAAAAGTGGAGTTTCTTTGTTCATATAAAATATGTAAATCCATTCCACCTGAGAGTCATGTAATAAAAACTCTTAGAGTTAATATTGTGTTATTGGAAAAGTCATGATGCAATTTTACACAGAAAACAAAAAATATATGTCTTGTCTTTTCCAACAACCCAATATAAAGTTAACATTTGTCTGTTCTTATTGTGCTTCTCAGAGTCTCAGTACAGTCAACAATCACAAATACTTCCCTGAACTAAAATCACCTCAGAACTACTCAGTGTAGTCACTGTCTAGTAGGTCAAGAACTTGGTAGAATTATTCTGTCCGGGTGAGGTTTTATACAACTAGAACCGTTTTACATTTATTCTTTAGCTCTGCAAACGTTACAAATTTGTCATCATCTATCCTCCAAATAGATTTTAAAGAAAATACTCCATTTATCTTCAACCTTAAAATCTTCTGTTTAGAAACAATATAATTATTTAAGTCATACTACTTATGTTTTCTGCTTTATTCTGGTGGTTGAAAATGAAGGCCTCTTCTGGAAGTGGAGAGAAGTGTAATTTGTTAAAATGGTCAAAGAATATGGACTTCAGAAAGGCTACTATATTTAAACTTAAGGTATATTAATGTTTCAGGTAACTATAATCCAGTTCTGTCTTCTCTACATTGGAGACGAGTTGTGTTAAAGAATGTTATTTCCATATACAGAGAGCACAACCCTGGGTGAGGCCAGGCAGGAAAAAAAGTGGGGAGAAGACAGAGACATCACATTCATGGTGCAACTGGACACTCTTGTTTCATTCCAGAAGCACCAGGACGAGTGAGAAGCTACTGTTAAATCTTCTTTTGCAGCAAAATAAAAAAAGAGTCAGAGAAAGGCGATAGGGAAAAATTGCATAAAGTACATGCTGTACAAGTTATATAGGTCGGAGGAGATGAAAGTATTTATTCACTGCCTGTAGGGTGGGAGGTTGTTCTATTTACTGAAGTTTAATATTGTTTGAGTGTTGAGGTTGGGCCAGCTATTAAGAGCTGAAGGGTGTGGGGCCAGCAGGTGGTGTAGTGGTTACGGTGCTGGAATCCCATGGCCGACTGCAGTTTGAGTTCCCGACCTGGTGGCTTTAAATCATGTTAGGCACATGTGTATGCATGCCCAAAATTCCAGGAGGAGAATGGAGGAGAAGGGACTGCAGCATGGCCATCCTTCCTGGGGGGTGATTTCTCACTTTCTCTGGCAAGTGCATGTGTCCAATGGCAAAAACCTAAGTAAACTAAGATTTGAAGGGAACTTAGCAGCAACCTGGTGAAAACTCCATTTTATGAATGAAGAAAATAAGGCCAAGCGAAGTGATATGATTTGTGAAGAGCCACATGGTAGAACCCAGGCCTCAGGACAGCGACTTCAAACTGCTGCAGCATAAAGCCCATGACAGAAGGAAGGAAGGCAAATGTTATATCTGAGCAGCAAAACAGATATTCATTCTAAACCTGGTCTTTGCCCAGGAAAATGCTGGTGGCTATATCCAGCCTTTGTCCCTTTACTGGGCGGCCCCTCCATGAGATGGGTCTTTTCAACTCCTCCTTAGTTCTATCCTATAAACCCACTGCCAGCACTCCTCTGTCTGTGGCAGGTCACCCTGTAGCCCCTGGCAGGAATCGCATCTTGACATTTTATCTGTGGCTTTCTGGTTGATGCCTTAATTAAGTTACCCACAGTATAAATCCGTCCTCATCCCCAGCTCACACACCCCTATGCAATGGGGATGAATCTGCTCTGTCACTTCCTGCTCGGGCAGCGTCTCCTGTCGCCTTTCCTACTGCAGAACAGGACATGTCTCCATGAGCGTCCTGGCCTTGTTCACCCCCAAGTGAACCTTCCCCACTATGTCCCAATCAGCTCGCCGTCAGCTGACCACTCTAAGCCTGAAGTACCCGTTCGGGTCTCACTGACCCAGCTCTGGACTTCACCGTTTCACAGCAGGCTGCAGCGGGAGCACTCTAATGAGCTCTCATGCTGCCATACTCTGCTCTGATGGCAAAGGTCTGTCCCTAAGGCAGAATTCCAGTCATATCATTCTCCTGATCGAAACTCCACGTGGTTTCCCATCACCTGCAAAATAAAACCCTGACTTCTTGACCTGGGCTGTAAGGTGTTCTCGAACTGGGTCTGAATGTCACCAATATTACTGAAGGTCCCCTGGATGCCAGGCCCTGTGCTAGGTCCTGGGAGACAAGGCAGCTTGGCAGGACACAATCCCTGCTCACACCGAGCTATCTGCTCTGAAGTAGGAATGCAGGATGGAAAATAATCACGTGTAACACAGTGTGTGCATGTGTGTGGGCGGGTGTTGTGTAGACTGGGGAACAGATGGGAGAAAAAAAGGTGGGGTGAGCTTAGGGCAGCAATGATGGCAGTCAAGTGCAGCTTTCCAGGAGAAAGGCATCATGGGAAAGCAAAATGAGACAAGTGCAGGGGAGAATAGGGAGTGATGGTCAACGGTGTTTGAAAAGGAGGATCTGGCATAGGCGGCCTGATCGCTGACTCTTTTACCCAAACTGGCCCACACTTCCTCTTTAACACCCATCCTTATCTCCCTCTTGTTTACCTTGCGGGCTCCATTACCAAACCTATGAGCTTCCTAGCTAATTCACTAGAAATGGCCTCTCCTAGGCAGAACTCCCTAAGCCTGTACTTCTATCCCTCAGAACAGTTGCTCGGTGAATACTTGTGGAGAGAATTTCTCTGCCCCTACCTAGCTGTGGTCTCCAGCACCTCACGTCTGGACTAGTGCCGTCAACGTTAGCTGGCCTTCCTGCCTCCTGGCTCTTCCATTCATCAGGAAGACTCTGCTCCAGGGCTTAGCCTGAAGGACTATTTTTACAGTCCCCCAGTACCATGCAGAATGAGGGCTGCCTTTTCTCACCATCGCCCAACTATATTAGGTTAACAATATTCCCCGACTCACTTCCCCCGTCCTTCAAGCTCCAGACCATCTTCCTCTCTTCTCTCATGAGCCCCACCCTTCTCCAGCTCTCTGTTGCCTTTGGGGTCAATGCCACCCTGCCTCTCCAATGGGCAGTGACTCCCTTGAGAGCAGTACCATCTTCCGCCAGGCTCGCCCACTGGCAAAGTGGCAAGGAACTACTGGCAGGCTTTCATGTATCTTTGAATAAGAAGACTCTAGTTTCATAAGCAAAGCTGACAGAGATCACAGGGGAGAAAAACAAACCAGTAACTAAGAGGAGCACCTGAGATACGATGAAGGGGAAATTCACAAAGCCTTGGGAGGAAAGCTTGCCCAACATCTAAGTCGAATCAAGTCAAAACACGTCATTATGTTTTCTTTTGTTTGTTTTACATGGATGGCTTCACTGGAACCCTAAAGAGTTTGGGTTTTGTTTTTTTTCCTCTCCAGGTATGTATCTTTGAGTTTCCACTAGAACAAAAAAGGGAAGTATTTTGCATCACAGTCAAAGGAACTATTGGGGAAAATCATGACGCATTTTGCATAGAAAAACCTTGAAAGATATGCCATGACTTTCATGAAGACCTAATATTTAGAATAGTCTTATTTATCTCTCTTTTTTTTTGGGGGGGGAGTTCTGCTATAGGGCATGTGTGCTGGCCAGAAAGACAGAAAGATACAGAGAGACAGAAAGCGAGAAATCAGCCCCCAGGAGGGATGGCCATGCCATAATCCCTTCTCCTCCATTCTCCTCTCGGGATCTCTAACATGCGCCCGGTGTGAGTTTAAGCCACCAGGTCCAGGACTCAAACCATGGTCGACTACATGGGAGTCCAGCGACATAGCCATTATGCCAAATGCTGGTCCCAAATAGTCTTACTTATCTGTGTGGTTGTTTTGCAGTTTTCTTATTCTATGATTGCAGAAAGAATCAATGATTTAAACAAAAAGTTTCAAGTATTTCTTTTATTTTTTTCAGGAGATGTTTTTGTTTTAGGGCGCGTGCGCTCGCCACAAAGACAGAGAGAGACAGGGAGAGAGAAAGCGAGAAATCACCCCCCAGGGGGGATGGCCACACCGTACTCCCTTCTCCTCCATTCTCTTCTTGGGGTCTTGGGCACACACACACATGTGCGCGGCGTGCGTTTAAGCCTACGGGTCCGGGACTTGAACCACGGTTGACTACATGGGAGTCCAGCAACATAGCCATTACACTAACTGCTGGTCCCAAAGTTTCAGGTATTTCTGCGTTCCTTATCAAACCTTAAAAATTACTTGTTTTCAGGGATATAAAATTTCAAGTTTCAATAGCATCTATACTTCGAAGAGAACTTCTTTCGTATTTTTTTATATAAATGGTCTGGTGCAATTAGGAAAAGCAGGAGAAATATTGTTCTACAGCTTTATTTCACCCCCCTTGTAATGGGGGACACTTCCTCATGATGGTTAGGTTATTAACTTCTGGCAGGCCTCCAGGGGTAAATAAGAGGCAAAGGTAGCTAGGGCTTATGCCAACACCTTATGCAGGAGCTTTGCCCTTTGTCCAGGAAAGAAGGGACTCTGCCAGAGAAGTCATATCAAAGTCAGGGTAGCAAAGAGACTCAATAGAACGATGGCCTTTTGACTTCAATAACTAACTAACCCCTTAAAGAGGCAGAAACCTGAGTCTCAAGTTCTCCTTTGACATAGGAAGTTCCCAGAAGCTATTTTATGAATAACCATCAAGTATAAGAAATGAAATGGAGGAGCATGTCAGAAGTCATATCCACGGTCAGCAGTACACGTGGTAGGTACAAATGCTTGCTACTGAACTAAGTCTTCCACTGCGGTCTTAGGAGTCCTTATATTAACAGATCTTCCTAGTTAGATAAACCTGAGGAAGCAGGACTAGCAGATGGCATAATGGCTATGTCGCTGAACTCCCATGTAGTCAATCACGGTTCAAGTCCTGGACCCGGCGGCTTAAACTCATGCCAGGTGCATGTGTGTGCGTGCCCAAGATCATAAGAACGGAGGAGGAGGGATTGTGGTGTAGCCATCCCCCCAGGGGGTGATTTCTCACTTTCTGTCTCTCTCTCTGTCTTTCTGGGGAGTGCATGTGCCCTATAGCAAAAACTTCTCATGGCAAAACAAACAAAAACAAAACCTGAGGAAGCTTTGTGATTTTGTAGCATTTCTACATGATGCAGTATGTCAAAAGGTCAGCAAAGTGATTTCACCTGAAGTCCTTTGAGTTTATTTCTCAATGTATCTTGGCTACTAGGTTCTCCACAATTCCCTGTACTCAGCTTCAGTTCTCTCCTTTCTACTCTCCTTTCTACCCCTGTTTACTCTACTTCCTCTCTCTTGTCTGTTTTTAGTTGGGAACCTCTACTCAGTCTCAGGCATCTTTTTTTTTTTAACAAGTCTTAAGAATCAGGGGTAAGGTAGAGTGAGGGGACTGGAATGACATATTCTTTTTTTCTTTCTTTCTTTCTATTTATTTATTTAGTTAGTTAGTTTTTTGCCATAGAACCCATGTGCTCACAGAAAGAGACAGAGAGAGGGGAAGTGAGAAATCATCCCCGGAGGATGGCCATGCCACTATCCCTTCTCCTCCATTCTCCTCTCAGGATTTTGGGCATGCACAGACACATCCCCAGCGTGATTTTCAATCTGCATGTCTATTGCTCAAACTGTGGTCAGCCATGTGGAATCCAGCACTTAACTTCCACGCCACTTACGGGCCCAACATTTTCTTCTTTATTTGATGACACAGCAGATCCCTTACGCTCCTTTGTCCATAGGCCTAAACGGATTACCTCTCCTGACTTCAAGCCTGCCTTTGATCTAAAAACATCACAGTCCTCTTTTCCCCTCAAACTGGCTATGGAGGCAGGATCTCCCTTTTACTGAACTGTCCCTGTCCTTGTGATCACGATGACCTCCTATCCGCATACCAGTTCTTGGGCAGGACGAGTGGGGCTGACTGATTTTGCAAGCTGAGCATACATCAAGAGTCCAGACTCTCACCTGAATGAGGAGATCGATAGCGAAAGTCCTCTTTGGTCAGCAGCAGGAGAGCTTTGCCATTCATTTCAAACGTGTTGCTGTCGATTGGCCTTAAAGAAAACTCATTTTCAGCCCACTTCAGCCACTGGGCTACGTCATCCCTGCTCCAGTAAATTGGCTGCAAGCCTGTTGGAGAGAGAGCGAGGCAGAAAAAAAGGGAGGGGGGAAAAGAAGGTCTTGTCAGTGAGAGGGCTGGAATAAAGGGAAATAATCTCTGAACAGTTAACAAAATTAACTCTTTGAATCTCTGTATCCCAAAAGTCCCTTATGTTCAACTCTAGTCCCAGGTTAAAACGCTAGCTTCCTAAATGCTGCAGATTAACTTAATTTAGAGGCAACATGAGCAAAATAATCCTTTTTTACATGGCAGTAGGAGGAAGGCAGCGCTTAGAGCCCCCTGCCCTTCCTTGCCAGGCTCCAGGGCTGTCTTAAATCCAGTTTGGGTGCAGATTGGCCTGAGGCACTCTCAGGGGCTCACATCTCAATGCGTCCTGGAGGGCACCTTTAAATCAGAGCTAATCTGACTGTAGCCCAATGTCCTTTTAAAGTGAGAATGTTCCAGAGTTGAACTTGACCTTCCAGAGCTGCCAAATAATGAACTGTTCCCTGAAACTTCTTCCAGGAAGAGCAATTCACTCAGCCTCTGGGAAACTGTCAGGCTAGTCTCTGGGAATAAGAGGGCAAGGTAAGGATAAAGGGCCTTTTGCCTATTTATTCCACCTGCTGATGTTAGAACTTCCTGGTGGGGCTGGTGCTTGGAATCTGAGTAGAATCAGTGGCCTGGAGGGAGGTCTGGGGGGTGAGACTGAAAGCGCATGCAGGTAGGGTCTCTGGGATCTTGATGATGAGATTACATTTTTATTTTGCTGCTGTAAGAATTTTTTACTATGCCATTCAACATTTTAGAACCATGGTTTTCCAAGGGTGACCCAAGGACCATTGAGGGTTCCCAAGACCTTTCTAGGGTATCTATGAAGTATCAACAGTAAGCGATTCTTTCTCTTTTTCCCTCTCACCCTTTCGTGAGAGTATAGTGGGATTTTCTAGAGGTCATCTGACATGTGGCCTTGTAACAGATTGAATCCAGAAACAGATATGAAAATTCGGCCATCTTCTATTAAGCCAGACATTATAGAGACTTACACAAATGTCTAATAATGCTTCTATTCTACTTGTTTTATATTTGGCTTATTATTGTTCAATACATTAATACTTTTTTTAAAAAAAATCTGTTTTAATTTACAATATGGTAAATATGGTTAGATATAACCCATACAAGCAGAAGCTCTCTGGGGTTCCAGACAATACCTAAGAATCGAAAGGGGTCCTGCGACTCAACATTTAAGAACTACTGGATCAGAAGATGCTAGATGTGCAATAGAACCTCGTTCTCTAACATCGCCTGGTGTGAATCAATAGTTCGAATGGAGCACAATGGAATCATTGTTTGCTAAGAGGAGCTCCAGCCTCTAATACAAGTTCCTTAAACGTGCCAAGGAGACTCCCTGAGTGTTACGAAAGTGTTCTTCAGTTTGATCCTGGAAGAATCAACTTTTATCCTAAACCAGGCATGACCAAAAACTATCTGACCTACTGGCCGGGCTGCTTTTCTTTCCTGTTGGAGAGGGAAACCAATGGCTCAGATCCCCTGGGGAATGTCCAGGGCCTCTGCTGGCTCTGTCTTTTAAGTAGTTCCTTTGCAAAATAGAGTTCTAAAGGTGTAGTTGGCTTCCTCTATCTGTGTGGAAGTCCCCTCAACACAAGTTCATCTTGTTGGACATGAATAATGAACTCTAGGCATTAGAATCATGAAAGATGGGCAGGTAAGAGGTTTTTCTTGGTTTCATAATAACTTTTTTCACACAGAAAAAAGAAGCCCCATTATAGAACAATGATTTGACAAAGTTGTTGCTCTACGGTCTTTAAAATGAAACACAACCACACAAAGATTCCAGGTTCTGTTTTGGATTCTTGGCTAGGTCATGAAAACTGGTCTATGGATGCAGGAGTGCCCCATCTCTTTTCAATGACCTTAAAATGAACATCTAGGGGACCAGCAGTTAGCATAATGACTATGTCGCTGAACTCCCATGTAGTCAACTGTGGTTCGAGTTCTGGACCCGGTGGCTTAGACTCACACCGGGCGTGTGTGCGTGCGTGCCCAAAACCCCGAGAGGAGAAGGGATTGTGGCGTGGCCATCCCCTCTTGGGGGGTGATTTCTCGCTTTCTATCTCTCTGTCTCTCTCTGTCTTTCTGGTGAGTGCACACGCCCTATAGCAAAAACCTCTCAAAAAAA
>NW_006203577.1:1460743-1468488 GCF_000334495.1 Tupaia belangeri chinensis
AAAACCTCTCAAAAAAAAAAAAAAAAAAGAAGAAGAAGAAGAAGAAAGAAAAGAAAAGAAAAAAATGGCACATCTGGAATTGCAGTGAGGTGAGAGTGACAGGCTGGCTCAGGACAATCTCAATTTGGAAACTGGTAAAAACTAAACCTTCCTTCTTACCGGCAGTGGCATCAGCTTTGAACAGAACAGCATTATGATTTGTTATTAGGGACTTTCACCTCTCTCTCCTTCACATGAGAAGGACGAGCAAAGTCAACTGTGAGGGGACACAGGAGAAGATCCAGCCAAGGCTGGCCTAGGAATGCACTTGGGGTGAGAGGGTCAGAGGGCAGAAGGTGCCCAGAGACAGAAAAAAGTAGGGGGTAGCTGATTGGAAGTGCGGCTGCCAAAGCAAATACAGAACTGAATCCCGCGCGAGAGGGGAAATGAGAGTAAAATGCTGAAGTTTCTGCAGAGGACACACTGAAACGGAGGGAGGCGGGTGAGAAGGGGGTGGGGGATGCAAGTAGTAATTTGAGGTTCTTTATATTCTATGGAAGAAAATACTCATGAGTAATCTTTTCCCTAAATACAAGAAGAGTCACATACTCCAAACAGCTCTGCCGGGTAAGAACAACAGTTTCTCTTTTCACTTCCCATTAATCGCTCCCACAGCTCAGCCCCAGCAGCAACTGAGGCCAGGCATGGAAACCCCCTCACCGGGAACTGACTCTGGGCTGGTGCACAAGAGACCTAGTAAGTTATAGGGAAGACTGCGGTGATTCTAGCAGGCTTACCAAAGTGACCCTGGCAGAACAGGCCACCTGCTGGAGGCCCCTGCTTCTCTATTAGCATACAGAGAAGTTGGACACATGCACACAGCTGAAAAGGGCTGATACACTTGGGCATTTAAAGTCAAGCCCCACTGCTGTTTCCTTTTTAATTGGGGAGAATGAAATGGCCTTAGTGTAGAATGCACTTTGCAATTCTAATTGAAGAAAAGAAATCCCTTTCCCTCAAGCCTAAGGGCCCCTAATGCCTTGCATGTTACAGCCTCTGAATGGAATAGAGCCTGGTCCTAAGAAATCGACGTTCTAATCAGGACCATTTAATTCCCTTAATAGTCATTTACTAAGCACTTTGATGCACCCAGCTCTGTTCTAAACGCTTTGTAAATAACAGTGCATTTAACTACATGCTCACACAACCCTATGAAATAAAGATTCAGACGTGAAAACCGAGGCCCAGAGCACTTCAGGTCACATGGTCCTGGTAACAAGAGGACTTGAACCAGGTGCTCCCATTCCAGTGTCTGTGCTCCTATCCACCACACTATGCTGACCCGTGCCCTTCCCATCCAGATTCAAAATTGAGATCTCTTCAAGTCTATTAGGGAGTCAAAGAAGACTCAGTGAGTTGACTTTTATTTGCTAAGAGGCATTCTGAAATTACCAACAGACTAAAACTGCAGCCAAAAAAAAAAAAAATCTGTAGATCTCTGGAGAAATAGATTTATAAATGGGAAGAAGAGGGGGTGGTGGTGGGATTCCGCATTTAATGCACCCAGGATAAAGTGCTACTGTCCCTTGGTCAAGTGCTCACTCCTATACGATTCACTGATGCTTGGTCTTAACATGTTGCCAGGCTCCTAAGGGGATAGAAGCTACATGGGCAGGATGAGGGAGGAACATGTAAAACTTGTATTACAATGATTTCTTGCCCTTTAACTTGACAAAGTCGAAACATACAGATATTAATGATTGCTAGAGAAAAGAAAAAAATGGAGAGAGGGCAAGACCATGATCTGGTGCCTACACATACCCTGTGCAAGTACGTTGATGAGAGCCATTTATGAAGACTGGTATTTTTCATGGCAATTCATTCCAGAGACTATTTGAAAAGCATTTTGTACAGAAGAAATTAATTGCTATGATTAAGAAAATTACTAAGAATTAAATTGCACCGCCCCCCACCCCCTAAGTGGGTCAGGTCAAGTTTGTGGTGTGATAGGCCCTTCCAAAACCACACTCAGACCCTTAAACTGTCTTCTACTATTTCTTCGGTTTCATGTTCGAAGGGGCAGCTACACGCATCAGGGCATTTCAGATTTTTCAAGTTAGGCTCAGAATAACCATGAAAAGTGAAAAGCATGCTGGGAGCCAGGAACCAGGATTTTATTCCCAGATCTGCCATTAATTAACATGTGAATCCAGGCAGGCCACTCAGTCTCTGGCTCAGTGATTTCATCTGTAAAATGAGGGGCTTAGAGTATATGTTCTCTATCCCCTTAAGAGTTTCAGAGAGTCGATACACTTCTATTCTATTTCATTTGAACTCTAAAAACCAAAGAACACAAACAGCCAGGTTCTTTTTCTACAGAATTACACCATGCTCACAACCATGACCCTGGGATTTGGTAACTTCCTGAAGGATCTTCCGAATCACGGAAGACAGATCAGTACTTAAGAGACTTTTATTATATTTGAAATGAGAAAAGTTGTAACCCAGCTATGGCGACAACAAACACAACAGTTTACATCTGTAGAGTACGAAAGAGTTGACAAGAGACTTTCATAGCTAGGACTTTGGGTGATCTCACAAAAACTCCAGGAAGTCAGTTGGATTCTTATTTCAGAGTGCTAGAAGAGAAGACAGGCTCAGAGTGATTTTCCTGGTTTAAACAATACTACAGTAGCCATTCACCAAAAACACCCTTTATCCCAGGCTCTGTGCACAAACAGAAATTTGCCCGAGACTATACGGGCTGGAGGACAGACTCACAAGAAGTGAAAGACGGAAGCTCTGTCAGTGATGATCTAGTTCACCCTTCCCATCTTACCGAGCAGGAAACTGAAGCCTGGCAAAGTTCGGCAAGCAAACCCCATCAACCTGCCCAGTCCCCCCGACTCTTCCCAATATCCCGTGTTGTCTTCTAATTGGACTCGATGACACCGAACAATACTGTAACTCCTGACACGGTGAGGACAGTCAGCATTTCCTTGCTTAAGTCACCTTGCCTCCAGATGAAATGACCTTCATTAGTTCAAACCCAGCTCCTGCATGGCAGGGGGGAGACCCTCACCGGCCTGCCTGCCTCCTCCCCGAGATCCTCTTTGGCTCCTATTCCTAAACACAGCCTAAACAGGAGCAGCACCCTTCCCAACTAATATGCTCTATTGATAATATTAGCTAACAATTTCTGAGCACTTACACTGAACCTAATCACTACGATGATTATGCTCATTTATAGATGAAAACTGCGGCATGCGTACATGGAAATGGCGGTACTAGGATCGAAATCCACGTGGTCCACAGCCCCAGTTCTTAACACCATCCCATACCACATCGCTTCTTAAGCAGGCTATCTTACTAGCAATCACTTACACGCACTTCCTGTGGGCCAGAGGCAGTTCTAAATGCCTTGCATACCACGCTCATTTAATTCTCACAGCAATCCTGTGAGACAGAAATGATCGCTATCCCTCTACCCCAACTCCCCAGTTTAGAGAGTAGAAAACTGGAGCACAGGGCAGTCAAGTGACTGGACAAGAGTCACACAGCCAGGAAATGAAAGAGCCCATTTTGGAACCTGGGTGGTCTGGCCCCAAATCCACATTATTGACTACCTGCTTATTTGGCATTTTAGCAGAACATCAAATTAAGTCAGGATTTAATTAAAAACCTAAAAAAAGATCCACCGGGGTTAAGGATGGGGTTTCCGTTTCCCTGCTCTGTGACCTTATACAAGTCACTGAACCTCTCTGTGTCTCACTTGTCTCAACTGAAAGCCAAGGACAACTTCCAGCTTGTGAAGTAAGCACCACTGAGTTACAGATTACACGCTTACCGAATTTCCAGATGGCATAAAGGTAATACAGAGTAAAATTATGTAAATAATAATGATGATATAAACACACAGGCATTTAATAAATATTAGCTGAAGTTTTTCTACTACTTTTATTGCCATAATTGTCTTTTTTATTTTAACTGCCAGAGAGCGCCTACACGTATCAGAGAGACAGAGAGGAAGAAAGCACACCCCCAATGGGGTATGGTACCACCACAATCCCTTCTCCTCCATTCTCCATCCTGTCAGGATCTGGGCACACGTGCACACATATCTAGCATGTTTTCCAAGCTACAGGACAGGGATCCAAATCGCAGCTGGTCATGTGGGATCTGGTTCTCTTAACCACTAGGCAACAGGACCAGTCTACCATGACTGTTTTTAATAATCTCACCTTACCCTGCACATATGTAGCTAGTGCTTGGAACCCACATGTAAGGATGTATATTAATCAACATCCAATCTCATCTTGCTATTTTAAACCACCATTTCAGTATGCCACAGTCTCTCCATATTTGATCTATTGCTAGTATCATCTATGCTCGAGCTTCCCTTCTGCAGCTTTGATAAGCACTGTCGCCTCCATAGGTTACTGACAAAGTGCTGAACGTGTGGGGGCTGAGATGGGGGCACTCTCGTGACGCCCAGTCCCCTCCTTTCTGGTCCTTTTCAGATGATCAAATTATTAGCTCCTGTTGAGGTGAAGAGTTGTTCATTTATCAGCCCATCTAAATGGTCTGGTATGGAGACTGTATTTTCTGACTGCATTTACAAAAGGACTATCAGAGATGAAATGCCTTCTGGATGTCCAGAAATACACAAACTACAAAACTTACAGCCGTATTGCTAAAGAGAGTAGGGAGGAAGAGAAGGAGCCATTGACTGACCCCCAAAGTGACAGCCCTTTCCTAAGTGCTCCTATTTGTTTGAATGTCTTTCTCGGATGTCAACTGGAAGGTACCTCAGGGGAGCTCTTCTAGTCCACACATAAACTTTTTTCCCCCTTTCAGTTCCTAATCTCAGGTAAACAATAGCTCATAGTCTTTCTTTTAGTACCTCTTCCATTTCCCATAAACTCTAAGGAACATTGTTAGTGGTCATCGTCACCCTATAAGTTCTCCACCCTGGGATGACATTTCTTTGGGCCAAGGGCCTCAATCTTACTTAGAACAACACAGATTCGCTTTTACGATTGATTCACCTATCCTGGGCTTCAATTCCCTTATGTCAATGTTTGCACTACCTGTTTCGGTCTGACAACCATTCTCCTTCATGGAAGACAGGGAAGAAAGGGAGAAGTTGAACGGTTTTGTTTTCTCTTTGCCCTCTGTTAATGTTACCTTCCCTGACTCAAACTTACGCCTATACCAACCCCCAACACTTACTTTTTGCTTAAGCGACTATACAGTTTTCAGCTCACTTAGCTTTAACATTCTAGACCCAAGAAAATCCCTCTTTTCTTTTTCATCCATTGCATACATCTTTTTTTAAAAGGTTTGTTCAATAGGTTGGTACTCATAAGACAATGAAAAGGTAAATTGGCATGATCTTTCTGGCAAAAGATTGGGTGATGTCTTAGAGTCCTGTACATGTTAATTTCTGAGAATCTACCTTAAAGAAATAACTTGGTCTGTAAAAAACATTCATGCACAAAGATGTTCACAACGGTATTATTTATAACAATGGAGAAACGAGAACATCAGCAATAGTGAGATAAACTACTGAACACATCCATGATGAAAATTATGCATAATATTCATTTATTTTTAAAGAATTATTATTTTATTTGTTATTATCATCTTTTAATTTGCCAAGAGAGAGACAGAGAGAGGCAGGGAGAGAGAAAAGGAAAGTGAGAAAGCAAGCCTCTAGGTCCAGGACCCCAACTGCAATCAGCCATGTGGGAGTACAACACCTTAATCGCCATGTCACTTGCCAGCCCCAAAATAATATTTATAAAAAGTATTTATTCAGGTTGAAAAACAAAATAGCATGTAAAACAGACATAATGATTTAAAACTGCACAGAAAAATATAATAAAACATAAAAATATTCACTGTAACTCAAAAGAATTGTAGATTTGGCCAGCCAGGTGGCAAGTTGGTTAAGATGGCTGGATCCCACATGGGCAACTGCGTGATTTGAGTCCTGGACCCAGAGGCCTGAAAAACACACCTGGTGCATATACATGTGTGCCCAAAATCCTGAGAGGAGAAACAGAGGAAAGGGACCACAGTGTAGCCATCCCCGTTGAGGGGTGCTTTCTCGCTTTCTCTCTCTCTCTCCAGCAAGTGCATGTACCCTATAGCAAATTAAAACAAAACAAAGAATGATGTTGGGTCATCGGAAAAGTCATGATGTATCTTCTATGTAAAAATACATCCTGACTTTTCTGATGACCCAATAGATAATGTTTATTTTCTCCTTTTCATGTTTCATTTCTCAGCTCTCTATATTAAGGGTGTGTGTGTGTGTGTGTGTTATGCTTTTTTCTTAAGTTTCTTTCTTTTGTGAGTGAGAAAGAGAGCAAGAGAGAAAAACAGACACAAAGAGCACTCCCTCCAGGGTCTTCATGCTGCAATCCACCCCCAATGGGCATGTATGAACTCTTTTAAGTTCGGGGGGGTCCCCGGACATGAATCTGGAACTTTTCCATGTGGGTCAGCTTTGCAAAGCATCATATTATGTCTGTGCCACCATCTGACCCCAAACATGTGTTACTTTTATATTTAAAAAGATAAACATAAAAATTGAGCTCATCAGAAATGATGAGCCATACCCCAGCCTCATCAGTGTTTTCTTCCTTCTCATTCAACTAAGACTCATGCACAACTAATAAACCAGAATTTCATTTTCAATAGCACCTTGACTCTCCTGAGTTGTGTCTTAGCCTTTCAAATAGTGGGACCACAGGTAATTTTCCTCTGTATTTAAAAAATTTGCCTTCTTGGGGCCAGCAGGTGGTGTGGTGGTTAAGGCCCTGGATTCCCATATGGCTGACTGAGGTTTGAGTACTGTACTCAGGGCTTGAAAATCACACTGGGCATGTGTGCACACATGTCCAAAAATCCTGATAGGAGAAGGGACAAGAAGGGATTGCAGTGTGGCCATTCCTCCTGGAGGATGATTTTTCACTATTCATTCCCCCCTCCAGCCTTTTCTTTCTGGTGGGTGCATATAAACCCTATGGGAGGAAAAAAACAAAAACAAAAACAAAACAAACAAACAAAAACCCAAAACACTAAAAATTAAATAAATAAATAAAATTTTAATTGCCTTCTTTAAATCAAGAAAACACATCTGATCATGTTTTTATTTCCTTTCCCCAAATCCAAGATGCTGTTTTCATTCTTACCAAAAGTCCTCAGAATTTCTACTTTACCCAGCCTATTTCTGCTTTGTTTCCTCATTTATCAGATTTGAGTCCAAGTTAGCAGTGCCCCTTGTTGCTGCTTCTACAAACTTCCGGGAGATGAAATAACTAATCGTTAGGTTCTTGTGTTAAAAGTTAAAATGTGTATGCAGTAAGAAGGGATTGCTTGGTGATGTGCGCATGGCACCTGCACGCAATGGTCCCCCAGGTCATGCAAAGACCCTCACTGCTAGGTAACCACCCAGACCAGCTCTGCTGTCTGCAACGAGCCCACCTCTCCTCTCCAACACCGTTTCATTACTTATCCAGCTCGGGCTTTGACAGTCAGAATACTGGACTATCCTGCACTTCAGGTGCTGGGTCACCCCAGCAACAATCTATGAGGGAGCTCAAGGTGGCCTAAGTATTGGGCTGTCAGTCACTAGAGTTTTCACTAGAAAAATCTGCCATGACTTTTCTGATGACCTAATATTTGCAAAACTAAAGCTCGGCGAGGCTGAGGAACTTCCCCAAGGACACAATGAGCCGAGAACCAGAATTCCTGCT
>NW_006203577.1:1468826-1469569 GCF_000334495.1 Tupaia belangeri chinensis
GTAGGACATGTGGACTAGTCCAGTGAGCTTCCTTTGGCTCAAAGACCATAATGGATAGAAAGCTCCTTATATTCTAAAATGCACTGTGAAAATACAAGGGAATTGGAAATAACAACTCAGCTTCTCATGGCAGGTCTGGGTCGGCTGTAGATCCAGAACTCCGGCAGTGCCCAGAAAGTACCTTCTGACCTCACAGAAGGCTTGCAACAGGTAGGGCTTACCATAGATGCTTCCCTTTGTGCTGTACTCTCCCAAGGAAAAAGGAGCAGGCGGGTGGCAGAGCCCTTGGAGCTGCTTCGCAGAGGCACACTCCTGCAGCCCCGTCGGCCTCCTTTCCCTCCCAGCTGGCCTCCTGCTCTCCCTGCTCTACAACGTCCCCAAGGCACCCATGCCAGCGTGGATGTGCTCTGACAACCTCCAGCGCTCATTCCTCTGGGTGTGCCTCTAACCTTGGATGTGCTATTTGATCAAAACTGCTTTCTGCACACAAATTCTGCCACTGGGGGATTGGAAGTTCCAAAACATTGCCTATTTTTGTCCTCAAGGTTACCCTGTATTTCAGCACTCAGTTTCCAAGTAGAGTGTGGAAGGTTAGACTCAAGTCTTCTGGCCCAAACCCTAAGAGTATGTTGAGATCCAAAGTCATATTCAGTTCCCTCGAATGATTTTTTTTTTCTCATAAACTCTATTTCGTGTTTTTTTTTTTTTTTTTTTTTTCCCCGGGGGTTAGCCACAAGGGGGTT
>NW_006203577.1:1470057-1471415 GCF_000334495.1 Tupaia belangeri chinensis
ACTCTGTTCTTTTTTTTTTTTTTTTTTTTTTTCTTTCACCGGGGGTTAGCCACCAAGGGGTTTTGAGCAGAAAACCTGTAGACAGTATAACTGGCCGAGGGCTCACTACTCCTCTCACAAACAGGACTTACAAGAATCATTTTTGCTTTGGGGCCGCCGTGCACTGTGATGAGAGGCATGTGACATTTCAGATGAGAACTGGGCTTTGCAGTCAGATCACCCTCAGTTAAAACACTGATCTTGCCACCTGCCAGCTTCCCATGGCCTCAGGTAAATTCTCTCTGAACCTCCATTTCCCCAGCAGTAAAATTGGGCTAAGACTGGTACTTGCCTCCCAGGGACATTTTCAGTGTGAAATGAGATAATCCCCACAGAGACTTGGCACCTTACCAGGGACAGAGGAAGTGTTTAAGGTGCATCTCGGGGGGGGGGGGGGGGGGGGGGCAGGGAATGGATGGCAGATTAGTTGCACTTTGCCATCCACATGTGTCTGGGGGATGGAAATACTTTCCACAGCTCACTAGGGCCTCAGAAACTACAGGGAGGGTTCTAGTCCACTCTGCGGAGGCTTCGGAAGGAGCAGGGTAGCCAGTACAGTGCTGTAAGGCAGTGCACAGGTTGGGGAAACTGTCTCCCGCAGGATGGAGAGAGTGCATGGTACAAGGGAGCGGCTGGAGGACAGAAGGCCAGAGCAGGAGCCCACCCAGGTCCTGGGCTGGGGAAGGCAACTGAAAAATTTGCCTCAAGTGCAGCATTTAAGAGATGTCTTTAAACATATTGAAAAATTTCATTTGAACTAATGAAGGTTTGAAAAAGTGAGCCAACTTGACGATGCAAGGAGAAGGTGCAAGGTGAACCTCTGTGACATCAGCAAAAAAAAAAAAAAAAAAACACATTTTTGTCTATATTTCGGGGCAGAAAATACATTTTTAAAAAATAGCCAAGTTCACTGATCTTTAAGCCCACAAGGAAGTCCAACTTTAAGAAGAGAAAAAGTGTAGGAAAATAGACAAAAAGAGCTAAACTTTCCTCAAACAGCTCCCGTGAGCATCTTGGAGCTGCTAGTGGAAGCTGGGGCAAGAATGCTTTCAGTCCTCAGTGGAAGTGGATGGGGTAATACAGAGGATAAAGATCCTGTTGCATTTGCATGATTCGCACAACATGGGTGACCTGCTAGGGGTGCCTGAATACAGAACAAACACCCTTTCTCCTGCTCTGGTTCTTTGAAACCACACGGGGCTCATGGCTGAGCCCCACTGCAGTCTCCAGCACATTCCTTTGCAAACCGCAACAAGAGTGCGCCTCATTCGCATTCTGAACGGGCCTGGTGGGCCCTCCCTGCACTGGGAGGCTTTCCT
>NW_006203577.1:1471446-1486307 GCF_000334495.1 Tupaia belangeri chinensis
CAGCTGCACCGCTTCCCTTCCCTCTTGGAGTTTTTCTTTATTCTCCTCTGTGATTTCAGAAACCACGCTGCCTTTTCCCAGGATCAAGACAATCCTTATTATCACTGACTCCTGTGAGGGGGACAAGGAGGTGTGGGAGTGTGAGGGTGTGGAGAGGGGGCGGCGGGCAGCTGGGGCGGGGATGGCGAAGGTGGGAAGAAGCGGCTCATGAAATCAGTGTTTGACTTTCACCCCAGGAACTCTGCAGACCTCAGAAAGTACATGAGGCCCAAGAGGTAGATCTGACCAGGGGTTCAGAGCAACCTAAAACACCTCTAACATGCTTTTCTGGAAACTGTCTCATTTTGAGAACTGCCCTCCTCTCCCTTCTCCCTTCCTCTCTTCCCGGACTCTCAAAGCAGGATTCCAAGTGTTTTCTAAGGCCCTGTGGGTTGCCTCGGGGTGCTGACATAGCAGTTGGAGGGGCAGACTGGCTGTGACAGCACAGGCAGGATGAAATCATTTTAGTAGCGCTGCTGACGCCTCACGAGACAAAAAAAATCAAACTTGGAGAAGCAACTTCTATTTAAAGATAATCTTGTTGCATTTGTGCGTGCCCGCACGCTCGTGTGACTGACTTTTTTCTCTTTTATCGCATCTCATCCAACCCCTTGCTCCTTCTTTCCAGAGAATATTCACAGAGAAATAGCTTTTATAGATGGACCCATAAAAAAACTGTACTTGTTCTCATTAGTTGTATGCCCTGGTGTCACAGTGGTGAAGGTGGCCCAAGCCCTGGATTTAGGTGGTTTCTGGGAACACCTAAAGAACAAAACAAATAAATTCCTATCCCCCTTTCCAGAGTAAATGATTCGTTACTGGATGCAGAGACCCTTGTCTTGTGTTCTGCGGCAGGCCCTGGGCTCTTCTGAGATGCCACTGAGTCTCAGGAGAGGAGGTGGCTGAGTCGGCTCAGGGGCCAAAGGGCACTAGGAGCCCCCTCATCCCTGCGGCTGAACGCCCTTCTCTTCGGCTCTGCCATTCTGTCTGAAATTTTACATAACTCACTCCTCTGGCTAACAGCATGAAGAATCTGCAGAAGAGGAACCTGGCGATGGGAAAACACCAAATCAATACAGTCCGTTGACACGTAGCCCTGTTAGGCAGCCTGATGAGAGTGTTAGAATAAGTCAAGTGACTCTCAAGTGCTAAGGGTGGACCCCAAAGCAGGTGGCGAGGGTCCTGAGAAGCCAGGGTGCAGCATGGTGTATGGTGTTAAAGGGAGGAGACTGTTCTCACTTTTGCCTGTAGTGATTTGTCACTTCTAGTTCTGCACCAGAAAAGCTGTGTTACAATACAGACGCTAGTATTCTAAGTTCTGGAGAAAGGTCTATGTCTGGGTTTTTTTTTGTTTTTTTAACTTTGATATAGGAACCAAAGTAGAAAACTGAAAAGAATGAGTGGCACATTGCCGATGGTACAAGTTATGTTCATTCACAAAATAAAAACACCTTCCCTGAGGCTGGGCAGAGTGTGGGCTAGGGTGAGGGCTTCAGGAGTCTGCAGGTAGATCACCTATCATCCTTCTATTTGCAAAAAGCATGCTGTCTGCTTCTCTGTCTTGGCAAACATTGCTAACTTGATGAAAATATTAAAAATCTCCTTTAACCATGTTATTTAGAGAGATTTTTGCTATGTGCACTCACCAAAGAGACTGAGAGAGACAGAGAAACAGAAAGTGAGAAATCACTCCCCAGAGGAGACAGCCGTGCCACAAATGCCTTCTTCTCCATTTTCCTCTCAGGATTTCGGGCACGCATGCACATAGGTCTGGTGTGAGTTTCAAGGAGCTGGGTCCAGGACTGGAACTGCGGTCAACCACGTGGGAGTCAGTGCCTTCACTACTGTGCTACCTGCTGGCCTCTACCTATATGATTATAAAATACTCGAATCCTGTTTCTGTCACCTACTAGGTTAGTAGCTGTAGAGGGCTGCATGGTAGCCACCCGGCCTGGCTTCTATGAAAGTGGCGTACGTGAGGAAAAGCCTTTGCAGATGTAATTAAGGATCTTGATGATAAATGTTTGTGGGTCCTCAATCCAATGACAAGTGCCTTTATAAGGAACACAGAGGAGGTACGAAGAAGAGATGGCCACATGAAGAGCAGAATTATGCAGACTTGAACTTGCTGTGGTTTTCTTCAACATCAGTTACTTTCTCTTTACATTAAAAAACAATCATATTTATTTTTTATTTTACAAAATTTCCTAGTTCAACTTTCTTTCTATTGTTCTCTAAAAATTTACCTTTTGTATTCATTTGTCTTGTATTCTTTATTACTGGTTTATTCTTCATTTCTGAAATGATTTTATTTTATTTTATTTATTTATTTATTTATTTTTTTGAGAGGTTTTCGCTACAGGGCATGTGCGCTCGCCAGCCAGCCAGAGAGAGACATAGAGACAGAAAGCGAGAAATCACCCCCCAGGGTGGATGGTCACACCGCAATCCCTTCTCCTCCATTCTCCTCTTGGGATCTTGGGCACGCACGCACACGTGCCCGCGTGAGTTTTAAGCCACCGGGTCTGGAACGCAAACCATGGTTGACTACGTGGGAGTCCAGCGACATAGCCATTACGCTAACTGCTGGTTCCCTTTCTATTTTTTTTTTTTTGAAATGATTTTATTTTTAATGGTTTCCTGAGTTCTGTCATGTCCTTTCTAAGTTTTTCTAATTCTGATTTAGGTTGTTTTCCTCTCCATGTTTTATATCATTTTCATGACTTTTAGCTCCTTTGGAAAGGGGTGACAGTTCGAATGGTTCCAAAGTCATGTTGCTGGTATGCTTCTGCAGGGTTGTTGTTCTCCCCCTTATGTCTACTTTTATATCTTATAAAAGCTTTGTATGGGATTTGACTTCGCTACGTTTCTATTGCTCATTTTCATGCGAAAGTAGTTTCCCTGAATTTTTAGGAAATGGCCTAGTTCCAGCTTTACCCAGCTTTTTTTCCTATGGTTTTCATGTTGTGTTCAAATATGTGGCAGCTGGCTTTCTAAAATCTCCTGGGTTGTTTCCTCTCGGGACCTTTCCCCTAAGTCTCTGTGGTTCCTCTCCTGTTCTATTTGCTCCTCCCAGTAGCTTTTCCACCATGCAGGGCTGCCTAGAAGGAGTATATGGCCGGTTGGCTGCAGGGTTCACAGGATGGGAGAACTCCAAACCCTTCAGCTTTCCTCTCAGGCCACCTGCACTCACCATTCAGGGAATGAGCTGACAAGGCCCACTCTCAGCCATTCTTACATGCTTTCTGGTAACCACCTCCTGGCTATTCAGGGTTTCCCTGTTCAAAAACCATCAAAAGCCTCGTTGTATCATGGGGCTATCTTGTCATATCTCAAGTGTATCTTGTCCCAAAATGCTTGAGATATGAAATAATGGCCTCCCTCTGGTATCCCATAAGAAGCAGCACCAGTTCTCTGTCTCTGGGTGAACCACGGCTGAGCTTCATGGCGGTAGGGGAAGAAATGTGATAATTCATCTGAGGGGTCTCTGCCCACACCAAAGGGGCTTATAGTCTAAAGTGCAGGAACCACTGCACTCAGGAAACCCAGAGACAGCATCCACAGGGGAATTAGAAAGTTTACAGGAGGGACCAGCAGTTGGCGTAATGGCTATGTCACTGGGCTTCCATGTGGTCGACCGTGCTCTGAGTCCCGGACCCGGTGGCTTAAACTCATGCGGAGCACTTGTGTGTGCGTGCCCACGATCCCGAGGGGAGAATGGAGGAGAAGGGATTGTGGCGTGGCCATCCCCCCTGGGGGGTGATTTCTTGCTTTCTGCCTCTCTGTCTCTGTCTGTCTGGTGAGCACACACACCCTATAGCAAAAACCTCTCAAAAAAAAAAAAAAAAAAAAAGAAAGAAAGAAAAGAAAAAAGAAAGTGTTCACAGGAGATGTGATATGAAAAAAGTGTGCATGAATTTTAGAATTTTTTTTTTGTGACAAAATAAACTCATATCAACTCTATTTTTCTACAGTATTTTTTAAATGATAGTGTATGTGAGCCAGAGTGAAAGAGAATGAGGGAGAAGCACTCTTGACAGAGTACCCTCAAGCCATGATCCCCTTGCTTCAAACCTCCAACTTGTCAGGATCCTGTGGATGCATAAGCTCCTGGCATGTTTACAGGCCCACTGGGGGATCTGAACGTGCAGTCAGCTGGCTTCCAGCACTGAAATCCAGTATGCTATAGACTGTGCCACTTAGGCTGGGTCCCACAAATTTTTGAAGACCTCTGTACATATGAGAAAATAGAATGTGCGGTTCCAGGGGCACTAGACGCCAAGGAAGAAAACATATGGGTTCTCTCACTTAAAGAACTAAGAAACGATTCTAGTAAAGATAAAACTTCCAAGTGGAAGAAATTTCTAATGGGATTAAAACAATAGTAAAGACACACAATGTTATACTGTCTTTCCACACCTTCTATCACAAAATGTCAAGACTTTCAGATGTCAAAACGACAGAATTAAAAAAAAAATTCACAGCAATTTGAGTGACTTAGCTGGTTGACCAGATGCCTCAGCAATCCCAGATCATGGTGAAGACCTCCCCAAATGAATCCTTCCCAAGCTCAGTGGCAAATTGCAGCTTCAACGAAATAGGGAGTTTTAGTCTCCGATGATTCTCCCACACAAGCTCTTAGGAGGAGCGGGTCAGCTGATCTTCTCAGAAAGAGCCCCACAAAACCAATGAGGTGTGGAACGCCAGAGGCCCTGCAGGTGCAGCTGGCCTTGCTGACAGCTCTGACTCCGCTTCCCTGCTCTTAACTGCCTCCTTTCTCATTAGAGTTTGGTCTGTTGGGAAGACCCGATTCATCCTGACATGCCAGCCTCATCAGAGGATGTTGTCATGTACTGATAATTTTTAAAAATGGCTTTTTTAATGCAGCCCTTGGAAACTTTGCAAGAAAGGCATCGATTTGAGATACTCAAGCTGAGTTATTGAGCTTTGGCAAAGGGAAATAAATCTTCCCCATTTCCCTTGCCTGTGGCCAAGTGCAGCTTCCAGGAAGCAATGGCTGTCCTTTCTGGAAATGAAGCGAAACTCAAACATTCTATCATTTTCCCTTTACTTCACCCCTCCCCTTTCTCTTCACTCGCAATTCACTGACAAAAGCACTTCACATTCATTGCTCATTTGCCTGAATAGGCATCCGAATTAGTAATGCCCAAATTAGTAATGCCTGGCTGAGGCAGCTTCCTAAATAATGAGGCCTGATCGTTCTGGCAGACCCAGAGGCCCGTGGAAAGCAAGCCTGCAGCACGTCATTAGGTTAAACACTCTTCCGGTTTTATAACCAGAATTTCCCCCACAGACCTGGATGTGTAAAGTAGGGGGTATATGTTTACTGATGCTACAGATTAACAAGAGCAGGAGCCAGTGTTGGGGTAGGAAGGTGGGAAGTGTGGAAAAGGGGGCTTCTGCATGGCAGGCTTGACACAAAAACTTCCTGACATCTGCTGTTTCATTTCATTTCAGCCTGGGAGATCATCTCACCTGGCTGCGTTCCAGGGGAATTCCCATTATTACCATCAAAACATAGACTGGGCGAACTGTGCTGAGTGCTCGCTGGCCCGTCTCTGAACTCATTCACCCCCTTATCTACCACCTCACCATCAGGTATCCATTGCGCACTGCATCTCAGGTTAGGCGCAGGGCACCTCAAGGTGAATGACGCTTGGGTTTCATGGTCTGGTTGGGAAACAGGGGACGGAAAGGGACATTGCAATTCAGTGCAGAGTGCACAACCAGGGAAGATGAGGTGACAGTTTCCAGGCAGAGGGAGCAGCAGGTGGAAAGCCTGAACACAAGGATGATCACAAGCAGTTGGGGAAACTTTGAGTGGTTCAGTGGAACTGGAACATGAGATGCATGTGTGTGTGTTTCCATGGAGGTGGGGGCTGGGGGAGGGTGACAGAGCAGCCACTTTGATAACAGGCAGGTTAGATTTACCACGTCCCAAACTGACCCCCTGATACTGCCGTCCCAATAGGCTGCTCGCGGCATCTGCCATCTCAGAGAACATCGGCTCCATTGTTCCCGCCGCCAAGTCCCGCACCCTGCAGTCACCCATCTACTCTCATATCTCCCTCCAATCCGTGGGCAAATGCTGTTGGTACCCGCCTCTGCAGGTACCCAGATCTGACCACTGTCCTATCTCTGCTGCTCCCACATTAGTCCCAGTCACTGTTGCCTCTCACCCAGGTCACAGTCACCGGCCCCCAGTTGGTCTCACAGCGCCCACCATTGTTCCCTGACAGTCTGTTTTCAGCACACTGGCCGGAGGGATCCATTTAACGCAGGGCCATTCCTCTGCTCACACTGTATACTAGGGACTCCTCTGTTCCACGTCCCTAGTGGCTTCCCATCTCACTCAGAGTTCAGGCAGAAGCCCTTAAAATGACCTTTGGACCCTGCATGATCTGACCCCTTCTAACCTATCTCCCAGCTCTCTCTCCTCCCTCATCTGCTCCAGCCACACTGACCTTGCTATTCCTCAGACATGACAGGCATGTGCCTACCTCAGGGCCTTTGCACTCGCCGTTCCTTCAGCTGGAGTGTTCCTCTCCTAGATACCCTCATTTCTTTCAAGTCGTCACCGGACATTCCATCGAAAATCACAAATCTCTCTTCTCTGACTTCTCTTACCTTCCTTCTTTATTTTTTCCTTGACATTTATCACCAGCTAACTTATTTCTCTTGATAATTTTACTGGTTATCTTGATTAAATCCCCCTTTTTTTGGTAAAGGTTTTTGCTATAGGGCATGTGCGCTTGCCAGAAAGACAGAGACAGAGAGACAGAAAGTGAGAAATCACCCCCCCGGGGTGATGGCCATGCCTTAATCCCCCTCCTCCATTCTCCTCTCGGGATCTTGGGCACTCATGCACACACGCCTGGCGTGAGTTTAAGCCACTGGATCCAGGACTTAAACTGCAGTTGACTACATGGGAGTCCAGCGACATAGCCATTACACCAACTGCTGGTCCTTATTAACCCTTTTCTTTACTAGAATGTAGAGACCTTTGTTTTGATTATTGCTATATCCCCAGTGCCTCAAGCAATGTCTGACACATTTTGTAGGTACCCAATCAGTATGGCTGAATGATTGAGACACCATGTCACCCAAAGGAGACAATGTAGTATGGTGGTTAGGAGGGCAGCCCAAGAATTAGGTTTCTGGGTTTGAATCTTGGCTCCCCAACTTAGGATCTACATGACCTTGGGCAGTGCAAACACTTATCTGTGCCTTGGTTTCCTCAGATGTTAACCTGGGATAGTAACGGGCTGACATCAAGGAGTCATGAGCAGTAAGTATGTTGAGATATATGTAAAGCCCTTAGAATGCTCCCTGGCATAGATGAAGCACTTGATAAATGTTAGCTATTATGACAAAGGGCCTTGTGTTCTGTACTAAGGAGTTTAGACTTTATCTTAAGGCTATATGGAGTCATTGAAGGATTTTAAACAAGGGAGTAACATAATCAGATATTGTTTGGATGGATCACTCTCTAGCTGCAGAGTGGAGAATGAATTAGAACAGGACAAGACTGGTACGAGGAGACCAGGCAGAAGGCTGCTGCAGAAATGGAGATGACAGATATTGTTAGCCTGAACTAAAGCAGAAGTAATGGCCAAAGGACTGGCTCAAGGTATTAGGGAGGTAGAATTGATGGAACCTGCGGATTAATCTGATGCGGAGGAAGCAGTCAGTGCCAAAATGCAGGATTCGGAGGCCTGCATTTAGATGGATGGTGGCGCCCATGTTTCCCAGTCCTCAGAGGACTGATGGGGGTGGTAATTCCATTCTGTCTCATGTGAGATGACTCTAGACACTGAGGTGAAGAGTCCAGTAGGCAGCTACACACATGCATCTGGTACTGAAGAGAAAGACTGAGGCTAAAGATAAAAAAGATACTTGAGGATCGCCATCAGCCAGATCATTTGTTGAAGCCACTGAAGTAGGTGAGTTTTCCAAAGGAAAACAATGAGGGAACAAGCAATTTTTACAAAGTGCCCTCTTGAAAGATGGGTCAGTAGGACAGAAGTCAGGGAGAGTGGTCTCCTTCAAGCCAAGAGAGCTTCAGGCAGCACTCATATAGGAGAGACAAGATAAGGAGGTCCAAGCTAGTCTGATGGGTATGGTTGTTGGGGACTGTAGGCAGAACAGAGGTATAATGGGATTAGAACCCACAGTGGGTGGAGGAATTAATGGGAAGTGAGGACACAAGGATTATGTGTGGATGACACTTTTAAAAAATTGGCTATGGGGCCAGCAAGTGGAATAGTGCTTAAGGTGCTAGACTCCTACATGTTCGACCATGGTTCAAGTCCTGGACCTGGTGGCTTGAAACTCACGCTGGGCTTATGTACTTGCATGCTCAAAATCTTGAGAGGAAAATGGAGAAGAGATTGTGGTGTGGCCGTCTCCCCCATGGGGTTGATTTCTTACTTTCTGTCTCTCTGTCTCTCTAGTGAGTACACGTACCCACAGCAAAAATCTCTCTCTGAAAAAAAAAGAAAGAAAGAAAGAAAGAAAGAAAGAAAGAAAGAAAGAAAGAAAGAAAGAAAGAAAGGAAAAAAAAAAAAACCAAAAAAAACCAACCAACCAACCAAACAAAAACAACCTAAAAGCTAAATAAATAAATAAATGAAAAATAAAATCTTGGCCATAAGAGTAAAACACGGGGTGGTGGTGAAGAGTGGTGGTGAAGAGTGATGTAGAATGCAGGCAGGTTTCTCTTAAGATTAGAAATGAGAAAATGAGAAAGGCCAATGGGAGAAGGGATAAAGGAGGTAGCCTACAGGGGAGGCTGGGGCAGAGGAGTCCTTAGCGTCCCCTTTGTATACAGGGGAGGGAAGCTTTTTCCACTAGGGTCCAGGACGGGGACAAGAATGAGGAGAGCTCCCTGGGCCCTAGGAAGGACGAGGAGAGGCTGTCTGGGAACTATAGAGGTGGGGCTGGCCTGCAGCTTAGAAAAGAGGTGGCCAGCCTCATCCACTGCTGCAGGGAGTGGGACAGGGCTGACCTGAAGCTTGAGGAGTAGTGTTGAGGGCCAGCTGAGGGAACCACATGGAACAAAGTGAAAACCGACATGTCCACTTTCCTCTGGAAGCACAGATTTCAGACCTGGTGACACCTACTTCCATATTCCAACTGGTAGAAAACCAAAACCACACCAGTCAGTCAATGAAAAGCCAGTGTTTCAAGAGAAATCTCCCTTAAAAACCATTCTTATCACTCTTCTGATTAAAAACCTACACAGCTGGAGCTGACAGGTGGCATGAGGGTTAAAGGTACTGGACTCTCATACGGCCGACCACAGTTCAAGTCCTGGATCTGGTGGCTTGCTTTTTTGCTTTCCCTCTCTCTCTCTGTGTCTCTCTTCCTGGTCAAATTAAATAATAATAATAATAATAATAATAAATAAAGTTAAATCTCTAAAGAGAGATTTCACATCCTAATTGGGCCCTTTGGGCATTTTTCTAGATCTTTTACCCAACACCCTCTTATACCTGCTCTGGACCGAGCGCCCCCTACCCGACTCCTACGAGCCTGTGCTCAGAGTCCTGCCTGGTTTATTGTAAAATGCTTTTCTCCATCTTGGCCTGTTGAAACTCACCTCTCTTTTAAGACCTTGAACTAGAGCCACTCCCTCCAAGAAGCATTCTTCTAAAAACATCCTTTTTCGTCTTTTTGCTTCCAGAGCATTTTGAAAATATATGCAGTTTTTAGAATGCTGTGTTAAATGAGAGTTATCAGCATGTGCCTTTCTTCCCATTAGGCACCGAGCTCCTAGTATAAGGCTATCTGTATTTTACTTTGAACTTCTCTCGGGACCCCATCGGACAAGTATTCCCGCACCTGAGTCGGCATGGTGGCTGGCCAGGCCTCGATGTGCTGCAGGTGGCCACAGAAAGGGGCAAGAGTTTTCCGACAAGTACTAACGATTTGTGTATTACAACTGAACATGCCCTGCAAGTGTCTTTCTGGCTAGAAAAGTATTAGGTTGTCGGGAAAGTCATGATATATTTTTCTATGCAAAAATGCATCAAGACTTTCCCAATGACCCAATGTTATTAGCTGGGTGGGCATGGAGATTATCCATGGAAATTAGTCCTTAGAGTTATTATATATATATATGGTCAGTGTTTAGGCTATCCTAAACTCCTGATTAATTCATTTATTTATTGACTCTGTTTTCTTTCTCAGCTTTCCTTGTTCAGAAAACTAGACACATTTTTCCTTTCTATATTTCATAATTAACTCCTATCATGTGAATTTTCCTAACATAATATATGGCTGGTGTGGGAAGTCACACAAACAAGATCTCTCTTGCTTCTACAAGAATAAGCATCGAGGGGCCAGCGGATGGCGTGGTGGTTAAGAGCGTTGAAATCCCACGTGGTCAACTATGCTTCGAGTCCCAGATCTGGCGGCTTGCCTTTTCACTTTCTCTCTCTCTCACTCTGTCTCTCTCTGGTCAAATTAAAATAAATAAATAAATAAATAAATAAATAAAGTTAAATGAAATAATTCTTATTTGTTTATTTGTTTATTTATTTATTTATTTATTTAAATTTGATCAGAAAGGAACGAAGCGAGACAGAGAGGGAAAGTGAAGCAAGCCACCAGGTCTGGGACTTGAACTGTGGTCCAGCACCCTTAACTATCACGCCACCTGCCAGCCCAATGAAATAATTCTTTAAAAAAGGAAAAGAATAATAAGCATTGAAAGGATATGAACTTCTGCCTTTTTTAGGCAAGAACATAAACTGAGATTCTACCATCTACCTGGTGCTTAAGTGACACCATCTATTTCAGCCTCACAACCACTCTGGAAGGTAGAGATTATTGTTCTCGTTTTCCAGATGAGGGAATGCAGGCTTGGTCAGAGGGGTTAACTGACTTGCAAAGTTTATGAGTTCCATGAGTGGCGGAACCAAGACTCACAGTCCTGCCCGTGTGATTCCGAAGTTCAAGGTCAAGCTTCTCATCACGGCACAACCAGATGCTTTTACTAAAGGCTGAAGAGCATGCTCCTCCTGCTCACCCCAACGACAGCAATGGCAATGTCATGTCTACCCTAGGCTTGGGACTTTGAACATCTGAATTCTAAGTGGGCTAGGAGTCTGAAGGAAGTTGATGTCTGGTTAAAGTTTCCATTTACTAGAAGGAAACGTCAAAGGAAAGGCAGGAGACAGTTTCATGTGAGTGACTTTGATTCTATGAAGTGGTTAACAGTGGTGAGGCCCCTTCCACCAGCTCTCTCCTGCCCTTCCTAACTCACTCCCCACTGTGAAGCAATGAACCTCCTTCAGTTCCCAGGGAAAAAGGTGGCTGACCGCAGGCTCACAGAGGGAGACTTCTGAGTCCCTGCTCATGAGTCTCTCCTGCACCCAACAAAATCTACGAGGGTCCTGAAGCTGACAGCGAGTATGTGACAGTGTCTTCTGCATCATGTTTTGGGTTCCCAACCCTTGCACAAATGCAGGTTCCACGCATCCCCACCAGCCCCGGCATGCTGCCTTCTGCCACTGTCGAGTGACTTTATCTCTTGTGTCCTGCTCACAGTATCCCCAGTCCTCAGTCATTACACAGTCTGAGCTCTTCACCTGGAGGTCCTTGTCCCTTAAAAAAATCATGAAAAAGGGCTGGCAACACTTCACACTGAACCAAATCATGAAAAAGGGCTGGCAACACTTCACAGTTTGCAAAGAGCTTTTGGACTCATGATGTCACCTTCACAAAAGCCAGGTGAGTCAGTGGTGCGGCCCTTACTGTTCTTATTTCCAGCTGAGCAACCTGAAAGGAAGTAGACTAAACATCTTGGTCAAAGGTGCCTAACTAGTTAGAGGTAGAGCCAAGATCAGAAGTGAAACCTTCTGGCTCTCAGTCCTGGACTCGGCTAATACAGGGAGGCGGCACCACGGGACCGGGTTGCCCAGGGGAGCAGTCACCTTAAAGACTGATTCTATTCTATCAGACTATTACGGGCATCATGGAATCATAGATGAGAAATTAGAAGCCTTGGGGTGTGATTAACGCAGCTGGATCCCACATGGCCGCTTGCGTGGTTTGAGTCCCAGACCAGGGAGCTTGAAAACATGCCATGTGCATGGGCATGCATGCCCAAAATTCCAAGAGGAGAATGGAGAAGAAGGGATTGCAGTGTGGACACCCCTGCTGTGGGCTGATTTCTCACTCTTCCCCTCTCTGGTGAGAGTACATATAACAAACAAACAAAAGAAGCCTTGTGCTTTAGTCCTGGTTTTGTCCCCTGACTTGCTTGGATAGAACTTTGCCAAGACACTCACTGTCTTTGAGCCTGTTTTCTCATCTATTAAGTAGGAGTAACTGTTTCAATCATGCCCCCAGGCAGAGCTGTGGTGAGATCACATGAGGCAATGAACGTGAAGGTTCTTTGACACTGCTGTTACACACCATTAAGGGGTAAGTAAATCCCCTGTCCTGTGGCATGCTTTGACTTCTCAAGCCAACTGTGTGAGCTAAGGAACCACAGGAGAGTGGGCCACTTCCTTTCTTTGTTGTTTAAGGTCCTCCACTTCTTTCTCTTTTAGGCTTTTGTTGGGCGCAGGTTCTCGGCTTTAGGAGTTTAACCTGTAGAAGTAGCACCCGGGCCCCTCTGAAACTGGGCTAGCTCAGATGGCAGTTTAAATGTGCTTGTTGGGAAAGGCTCGATGCCAGGCAGAGACGGTGGGGGAGAGCGGCATTCTGCTCACATTTTTCTCATTGTTGTGTATTTTTAAAAAAGTAATTCTTTATTTAATTTAATTTATTATTATTATTATCTTAAATTTGGAGAGAGACTTAGAAAGAGAAAGAGGGGGAAAGTGAGAAAACAAGCCACCAGGTCCAGGACTTGAACCACAGTCGGCCATGTGGGAGTCCAGCGCTCCAACTACCATGCTACCTACTGGCCCCACCATTGTGTATTCTTGTCTTAACTCCTTTCCTGGACATCTGTAGCATTTGGATTTTTGGTTAAAGTCTTCTATGGCATATTGCTTTTATTTTTCTGCATAACCTTTCCTTCAAGGAATATAATAGTAATGTAGTAAACTGCATCTCACAAAGGCCCAAAGAGAGTTGCAGAGCTCAATGAGGAGAACCATCTATCTGAATCATTATGACAGGGATGCTAAACTATTGCCAGTCCCCAAACGGTGGAATCAGAACCTGCTAGTACTCAGAACAGGTAGTGTTAAGCTAAGATCTCATAGTGCAGGGGCCAGCAGGTAGCCTGGTGTTTAAGGTATTGGACTCCCACATGGCTGACTGCAGTTCAAGTCCCGGACCTGGCAGCTTGCTTTCTCACTTTCCCTCTCTCTCTCTGTCTCTTTCTGGTACAATTAAAAATAAATAAATAATTAAATAAAGTAAAATAATAAACAATTCTTTTTTTTTAAAAAAAAAAATCTCATAGTATAATAGTGCTGGGTATTTGGGGTGATATATCCCACACTTTGGTGATCATATTTCATGTCTGTAACATCTGCTCTGAAAAATTTTGTGTCCCTGTAGTTAGGATCCAAAGTATTAACAAAAATGTTTTGTATTAAGTTTCATTTACATAGCCAAGAAAGAATAAACTTTTAAAATTGATATTGCCATGGAAAATCATAGTGGACATTCAATCGGATGCTTCTAAAAAAAGATTTGAATATAATAAAATGAATATTTAACATGAAAAACTCTATTGAATACAATTTAATCTTTCTTTGATTCCTGAGTGGGTAATTCGCAATCTTACAGAACTTTGGGGTCGGCATTATAAACATTAGCTGTCATTAGGCTGGTAAAATATATAATGTGCCAGTTAATAATAGCTGTACAATTCACAGAAAATCAGATAATAGAGGTTTTACTGTAACTGGAATCACGATGGTTAAAAAAAAAAAAATCAATGCATTTTCCAAAAGAGCCTGAATCGCTTCTAGGAAATAATTCAAGCTCTGTGAGAATAGGGCAGAATTTACAAGGAAGTGCTTGGTACTCCCTGGAAGAAAGAGGCTGGATAATTATAAGCTGTTTTTCATGATGAAATTTTCATTTTGCATGTGTATTCTTTTGTGTTATGGTTGTTAATTCACTATCCACTAATCATACAGGTTCTCCTCAAATGGACTGAAAGACTTCTCCAGCCTTTTCTAAATCCAAGAAACAGCATGCTCTGGATGGGCACGCAGACATCTTTTCAAGGTCAAGTTCGGGAGGATCCTTTGCTTAAAAGATTTTGGGCTAGATTTATAGAACTTAGTTCTGACAAAGAGAGGAAGAACAGGCGATGAAATGGGTGGGCTGGGAGAGTGAGAAGGGAGAAAGAGACACACGCATGTAGCCACCAAGGACAGACTTTCTACAGTTTCATTAGAACATGAAACCTATTCTGTTGACTATGAGTCCGCTGTGAGCCGAAAAGGAGCTAGTTCACTTCCTGAGCACCTGGGGTCCCATAATTCTGAGTCATGGCCACATTAAGTCTGCTACCGAAAAAGCAGGAGCTTGGCATTACTACCAGCCCCACAGTTGAGCGCCTGGGACCACCAGGCAGGGAGGGAAGATTTCCCTCCAATGCAGGACACGTGAACAAGGGTGCCCAGGGGTGAGAGCGTGGGGGTGGGAAGGGGAAGAGAAGACAAGGGAGGTTACTTTCTTTCTTTATAGTTTGTACTGTCTCAGTAGAATCCAGTTCCCCGAGACCGGGAAGGATGGAAAATTCTGATTTCCTGTATCTCTTTTAAAACAATGAACTGCACTCTCCCTGGAGGGCAGGTTCGCTGTGGCTGGTGGCCCCACTG
>NW_006203577.1:1486612-1503709 GCF_000334495.1 Tupaia belangeri chinensis
GGAGCCCGGGGTAGTAGCCTCTCTGCAGAGCAGAGCCTAGGGCCCAGAGCTGAGCCCAGGGCCCAGAGCTGAGCCCAGGGCCCAGAGCTGCCAGACTGGGCTCTCCGATCTGAGGCAACCACAGTGGGTTTCCTGGGGCTCCTGAACTTCAGGGAGCCCCTGTTGCTACCACTGGGGGAGCAGGAAGTCACTGAGCTATGAGAATAAAGACCAGTTGGGGCCCTGTGCAGCTTTAGGGCAGATTTCTATTTCCCCTCACAGTAGAGAAGCAGACTCCAAACTGCATTCAAATACAATGCAGTCCCCAGCACGGAAGAAATGAACCCTTTAAATCTTCAGGCCTTCACACTGTACCCTCCCCTGCTGCTCTCAGGCTCACAGAAGCCTTTTGTTATAGTCCCAGGAATGTGTACTTCATAGAGAAAGCATGGTTCTGTGGTTGCTGTGAACGAATACCAAAGGCGGGTGGTGAGAAACCAGTCTCTGATAGGATCCTCTGGCCAGTCTGGTGGCAGCCCACTTTGGGGAAAACACGGAGGTCTGCCAGGGACCACAGGGGATCCCACAACCCCAGTGCTCTCTCCAAAGTCTCAGGTGGAGGGGCAGGAAACAGCCCTGACGAAAATTGGTGTGAGTGAGTACGGGGGCGCAGTGAAAGAGGCCGTGCTGGCCTAGTAGCTGGGACTAGTTTGGGGGATACCTAAAACGATTCCCATATCATTCCCTAAGGGAACGCATGCAGGAAATGGGCGGACAGCTCACTGTGCTGGAGGGTAACAGGGGACAGCCAACAAGGAAGGACTCAGAGGAAGGGTCCTGGCGCGGATCTTCACCAGCCTTCTGCCACGAGGCAAGATTTGTGCAAAAGTCATGTGAAGAGTGTGTGCACAGTCCACTCCATAAGAGAGGGTGTGTCTGACAGTAAGGAAAGAGTAAAAAGGGAGGAGAGCTCCCTATAAACGAACACCTTGTTACGTGTAAAATATTTTTAAATGCCAGACAATTTCAGGTAGAAGAAAGCCATGGCTTAAAATGAGCTGGATCAGGATATTTCTTACGGTCACCTGCAATGATTGCAAAGTGATGTTTTCGGACAGAGTATGGCTTCTGCAAAATTCTAAAGCTGGCAACTCAGTTCAGCTTTCCCGTGCTCTCCCCTTTTCCATCTGAGGATAGCATAAGACATCATGGGAGAAGAGACTGGGCATAGGTCTTGGGGTAGGCAGCTGTGGTTTACACCCCAGGCCTGAACCCAATTCACCTATGACCAGGTGGGTCATTTAGTCTCCTGTCTCTGCTTCCTCATCTGTAAAAAGGAGATCCCAATTCCCAGGGATCGTTGTGAAAATGGTACGTGTGAAAGTGCTGGTCCTCGCGTCAGCTGATGGCGTGGTGGTTAAGGTGACTGGATCTCACATGGCTCACAGTTTGAATCTTGGAACTGGTAGCTTGAGAAACACACAGCATGTGCACATCAGAAGTGGTACCTTTTTTTTTCTTCTTTCCTTCTTAACACCTCTCCCTCCCTTCTGTGTCCCCTAGAGACCTGTATCCTGGTGATCTATGCACCCCTGCTTCCTCTCCCTACTACCACTCATTAAACCAAGGCTTCCAGAAAGGGATCTGAAAATGATGAATGTCCAGTGGGAGCTTAGTGAGCTGACCCCTGTCTAGGTGTGGTTTTTTTTAACAAAAATCCATGCTTAAGGAGCAAATTGTAAATGGTGGAAATGCAGTCACCAAAGGAAGGGCCGGGAAGTATTTTCAAAGGCAGCAAGTCTTTGCTGGAAATTGTGTAACCAGACGATAAGCAGATAAGTCCAGTGACAGGGTCACATACCGTGTTCCAAAAGACTCCGCCTCTTGGAATCATCACTGGCCTTTGCTAAATGGCCTTTCCTTTTCCGATTGATTGTTGGGACTTATATTTATAAAAACAGCATTTGTCATTTAATTTTTTTGGAGAGGTTTTTGCTATAGGGTGCGTGCGTTCGCCAGAAAGACAGAGACAGACAGAAAATAGAAATCACCCCCCAGGGGGGATGGCCATGCCACAATCCCTTCTCCTCCATTCTCCTCTCAGGATCTTGGGCACGCACACTCATGCCCAGCGTGAGTTTAAGCCACCAGGTCCGGGACTTGAACCACGGTTGACTACATGGAGTCCATGACACCAACTGGTGGTCCCAAGCATTTCTCATTTTTAGTTAGATTCTAAATGAGCTCAGTAATATAAAGACCACCAGAGCAAGAGGTAAAAGTAGAAAGGCTGGTTGAGGTTGAGCTCTTGTTACCAACAACATCCAGGTTATGATCAGAGTGGGGAAGGAAAAGAACACAAAGGGGGAAAAACCAAGAATCAGTTATTTGCTGTCTCGCCACTATGGATGTGGCATGAAGCTTTGTCTCAGTAAATGTCAGGCATCTAGGAATTTAAAGACCTTTCTTTCCTTTTTTTTTATAAAGACCTTTCTGAAAATTGGTGCTGTTTCTAAGTGGCAAGGGCTGCTTGAGAAACAGAGAGAATCTCCATCTTTAGAAGTTTCCAAGCAGACGTGGATGGCCATCCCTCAGCAATGTCACCCACAGAGACTGGACCATGACCAGGAATGTCCACCTGACCCGAGTCCTACTGTAAATCCATAAGGGCAAATAAGAAAAAAATAATGATTTCAAATCTTCCAGAATGTATAGGTTATTATTAAAGATGGACCCAATATACCTTTCCATGGTAATCCTCATTAAGAACAGAGAGGAAAATCTGACATGTGGATCTTACTAACCATGACAGTCATACTTTGTTTTAGGTTTCTGCCATAGAGTGTGTGTGGTTACTGAGGAGAGACAGAAAGAGGGAAAGTGAGAAGTCAACCCCCTCCCCCTGGTGGAGGTGATGGCCACGATGCAAGCCCTTCTCCTCCATTCTCCTCTTGGAATTTTGAGCACACAAATACATCCAGTATGACTTTCCATTCTCTGGGTACAGAGCTTAAACCACAGTCAGCCATGTGGGAATCCAGCACCTTAACCACCCTATCACCTGCTGGCCCCAGTCATACATGTTTTCAATCAATCTTACCAACTAGAATCTCAAGACACCACAGGTATGTCTTGGTATGGTCTCCTCTATTAGCATACATGTAGACTTTTTTAAGCCTCCATAACACTTAGGAGCCATGGCTGAGGGCACACAGGTACTTGGATCTCAGCTGTAGGGCCACTGATTTAGACGAAGACATTCACAAGTGCACCTTCCATTCCTAAGCCACCCCAGGCTCTTTGAAGGTCTTTGAAAATGCATTTGAATTATTGGTCTTCTGTGTTCTTTATGAAGCAAAAGTATGCTTCTCTCTATGGGTTTACAGTCAAGGGCCGTCTACATGGACTTGAGAGTTGAACTTAAACCCGAGGTGCTGTGGGTTCACTTCTGCTCTGCTGACTCTCACTCTGGGACATCGTAGTCCACAAGGAACGGGGAGAATAAAGGGTTATGTTCACAATCCATGCTTAGGACCAGCTCATCAAAGTCTTTAGGTAAAATTTCTAAGCACAAGCCAAGGTTAGGGTTTTATGGTGGGCAGGGAAACTGGGAATGTGGTGGGAATGTGGGCTTATTTATAGCTAAAGGGCTATCTGCAGATATCAATCCCTCCCAACCCAAAGTGGGATGCAGGAAGGAACTAAACTAGGGATAAAGAGCTGATTCTACTGAATTGAACATGTACTTTGAGGCATGTCTGTTTCATTAAAAAAAGTTTAAAATCCATACATGAGAAAGAAAATACACAGTTCACGGTAAACACAAATGTACCTTGGGACCAGCAGATAGCGTAATGGTTATGTAGCTGCACTCCTACGAAGGTGACCACAGTTCAAGGCCTGGACCAGGAGACTTAAAACTCACACCTGGCACATGTGCATGTGTGCCCAAAATCCCAAGAGGAGACTGGAGGAGAAGGAATTGTGGTGTGGCTAGCCCCCCGGAGGGGTGACTTCTCGCTTTTTTTCTGTCTTTCTCCGCCTGTCTGGCAAGCACACACACCCTATAGCAAAAATCTCTCAAATAAAATAAAATAAAAATAAAAAGGGAAAATAAAAATGTACCTCAAATCAAAATGTATTAATGCTTGGAAATGATCCATTATTAGGATTCTCCTTATCACTCACTTCATTAAAATAAAAAAAAATAACAGTTGATATGCTTCTATAGTTATAGCTGGATAAATTGGAAACTTAATTCCCACTTTTCTGGTTTAAGGCCATCCTTTTCCTTCTTAGATGTTCCTTTCTCAATTTTCCATTATATACCTTCAATTGCCAGGGGTTGTATGAGTTTACTACAGGGGGTGGGGGAGAAAGCACCTTCCAACAGGGCATGGTTATGCCACCATCTCTCCTCCTCCATTTTTCCATCTTGCCAGGATTTTAGGCATATACATACACTTGTCCGGAGTATATTTCTTTTCTTTTAAAGAGAGGTTTTTGCTATAGGGCACAGAGAGACAGAGAGACAGAAAGGGAGAAATCACCCCCTGGGGGGATAGCCATGCCACAGTCCCTTCTCCTCCAGTGTCCTCTTGGGATTTTGGGCACACACGCACACATGCCTGGTGCGATTTTCAGGCCATCGAGTCCAGGACTCAAACCGTGGTCAGCTATATGGGAGTCCAGCACTTTGACCACTATGCCACCTGCTAGCCCCCCCTCTATTATTTTCTTTACTGCCTGCTATTAACCTCTTCGGTGTCACTTTGCATTCCTCTATACCTTGTCAGGTAATTTTTCCTTCTTATTTTATCCCATGGGGAAAAGGGATGGAGGTTGTGGTGGATAGAATTTTGGAGAAAAATATAAAATTCACATTAAGGCTAGAGTTACTCATACAGCAATAACAATTTGTGGAGATCAAATTCCACCCCCCCCCATACCTGTCACACAGTTGAAGTTCTGGGATAAATTATCATGTAAGCTACTCTCTTATCAAATATTTGAGAACAATCACCTTTGATGGCAAAAAATGATTCACACTGAAAAAGTCTATGAGTGCCTTGTAGGTATTCATTTTCAAGGGAATTGTATGCTTCTTCTTCACAATGCCTTTATTGATTTATGGGTATGTGGATTGCTGATGATCACTGGGACGGCGGGGGGGAAAAAGCAAGATATGAAAGATAAAAGTATATGCTCCTATTACTTTAGAAGAATGTCTAAGGTGCAAAAACGTAGGTCTAGTAACTGGCTTGTCAAATTTGAGAAGTAATTCCTATCGCTGCAAAATTTCTTGGGGTAAGAGAAGGTGATCTGGTACCACCTATATATATATATATATATATTTATTTTAGTTCCAAAAAGGAAATACAGTTACTGAATCCAATCAAATGTCCACTGCCCCAGCACCAAAGACACGTCTAGACAGGTGTGTCCTGTTTCCTTGTGAGAAGGTGGTGGGTTAAATAGAACCATTTAGGTAAAGCCTTCCTCTTTAAATATACGTCGTTGTTGCCAGTGAATAAAACCTAAAGGTGGTTATTTGGTTGGTCTTTACATAATTATTTTACTATGAGACCGCCCCTTTCCTGCTCATCCACTTTGCTACAGGCTCAGAAATGTAAAAGCAAATAAAACAAACTTTTTTTATCTCCCAGAGTCTCTTTTATAGGCCACTTAGAGCTACAACATTAGCTGTTGCCACCAGAAATCCTGCTTTCCCTTGTGCTGTCCCTTCCTGTCTCCCAGCTCTGCAGAGCCGGCTCCTAGGAACACAGGCCTAGAAGACAAAGGAGTCGGCCCTGTGGGGTCCAGCCGCCTTACCCTGCACCACCTTGTCTCCAGGGAAGGTGTGTCTGAAACCAGCCCCAGGGTGCAGCCAGGCTACACCACCAGAGGCCGGTTTCAGTGTTTCTTTCCCTCCTCGTGCGACCACCAAGACCAGGTTCAGATTTGATGGGAAAGAGAACCAGAGTGTGAATTAAACAAACTTTTATTTTTGAGTTTTCATGGTACAGTGGTCAACCTCATCTCTTTAAGCCTCACCTGCTCACTGTCTGATGGGCCCTGAAAACTTAAAGCTCTCTGTCCAGAGCCACTGTTTCCTAACTGGAAAGAAGCCTGACCATGTGTGTGTTAACTCTAAGCCAATGTGGGGCTGGTAGGTGGTGTGGAGGTTAAGGCAGCTGGATCCCACATGGTTGACTGTGCAGTTCGAATCATGGGCTTGGTGGCTTGAAAATCACGTTGGCACACGTGCATATGTGCCCAAAATCCTGAGAGGAGAATGTAGAAAAAGGGATTGTAATGTGGCCATCCCTCCTGGGGTGGGGGGGGGATTTCTTGCTTTCCTTCTCTATCTCTGTCTGTCTCTCTGATGAGCATATGCGCCCCGTTGCAAAAAGTTAAAAAAAATAATCCAGTGTGGATATATCTGTATTTTATTCACTCGACTAGTTGTCTTTACTACTACATATTTCTACATGTGTTAAATAAAAAGTGATGCTGAAATAGACTCTGAAAACCCATCTACTCTCTAGTGTGCATTTACTCTCTTTGAAATTCTTTTAAGATCAAAATTAAGTAGGTGCCTGCTCGGCTACCACTTACAACCGCAAGTATTATATAATCATTTCCACAGAGCTGTAAAAAGCAACACGATTCCTTCTAATCACAATTGCATGTGAACCACACTGCCTTTTCATGGGTTGTTTTACAACATAAATGCACCTGGCAATCTGAAATTTGTAGGTCTCAGGATCTGTCTGCACCTAAAACTCCAGAAGGAATTCTAAAACCCCAAGACAATTGTCCAGTGTGACAACTCTGTCTGCTTAGACTGGGGAACATCGTCACTGAGACCTATTAAAAGTTACTGCTTTCATGAAATGTCGAGTGAGTCTGGAAATGACAGTTCCTGAGTTAAGGCTCACTCCCAGACCTGGAGCATGAGGTCACAGCGTTGAGCTTACCAGTTTCATTGGCGCTGACTAGAAACAGGCCAAATACACACCATGTACCAGGGTACTCTGAAAAGTTCGTGGAGGTCCAGACTCATAGTGCAGTGGTTAGGAAGCCGGATCGCACGCATCCAACTCTGGTTCGTATCCCAGGCCTGCAGCAGCTTGGGAAATATGCCAGGCACATGCACATGCTCCATACTCTGATGGGATGGAAAATGGAGGAAAAAGGTGTGACCACACCCCATTCCCCATTGGAGGTAGTTTCTCTTTCTCTCTCTCTTACTTGAAAGCACACAATGCCTCTGACCAAAAATTATGGGAAAATGGAATAAAAATACAAGTTTATACGCGCCCTATAGCAAAAAATCCTCTCAAAAAAAAAAGTTTATTTTTGTACAAAAAAAGGGTGAAATCCTTGCATATTTTTTTCACAATATGCATTTTGCATGACCTTTTTGAAGGTTCGTACATACACAGAATTCAAGAGATCGATTTATCCCTACACTGAAGGTGCAACTGCTTGGAGAATTCTTTAAAATAATAAATATGTTACAATTCAAATAAACTGTATTAAAACTTGGGCCAGCAGGTGGGGTGGAGGTTAAGGTGCTGGATCCCACATGGCTGACTATGCAGTTTGAGTCTCAGATCCAGCAGCTTGAAAAACACGTGTGTGCATGCCCAAAATCAAGACAGGAAAATGAAGGAGAAGGGGTGGTAGTGTGGCCATCCCCCCAGGAGATAATTTCTCATTTTGATTTTCTCTGTTTCTCTCTTAAAAAAAAAAAATCAGGAAACATTTTTTTTTTTTAATAGAAAAACCTAGAACTTCATTAACAGCTTAAATTGCATAAGGCAAAGGTTAAGGGCAGAAATGGGGAATATCCATCTCTTCCTGGTGCCCACTTCCTTCACAGAAACCAACTGACAAGCTCATTAAAGCTCCACACAGTAGTCCCTTTCTGGGATAGTGAGAATACTGGTCTATGCATTCTTTTCCTCTAACCTTTATACTATCTTACAAGCCCACCATTGTCTGGGTGTGGACAATTGAAACTTCCCTGTAACTAGACTTTTGGGTCCCAGAACAAGGCCTCTCAACTGTTTCTGACTTCATACCTTTCACTCAGCTGATGGCGAAGATTATTCCTCAACCTGACATTTTGATTATACTGTGCTTTTTCTGAGCAGCTGTGGTGACTTGTCATTGTCCGAGAAGATCGAATTCAGCAAACAACTGTGACAGTTTTCAGTCAATATAGTATACACATGATGTCGTTTAATGCCCACAACTCTATGAAATAGATATTACAGTGCCTGGTTTATAAAAGTACCAAAGGTTTGCGAGGTCTGTGGTTACGTGGACAAGGCTGCTTGGTGTTTTGAGGATAAAGGACAAAACCTTTAACACGACTGTCTCATGCTATATCACCATCTTTGCCTCCTGCAATTCTCTCTTTTTTTAAAAAAGAAAATTTGCCAGAGGGCCCATGCACTTGCCAGAGAAAGACAGACAGAGACAGAGGGGGAGGGAGAGGGAAACAAAGCACTCTCCATGGTGCACCATCATGCCTCAATCCCTTCCCCTCCTTTTCTCTATCCTCTCAGGATCTGGGGCAAACATGCACAGGTCGCTATGTTTTTTGTTTTGTTTTTTTTTAGGTTTTTGCCATATGGCACATGCACTTGCCAGAGAGAGGGAGAGAGAGAAAGACACTGAGAGGAATAGTGAGAAATCACCTCTCCTCCAGGGAAGATGGCCGCAATGCAACCTCTTTTCTCCTATTCTCCTCCTGGGATTTTGAGCACATATGCACATGGATGTGATGTGATCTTTAAGCTGCCAGGTTCAGTACTTAGACTGTGCTTAGCCATGTGGGAGTCCAGTGCCTTAACTACCACACCACAGGATGGACTTGCCTGGCGTGGTTTCTTTTTAGCTGTGAAAACCAGGATTTTAACCATGCAGTCAGCCATGTGGGATCTGGCTCCCTTAATTACTAGGCCACAGAGCCAGCTCTGCCTCCTGTAATTCCATAATCTTTTGATTTTCCATAGCAAAGTCACCAAATGCCCATTTGTGCTGCCTTTCCATTTCTTGTGAAACAAATCCTACTCCAGTCTCGGGACCTTCACATACCCTATGTCCCCTTCCCAGAAATAATCCTCTTATCTGACTAACTCTTACTATGCTTTTAAAAGTCTCCTCTGGCCATGGAGTAGGTCAGATCCTTGCATTTCACACTTTCAAAGTAACTAACGCTGCCAGGTCAATGCTTTTACCTCATGCGTAACTGAATACATGAGAAATATCTTGTCTGTCTCTGTTACTATCTGAGATCCCTCTAAGCCACCTAGAGGAATACGAAAGGTACAAAGCCACCAGGAGACTAAATGGCAGAGGAAGCAATGGAAGTTGAGAGAGAGAGACACCAAATTTGGAGGCAAGAAAGCAGATAGACATTTGGTGTAAACTTAGTGTTAAAGCTGAACGCCATCTGCCTACAGAGGAGATACCAAAAAACAAGCTGGTTTTCCTAAAACAACCTCAAATAACCTCAGAATCTGGGAGTTCCAAGTACCCCCTGGAAGCAGGAGAGGAACAGGGGAGGTTAACAGCAAAAGGTGGATGTCCCTATCCCATCCTCCCCAGTCCAGTGACTGCTTCCCTTGGCAGGGGATTGGATATTTATTTGATGGAACTGGGTCGATGCAGAGAGCCCCAGATCTAGGAGAGAGCAAGGGGGAGGAACCCTGGAATATATGGAATCCAGTGGAAATCTCTGTGATGAATGGTAGAAGCTGAGGCCCCTTTCATAAGGCCTTCAAAGGAGACTATAGGATTTCTTTGAGGGCAGACTCCTAAGTCTTGCCCCAGAGCCAGGACTTCTGGAGTCCTGTGTGAGACAGCAAGGCTCCTACCCAATTACACTACAGGGAATTGCTTCTAGCCCTCTGCATTCAGAACAGCCATTGGGAACAGGCACCTAAGGGTCATCGCCCAGCTAAAAAGAAATGACAGATCAGAAGGTGAAAATCGTTAAGAAGGAAAATAATGCAGTGTCAAGGGGATGGAGAGTAAAGAAGGCACCATTTGGATAGAGCGGTTTCAGGGATGTTTCTCTACAGAGGTAGTATTTAAGCAGACATCTGGGCAAGGTGAGGGATAGTGATACGACAATATCTGGAGGAAGAGCTGTATGGGCAGGAGGACAGCCAGTGCAAAGGCCCTGAGGTAGGAGCATAATCGGAGTGTTCCTGGAACAGCGAGAAGACCCAGATGGCTGAAGAAGAATGAGCCGCACAAAAGATGACTGAGGAGGAAGGTGAGGTTTGCAGGGTTTATAGGAGCCGGATGATACAGGGCCTGGCAGTTTACACAGAGAACTCAGCATGTTTCTACGTGTGACTGGAAGCCAGCGGACGTTTTGGTGTCGGAAGTAACATGTCTGATTGACATTCCACAAGATGATGCTGGTTGCTATGTGGACTGCATGACGGCGTGAATTCCATGGTAAGCGCCCATCTCCCTCCTTCACTGTTAGCAGCAGGAAGGCAGGAGCTGTATCTGTTTTGGTCACCGGTATATCCTCACATCTCACAGTATACAGTAGTCACACAATAAATATCTGTTAAAAGAATTTATGGAACAGCAAAATAGAACAAGAAATCAGATCAGAGTCCCAAAGTCCTTCTACAACACTAACAGACTTCCAAAAAATATAATGATACCTAGCAGAGTCCTAAGGAATTGTAATATAATTTGGAGAAGACCGTGAGATGATGACGGTGATGATGATGACCAGAATGACAATAGTGATAATACAGGCTGAGCTTCCCTAGTCCCAAATCTGAAATGCTCCCAAATCTGAACTTGGTGAGCGCTTTCACACCTGACTTCACACTGCAATACAAGGGCCAGCAAGTGGCATGGTAGTTAAGATCTGGACTCCCACCTGGTGGAGACTGGCTTGAGTCCCAGACCCTGCGGATTGAAAATCAAACCAGGTGTGTGGGCATATCCATGCCCAAAATCCAAGGAGGAGAAGGGAAGAGAGGGATTGCGGCACGGCCATTTCCCTGGGGGTTGATCTCTCACTTTCTTTCTCTCTCTCTCTCTGTATTTCCTTAGTGAGGGCACATGCTCTGTAGCACACACACACAAAAAGGTAATCATATTGCAGACTATTTAAACAGATCCTATTCTCAATCTTCTTCCAACTGCCCAAACTAAATCACCGTTTTGCATTTTCATATATAAAGCTTATCCCAAGGCATTCTTAGAAAAATACTTTTCCTAGCCTATGTAAGTACATTACATGAAACCTTGATAATTGGTAACTCACTGTTTTAAGATCGATACTCACTTTGTATGAAGACTGCTTACTCTTACAAAGAAGTTGAAGAATTCAAAATTTTCACATGTTCTAAGTCCAATAATGTGCTCCCTTTGGGTTTTTATGGCTCATTCCTTCAAAAAGCATGTACTGGGACTGTTTGCCAAAAATCATAAAATACTGTGCATACAAAGAGGAAAGCCGTTTCTGTCTTTTAGAAGTCTAACAGGCAGGCTTCTCGCTGTCCACCTATTTCTTCCTGGTTAATTACCATTTCTTGGGACCAGCAGATGGCATAATGGCCATGTTGCTGGACGCCCATGTAGTCGACCACGGTTCGAGGCCTGAACATAGTGGCTTAAAACTCACGCAGGGCACATGTGTGTGCATGCTCCCAATAGCAAAAAACCTCTCCAAAAAAATTTTATATATATATATATACACACACACATATACACACCATTTTTTTCATGCTCACCCAATTTGCAATGTGGACCAGGACACAAAACCCCACGTGAAGATAATGCTTCCAATCTACTGATTTATCCTGATGCTGAAATGACTATTTTCTGTAAACAAAGTGAGACAACACCAAACTGTGGCAGAACTTTGGAGAGACTGAAGCTTCCGTCAGATCTGGTGCATCTCATGAGGAAAGGTTATGCTAACCCATACACCAGGAAACACACACCTATTTAAAAACTTGCAGAGAAATGGACTTGGGGCGAAATGAGCTATTAAAAGATGTCATTCAAGTATCTGCCTGCCTATATGAAAACAAAGAAGCTGGGGGTCAATTATTTTTATCATCCAAGGGCAGGCCAATAGTAACAAGCTTGTAGGTCACTGGGGAAAAGTCATACTAATTAGGAGACCACATTTTTCAGCTATGAGCCGGGCTCTGAGAGCTGCTAGGGGAACCTATAAAATCCCTAACCCTGGACATAGTCAAAGCCGAGTTCAATCCTAAGGGATGATTTAGGAATAATTATCTTTGCTCAAGTGCCGGCAAACAACAAAATAATCCACCAGAGGGCCAGACTAGGGCAAGGGATTGTAAAGCCTGCTTGAGAATTCTGGGCTGTGGCCTAAGAACAGTTGTCCTGGGATGTACGGGCCAGGTGATTTACACCCGTGGTTCTGTGAACCACAGTGCACATGTAGTCAACCATATCCGACAAGGACAAGGGTTAATTAAATTCCCAGTTCATAAATGACAGCTGAAAATAAATGTTTGATGTGCTCGTAAATCCACAGCACTGAAGAGTAACAGGAATAAGCTGAAAACGATGTAGGAAGAATCAGGCCCAGAACCTTCGGATGGTTTCCAGAGCCCTAAGTCCATGGAGATACCATTCTTGTTAGAAACCTATACCGCCCGTGTAACCATGAGGGCTGATGGAGAACTTGCAGATCACAGCTGCAGTATTTAGCTTCTGGAAAGTACCACCCAAGTGAGACGCTTGAGGCTTCTGTACACTTGCACTTTCTCATCCTCCCAGACTTTGGAAAAGCAGGGAGGGACCACTCCACCCCTGGTTGAGGCTGATGTCTGAAGGCTTTAAGTGGTTCTCGTTATCAGCCCCCGGCAGTGGCCTACCCGACAGGAAGTTTCCCCAGAGTTTCCAACACAGGAAATTTCCTGGGAGGAAGCCCTTACTGCACAAACAAAGAGTTCCTCAGCCCCTCACAGAAACTAGCAACGGCTGAGGCAAGTGGGGAGAAGGGTTGGTGGATGTGATCAGGGGTGGAAGGTGGTGGGAGCTGAGGGCCAGCAGCATAGGCAGACATGGAGGGGAACAAAGAAGTTCTTTTACTTCCCTTGGCCATGGGTTTGTCAGCAAATTGCTTACTCACTGGCACATGCTGGCTTTCACTCCTTGCGAGCAGCTTCCCTGGGCCAGACTGAGCTTGGGAGAACGCTCAGTGTAGGTGCAGGTTCTCTGGTCAACCTTCACCCTAAACCTCTCTGGGTCTGTGCTCATCTGTACACCAAGGGGCATTGCGATGACAAAGCGAGATAGATTACAACATCATGTTAATACAAACAGGCTGTAAGGTATGTAAGATGCTACTAGTTTAACCAAAAAAATACTCTACTTTTTTTTTTTTTTTTTTTTAATTTTTGCTATAGGACACATGGAGAGAAACTGAGAAATTGCCCTCAGCCCCCAAGGGGGATTAGCCAGGCTGAATCCCTTCCCCATTCTCCTCTTGAGATTTCTGGGCATGCACGCACATGCACCTGGTGTGCTATTCAGCCACCAGATCTGAGACTTGAACCCCTCTGTCAGCCATGTGGGATCCAGCCACCATAACTTCCATGCCACCTGCTGGTCTAACAGTACTTTCATTATAGCAAATGCCTGTATGACAGTATGCTACCTAAAGGGGAGTCCAGAATTTCCCTTGAAGAATGATTCTATTTCTCAGGCTTTGTCAAGACCACTCAAATTGAATGGAGCACGAGCTCTCCTTCAGCTCACCAGAACGCTGCAGAAATGGAACGTTCTGATTACTTGAATTTTTTGGTCAGATCGAATTTATTAAACAACCTGTTATTTTTCCAACTATAGCAAATATTTATAGCCAGAGTTGCCTATGAACTAAATAAGACAGCTTAATTTTTTTTTTTAATTTTTCCTTTTTATTCTAAGGTCTAAGGTTGGGATTTATAAAAAATCATCAATGAGACTTACTTTGTCCTCTTACAGTCAATCTGTTTCTTCACTCACACATTTGCCACCCTGATCCTGAAAGTCTCATCAGGATAATGTAGAGAAGACCTGAGAAGAAGGCTGGCCCCGTAGGACAGCCCGTACGCACAGTGAGAGAAAGTCGGACCTACATGGCTGTCTATGGTCAAATCTCAGCCTTGGCAGGTGGAAAAACTCAGAGGGACATAAACCCCTAAAGGGAAGAAGAAATGGAGGAGAAAGGATTGAGACATGACTACACCGCATTCCAGAAAGCTTTCTTTTTCTTTCTGTACTGAGTGCATACACCTTCTGGCACTTAATAAAAAATGAAAAATGTCACATGGGATGAGTAACGACAAATTTTTTTTTGAGAGTTTTTTGTTTGTTTGTTTGTTTGCTATAGGGCGTGTGCGCTCACCAGAAAGACAGAGAGAGACGGAGACAGAAAGTGAGAAATCACCCCCCCAGAGGGATGGGCACGCTGCAATCCCTTCTCCTCCATTCTCCTCTCGGGATCCTGGGCACACACGCACACGTGCCTGGCACGAGTTTAAGCCACTGGGTCCAGGACTTGAACTGCAGTCGACGACATGGGAGTCCAGTGACATAGCCATTATGCTACCTGCTGGTCTCCAAAAGACTATTTTTAATGATCACAGCTTACTTTTCATTCCACCTGTCTTTTTGCCTATATTATAAAAACCATGATGTATACTCTTTAAAGAGTAGGCAAACCTAATGTTATTCTAGAAAACCGTCAGAAAATGTTTGCTACACAATATTCTCACTTTTTAATTCTTTCCAGTGAAGAACTGGTTTCATTATCTTGAAGAATATTTTAAAATTTGTGACAACATGGATGAAACTGAGGGGCATTATGCTAAATAAGCAGATACAGTAAGAAAAACATCACGTGATTTCACTTACATGTGAGTCTAAAAATAAACTCAGAAGCAGAGAGTAGAATGGTGGTTACTCTGAGTTGGGGAACAGGGGCCGAGGGAATAGGATCGAAGGCAACAAAATTTCAATTTGGCAGGAGAAATAAGTTCAGAAGATTTTTTGTGTAACAAGGTGACTATAGTGTTATACATACTTGAACATTACTAAGAGTGGTTTTTTTTTTTTTTAAAGAATTACTTATTTGGGGGACCAGTAGTTAGCGTAATGGCTATGTCGCTGAACTCCCATGTAGTTGACCGCGGTTTGCGTACCCGACCTGGTGGCTTAAAACTCACACCGAGCGTGTGTGCGTGCGTGCCCAAGATCCCTAAAGAGAATGGAGGAGAAGGGATTGTGGTGTGGCTATCCCCCTGGGGGGGGATTTCTCACTTTCTGTTTCTCTGTCTCTCTCTGTCTGTCTGGCAAGTGCATATGCCCATAGCAAAAACCTCTCAAAAAATTACTTATTTTTAATTTTATTTATAATTATTGTTATTATTTTTTCAATTTGCTAGAGGGCTCGTGTGTTCACTAGACAGAGACAGACAGAGAGAAAGTGAGAAAGCAAGCCGCCAGGTCTGAGTCCAGCACTTCAACCACCATGCTACTTGCTGACCCCAAGAGAGTAGATTTTAAATGCTCTGCCCACACACACACAGATACGTTAATCAGCTTGACCTGGCCATGCCACAATGGATACATATACAAAACCTCATAAATATATACACTTTTGATTTGTTGATTTAAAAATTAATCAATTAAAATTTTAATTAAATTTGAACCCCCTTTTTCAGGGGTGAAAACACACACACACCATACAGTCTATAGGACTTGTGGACACATGTTTTAATAACAACAAAGAACATTCAGTATGGTTGGTAAGGTGTTGGACAACATAGTATCATTAGTCCCTGTTGTTAAAGGCCTCCCTGGAGCCTTTTCCCTAAAATCAATATGACTCCACTTCACAAGCATTTCTTTATTTAGTTTTTTGCCATAGGTCACAGGCACTTGCCGGAGAGAGACAGAGAAAGACAGAGAGAGGGAAAGACAAATTACTACCTAGGGAGTATGGCCATAGCACAATTCCTTTTCCACCAGGTTCTTCTCAGGATTTGGGGCATGCATGCACACGGGCCCACCGTGACTTTCAAGTTGCCGGGTCCAGAGTGTGAACTACTGGTGGCCATGTGGGAGTCCAGTGCCTTAATCACCATGCCACCTACTGGCCCCTCACAAACGTTTATAAGTACATATTATGCGGTAGACCTGGCCCCTTCCTCAAGGAGTCACTTTCTAGCAGGTAGTGTAGACACACAAGTAACTATAGTACAGCAGGAAGTTTGTGGGCAGTGCTCAGCCCTGGATACCCACAGGACATGGTCATTAGCACAGAGTGACAGGGACGGGAAGGGAGGTGGAGGGAGCAGTACTGGATACTCTTGGGTGCCCCCGAAAATGGCTGGGGATATTGTTCAGTCTTCAGATGACCACTCCCCTCTTCTGCTCTTGCTGTCGGTCCCCAGGCACATATATTCTTAAATGTAACCTTCCACCAACCTGAGACTTACATTCCGAAACTCAAGACATAGGCCCTGCTGGTCAGAGGGACCCCATGAAGCAGTGAGTGAAGGCTGTAAAGAAACAGGCAGTCAGACACAAAGTAGAAGCCCCGGCAAAGCTTCCTTGAACACTGATCACAGAAACTGAGGGTAAAAGGATCCTCAAAGCCTTTCCTCTGACTCTAGCTACAACTACACCCTAGTAATTGCCAACCCAATTGCAATGACAGGCTCCAGGGGAAATATCTCAAAAACCTTTGTGTATACTTCAGGTGGAGTGCTTTGCTACACTTATCTGATTTAAATCTCCTACCAATCCCAAGGGGGGAAATTTTCTTATTCCTCAGGTTAGATAAAGGAATTAAATGCAGAGAGATGTAGTGACTACCTATGGTTACACACCTAACTAGAGCCCCGTCATCAGTTTTGGTTCTGAAATTCCAAGTCTCACCATCTTACTTCTCTATTATAGGATCACAGAAATTTCCCTGTGGAGAGGGACCCAGCTCTGCCATGAAGTCCACTCAGGGCTGGAAAGTTTGGGGCTCAATGGGAAGAGTATGAGGCACTAACCCAGACTTCATTCCAGAATGGCGTGGTAGGGAAA
>NW_006203577.1:1503740-1507182 GCF_000334495.1 Tupaia belangeri chinensis
GAAAGGGTACAGGGTTCTCCCGTTGGTTTTTATTATGCTGATAAGTTGGATTTCAAAATCTAGGTTTTCCTTGTTATTTGTGACATTTCCTCAGCATTTTCAGAGTCAAATGAAGGGATGCGAAAGAGCCAAGGGTTCTCTGCTCTCTTCCATGGAAAAAAGATCACCAACTCTAAGACCTAGACAACAGCAGCCATGAGGCTTACCAGGGGATACAAAGAAAACGTGACAGTGCTTGCTTATTTTCGTTTGTTTGTTTTTGTGTTTTGCTTTGTTTTGTTTTGCTCTTTGACAGTGCTTGCTTGTAGGAACCTTAAGAAAGCATCTGGGATATTGTGAAAGATGAGTGGCAATAAAGAAGACCAAGCGCGGGACTGCTATGTACTCGACATTCAGTTCACTTGGAACATTCTGAACCTGAATTAGCCTACTCTCTACTCGGGCTACATGGATTAAAACGTCTGTGGGTAGATGTCTCTTCTTCTTCCTCTCCCTTCCCCCTTTGCCTTTAGTTAATTGCAGCTGTGGTCAAGGGCCTGCAGCCAAAAGCCCCACAATGCACTCCTCCACAGGAAGTTCCCAAGATCTCTTCCTGAACAGGAAATTTCCTGTGGTCCAACAGACATTCCTCTCAGCGTTTATCACTCACATACATTTGTTTTGGCAGATACTGGGTCTTGGGTAAGAACAACAAGAAACGGTTAGAGGGAAAGCTACCTCGGGAAAAAAAAAATGGCAGTTATTGTCAGGGGGAGAAAGTGTGACCAAATTAACTCCTATCTCAAAGGAAAACAAATACTAGCAAAATGGACTCCAGAGATCTGAAATGTGGGAGACTGTGAATACACTCACACGGTTAGACAATGTTTGAATTTTATTTGTAACTCAATGTGAATGTATGCAGGCTTTTGAGGGGGGCCAGCTTCGAAGCAACTAGAAATACTCCTGTAAAATGTTGGCTTCTGTAAATATTGGGGCTATAAAATGATGAAGATTTTCAACTTTTTTGCCTTTCTTTTGGAGAGGTTTTTTTTTTGGCTATAGGGTGCGTGTGCTCGCCAGACAGACAGAGAGAGAGAGACAGAGAGACAGATAACAAGAAATCACCCCCCAAGGGGGATGGCCACACTGCAATCCCTTCTCCTCCATTCTCCTCTCGGGATCTTGGGCACACATGCACACGTGCCCGGCATGAGTTTTAAGCCACCGGGTCTGGGACACGAACCGTGGTTGACTACGTGGGAGTCCAGCGACATAGCCATTACGCTAACTGCTGGTCCCAACTTCTTTGCATTTTTGTACATGTGCCCCGATATAACTTCATCACTTGTGACAGAATCATTTTACTCTCCCCTAAACGTATGAGGCACCAGCACTCCCTTCCCTGAAGAGGGAAGAGTGACTATCTCCACAGCTCACAAGCCGGTATCTCACATTCACGTTGCTTCTCCGCAGTGGAGTCTACACTTTTGAGAAAAGCAACCCTAGGTGATAAGAGAAAAGTTCAAGTACCAGGGCATTATCAGCATCATTTTCCTTTCTAAATGGCCATTCCAACTCCTGTCTTATGATCTACTCTTTAGTAGGTCACTTCCCTGCCTAATACCCTTCGGTGATTCATCACCAAATGAGGGTGAAATTTAATTCTTCAGTTTTGCACATCAGGCCCTTCAGGCTCATCCTTCCAGATTTTCTTTATCCACTGAACCCCTGGTACCAGCTTCTTTTAGTTTCTAGAACCAATCAGGGATCTCATTTTTGTTGACCTTTCTTGGTCCCGTCTTTATCTTGACCGTCCTTCCTGACCTAGCTTGAATACTTTCTCCTTCCTAACTTAACTGCTTCTCTTCTGTGGGCCAGTGACATGAAAGGGCTTCCAATCACACTATATTCTAACTCAGCGGTTACTCATCAGTCTTCCCCAGTGGATGATGAGTTTCTCAGGGTGAGAATGATCTTATTTGTCTTTGGAATCCCAGTACAAAGGCCCATACCTGACGCATAATAGGTAGTACAAGTGGGTCTTCAAAGGGCACATGGAAAATGTGCAATAAGAGAAAACTATACATGGATTTCTCACTAAAATAAATAAATTCCACGTTTCCAAGAATTTTTTGAAGCCTTTGTTGGAGAGGCAATCTTGAAATCTTTTCCTTACATGGTAATAAAAAATGAAGGGAATTCTTTCTGTTCTTCATTTCTACCATCACATCTACAAATTGACCACACAAAACTATGTCATATCATAGCACTCTAGCAATCTAGTAACTCCGCCTGCCCATGAAATGAAATCCTTTCCTTCAAAGCACACAACCTCAGAATGTCCATTTTCTCTGGTATGAGAGATTTGTGCATAACACTAGTCCTATTTATTTTACTTGGGTTTTAGCTGTGTGAGATGCTTGGCTGTCTGCCGCTATGGCCCTATAACCTTTCCAGCTGGGCTTACTTAACACTCCAAGCCTCTCTAGCTCCCTCCCACCCCCAGAACACACACATGCATGCACACAGGCATACCCACACATTCAGCTCCATCCAGACTCCAGTCCCAATTCTGCTCTTGGTCAAGAGGACACTTGGGATCAGTGATTTGGGGAATCGGTGTTGAGGAGCTCCTACTGCTGGCTTTATGGTGCCCTTGCTGTGCCCAGGTGGCAAGCCTTCGCTGTAATGGAGGCCCTATCCTAATTTCCTTTCCAGCTTTATCTCCCAGTCCTTCTCAATAAACCCTTCAATGGAAGCCCAGTTTCTGAGCCTGGGTTTCTATATCTTCCTGAGCCAAGGTTAATGCTAGATGCCATCTCCCTACCACACTCACCCATGACTGCTAACCCTGGCTTTCCTCCCACTGTCTGCTACTGAACTTACCTAATGACCCCGACTCTGTGGGCACACCTGGGATTTCAAAACTGTGCCTTTCTTAGAGAATAACTTTCCATTTCTGTGATCCCAGTGCCTGGACTACTGCTAGGTACACTGTATGAATAAAAACAATAGTGTTCGAAGAATGAATGGTCTTTCAAAAAACTGAGCTTTGTGCTGGCCTGTAGCCTAGGAGGTATAGGAAACAGACCCCACATGGCCGACCATATGGTTCAAATCGTGGCCCTGGTGGCTTGAGAAACACACCAGGTGTATGTGCATCATGCTTCAAATCCTGGCAGGATGGAGAAATGCAAGAGCAAGGATTGTGGGGTAACCACACTCCTTGGGGGCATGTTTTCTCCCTCCTACTGCTCTCTCTCTCTTAGGTAAGTATACATGTCCTCCAGCAATTAGAGCAAACAAACAAGTGACTAGCAGTTGGTGTAATGACTATGTCACTGGACTTCCATGTAGTTGACCGAGGTTCGAGTCCCGGACCCGGTGGCTTAAACTCATGCCGGGTGTGTGTGCGTGCATGCCCAAGATCCTGAGAGGAGAATGGAGGAGAAGGGATTGC
>NW_006203577.1:1507278-1518408 GCF_000334495.1 Tupaia belangeri chinensis
AAAATGCAACCAAACAAACCTGAGCTTTATTTGCAGCACAACTTATATGTATTAGGAACGCTATAGCAAAAGATCAGCACATAATGTCTAGGCTCATTACAGGAGAACAAGAATCTTTGACTTAAGAAAGGATACCTAAATGCCTTTCGAGAAGAAAAATGAAAGCTCTATTTCAAGAAACTATGCCTCAGTGCTATTTAATTTCTTAAAAGAAAGAGGAACAGGACGTTTACAGAGAGACAACCGTCAATGGGCAGCTCTGTGCCTCCCATGGGCCCACATATGGCAATCAACAGTGCTCCGGCTTTAGTGGCAGACAACAGAGACACGTAAGTGCCTTTCTGGCCTGTGAGCACTTTGGGAGGGTGGGGCAGTTGTTCTGACTGTTTTGCTCCTAGTTCATTGGGCTGGGAATCAGAAGGTCTGAGCTTCAGTCTTCACTGCCACCTCATAAGCTCCACAACCCGGGACAAGTCAGCTCAGCTCCCCGAGTCTCAGCTTCCTCCTGTAAGACCGTGGATGGCACCTCCCAGCTTACTGTGGTGTGGTGCGGTATGGTCCATAAAAGCCTAAAAGTCAGTCTGTCTCCTTAGTCCAAATGCATCGTAACCACGTAGTTCTTTTCACTGGAGTCTCATTCACAATGGACCTTCCTGCTCTCCCTGCCAATGGCTGAACTGGAAGCTGAGGGGTCTGCATTTTATCTGCATAAAGGGGATGCTTACTTCATGTAGAGTCAAAGAGAAAAAGGTAAAGAGTATGGCCGAGGTGAGGTGAGCATCGCCCACCGAGGGAATGCACTTCCGGTGGCCACTGAGGTCAAACTCCGGATGTTCTTTGACTAGGCTTTCTGAAGTCGAGCTGGCAGGTCAGGAGAGGAGCCTCTTCTCATCTTAGCTCACATTTATTGAGTCCTTATTATGTGCCAGGCACTGTACTAAGGACTCTGCATTTACACTGTCATTTATTCATTCTTAGAACAACCCTGTCAAGTGGGTACTAGTATTAACTTCATTCTACAGGTCTTTGGGGAGGCACACTAACTCCAAATCACTTGGAAGTAGGAAGTAGCAGAGTCAAAATTCAAATGCTCTTACCTACTGCACAAATTGCCTCTTTACATACCATGGAAACCATACCTTTTCCTCTGGAATAGGGGGGTGGGATCCGTGCCATCCATGGGTTAGAGATGTAGTGGCGAAATTAATGTGGACAGAAGCCCTGGGGGCAACTCGTCAGTGATAAACTGGCTCTCAAAGACTATGCGAATGATCTTTAGAGAATCGATCATTATAGCTCTGCATTAACTGGAAATGCTCACTTTGGTGCTACTGGCCTGATCTCCTCGGAGGGAGCCCCTTCCCAAAGCTTCACTGCCGAGGCCAGAACAGAGGTGTGCCCTGCTAATGGGGCACCAGCTCCAAGGACAGTGCAGGAGTGCTCCACCACCAGCAACTGACACAGCCCCGAAGCTCTTCCACTCCAGGGCCTTCCCTAGTTCATGTGTAAATTTAACACTTTAATTGTCCTCTGCTTTAGCTGGATAACAGCTTCTGCTTTATTTTTCTATAGATTATGCTCAGGCTCAACAAGAAGAAAACTGTCTCGGAATTCTTTCTTAATGCCGATACAATTCGTATCCACTGAAACAATGAAAGGCATGCGTGCGCGCACGTACACACACACACACACACACACACACACACACTGAGTAGTCTTAGATGACTAATGAACCCAGACCCTAAACAATGACACCTCGTAGGTGAGTATCACGGTATTTATGCCAGTTACTAGTGGAGTACCACAGTCATTAAAGAAAGGTTGTTACAGGCAGTTCCACAGTCATGAAAGCACACTGAGACAACTAAGAGGATTTGTGACATTTTGCGAGCAGTTACAGTGAAAGGGGAGGACGTGGTTGTTTTCTTTGAAGTCTTTACCACCAAATGGGAAAGACAAAAACAAATAAATGCATGCATCAACAGCAATCGCATTGACATGTGTGTGAAAAGATAATGAGACACGATTTATTTCTGGGAACCACTAAGTAAAAAAAATGGCTTTTGCCTGCCAAAATCTAGATTTCTGATGATACCAATATACAAAAATCTAAGATGATGATTTTTTTTTATCTTGTATGTCCATCAAAAACAGGCAATAGTACAGGATAAAGCTAAAACAACCTCACGAGGCTGAACGCTAAGGTGGAATGGAACCCACGGGTGTGGAAGCCGGTGCCTTGAGTCAGGCTGACCTCCCCACTCCCTGTGCACCTCTCCTTCGATTCCACCTTTGGCACTGGAAGCTATTTTCAGTCCTCAGGCTCTGGGCAGCTAAGTCCTGTTACAATAGGATACCTGAGTACCTAGGTGGAGGGAGAGGCGCCAAATGCCTGAATTCACAATGTTCCTGCCCAAGGAGCTGGACTGACAAAGTATGGGCTCTGAGACCCCAGACCTCAGTGGTCAAAACAGCCCCACTCTGGGGTCAGGCAGGAGTTGATTTTATAGGAAGAGTCTTCCCTGTTTCTCTTTTTTTAAGAATTAGTTTAGTTAACTTTATTTTAATTTGACCAGAGAGGGACAGAGCCAGAGAGAACGAGAGGGCGAGCGAGTGAGAACAAGAGAGGAAAGAGAGCGAGAGCTGCCAGGTCCGGGATGTGGGAGTACAGTGCCCCTAACCACCAGGCCACCTGCCGGCCTCGCATCTTCCCTGTTTCTGAGCTTAGCCAGTGCGCTGTTCCCAGAGCTATTTTAAGTGCACTCATAGAGCCACTTCTATCCTCACACCCACACTAAGGCCCAGGATGGACAGAAAGAGAGAAAGAGAGAGAGAGAGGCTGATTGAGTTGATGGACTGGGCTTTACTGCTCCTTTCCTGACTTCCGTGGGTTCCCATTGTGCTTCTAAGAAAGCAGGATTCAGCGGGCGTCAGTGCTGTGCGCTATATTTATACCCATCCAGCTGCCCAGTTGCTGAGCTTTTCACATCGACAAACAGCAGGAGAACAAGACGCTTTCCAGAGGGACCATTTTCTCGTGGTATTTATTCTAGATCTCTCTGGGATGATCTCAGCATTCATATCTTTTTGATGAGAAACGAAGAAGTGGGGGAAGGGGGAGGAAATAAACAGAGTTGGTGGACAGTGTTCCCTCCCCGCGATGCCAAGGAGTGATCTTTTTTCCCTGCACACATGGAGAATTCTGCCTTCTTGGCTTTATTTGCCATGCAGCCAGGTGTAGGCCTGGGAAACACGTAGGAGTCATACTGTCTTATACAAGTAGAGGTCCCTCCTGGTTCCTGGTCTTTCCTGCCCACCTTCCTAGTGGAAAAGCTAACAGCGGGAGAAGGGAGGCATCCCTCTGGCTTTGGACTCTCGCTGGACTGAATCCTGAGTTGACGGGAATTGCCATTAGCTGTGTAGGCTTAACTGAATCAGTTCTCTGGGTCTTGTCTCTGCTAACAGCCCAGGGTGCAGAGGGAAGAGTATGGTCTCTTTGACTTACGTTTAAAATACCTACAGCCCAGCACGTGATGTGCTCGTTAGAGGCACTGGATTCCCAGATGTGACTCTGGTTCGTGTCTCCAACCATCGTTCAAGTCTCAGACCTGGCAGCCTGAAAATCCTACTAGGCACGTGTGTGTATATGCCCAAAATACCAAGAGGAGAGTGAAGGAGAAGGGACTGTGGTGTGGCCATCCCCTGTAGGTGGTGATTTCTCTCTGTGCCCCCCCCCATCTCTCCCTCTGGCAAACAGAAACAGAAACAAACAAACAAAAAATACCTTTTACAGCCCTGCCCAGCCCAGAGCATAAAGTCCTCCGGACCTGGCATCTATGGTGGACAACCCAATTTTAAGTGAATGGGGAGCTCATTATCAGCAAGTAAGCCTCCCGTGCCTCGGTTTCCTGATCTCCCACCAGGGCACTGTAACAACACAACCTTCTCACTGTGGGGGGCACTGTGCGGGTGAAACGGCCTCGCAGATGCCACGAGCTTAGAGCGGTACCTGGCACCCCGCACTCCGCAAGTATTAGCGGTTCTTACTGTACCACTGGGGAGCCCACTGTCAGTCTCCACTGTTCCAACACAGACGTATAATGAAAATCTGAACATGAAACTTTTAAAAATGATTCAAAAAATATTCCTTAGAATCAAGCACTGGGCCAGCTCTGACCTGGAGGTCAAGGCAGCTCAATGCCACATAACTAACCACACGATTCAAGTCCTGGGAAACGTGTGTGTGTAGGTGTGTGTGTGTAGGTGTGTGTGTGTGTGTGTGTGCATGCCAAAAATTCTGGAAGAATGGAGAAAAGGAAGACATGGGACTGTGGAGTGACCGTGTGAGGGGGAGGGGGAGCGGTGCTTTCTCGCTTTCTTTCTCCATCTCTCTGTCTCTTTCTGGAGAGAACATGTACCCTCTGGCAAATTTAAAAAAAAAATCGAGCGTTGAAAAATTTAAAATGTAAATATTAGTAGATGTGAACTTGGTAATTCTGTACTCTTACATTCCCGCATCTTTCACCCTTCTCCCTCAGCCCCCAACTATAATTTCTATTACGTTATCCTTCTAACACTGACTGTTTTAGTTTTAAAAGGGTTGCTATTAATTCTCAAATCAAATAGCCATTTAGGGCTTTTTGAGTCACTTACATGGAAATAAAACTTAATGCTTTTTATTTCCTCCCTTTTCTCCCTCTTTGCTCAGCCGCAAATAAGGGTTGTTTGGTTATATAGTAGATGAAGGAAAATTGAACCCCATTAGCAGATGAGATGTGAATCTGAACAAGGATTAATTTAAATGTAATCCATCTCAGAATCATGTGGGACCCTTTCAGGGATGTGGATTTGTCTAAAGTAAATGCCTTACCGACAGTGGCCAACTCTTTAAAAACGTCTGCCATCAGAAAAGCAGAAGCCAGTGCACATCCACACGAGTCTGTCTGCTAATTGTCCTAGCCAGGTGAAACCTGATTTAAACAAAGGGGCAAAATGTCATAGAGAAAGCCAACAACACGCTGCCTAATGTTTTGTACAGAAGAGGGCTAGCATAAGGCTCTAGGTAAATAAATACACAGGCCTGCATTCCATTAGCGATGCGATGACCACCCCTTAGTAGTTCTCAAACATTAGAGCTCTATTTTGTTACAGTCTTGAAACCCATCCCTGAAGATACTGATTAGATAACTCTAAAGTGGAAAATGGAATCTTTTCTAAAAGATCACCAAGTAAGGGGCTGGCAGGTGGTATAGTGGTTAAGGCACTGGACTCCCCCACATGGGTGACTGTGGTTCCAGTCCTGGACCTGGCAGCTTGAAAATCATGTCAAGCACAGAGGGTTGGTATAAAAAATAAAACGAAAATATAACTGAATGGATTTGATCAACACTCTTACAATGATTTCTTGTAACAAAAGAGATGTAATAATTTTTTTTCCATTCATCAAATACAAGAATACAAAGGTACAACTACCTGTCCCTGGGTAGTATCTTACAGGAATTCTCTATAGACAACACAAGGTATACTTGTCTAAGGGTAAAAAAATTATGAACAGTAATAGTAATTTCAATGGATGGTCTTTTCCTTTTGAGCCACTCTTGACATACACAAGAACACATATATTTTAGGCTGTCTATCGCAGAGAGGCTGTCAAAATTCATCAGGGGAACGTTAATTTTAGTTGTTTTCTTTCTCCAAAGTTCTCTGAAATAACAGTAAAGAGTTTTTTAAAAAGGCACAAGCCCACAAGGACAGAACACCAAGGAGAAGAGATAACAGCAGGGGTGGGAGGTTAGAGAAGTCAGGTGAAGAGAGGAAAGAAAAACAAACCAGAAACTTGAAAGCAGATGAATCAGTGGCAATTTAGAAGAATTCTAATCAGCAGAATCTCTGAAACGTTGGAAACTGGTGGTGCCAGTTACACCAAGTTTTCTGTTTTTTTAATTTGGCGGAGGGCTTATAGAGAGAGAGAAAGAAAAAGAGAGAGGTGTGTTTGGCCATGTTGCAACCCCTTCTCCTCCAGTCAGCCATGTGGGATCCAGCTGCCCTAACCACCACATCACTGCCTGGCCCAGCGTTGAAAATCTTATCAAATCCCTGCTCCTTCTCTACCACGGCAGTTTACAAGCTTATACTCTGCAGAGTGTAAAATACAATAACATCAGGAAGAGCTGGTACCAAAATAACTAGGTAGAATTCATTGAAAGGTTACACATGGGGAACTAGAAGAACATCTATATGTTTGACTATTGAGACTTGTCCTTCCCGTCTCTCACTTTGCTCCTCGAGAGACTGCAATACACTTCCAGGATGGCTACCAGAAGTCTTACATCTCTGGGGAATCCGAGTAGTCTAAGATGAAACAACTAGAGACATTTGCACAACTGTATTCCAAGAAAATATGTGGGTAGATCACTGCTGTTGGCACCCTCATCTACCCAGGCATGCCAAACTTCCAATCCATAGTTTAGGGCTCCGGTAACTCTTTTTCTTTTTTTTTCTTTTTTACATTTTTGCTAAAGGGTTGTACGCTCAATAAAGAAAGATAGAGAAAGGGGTAAAGAGAGAAATCACACCCTGGAGGGGAGGGCCAGATGGCAATCCCTTCTCCTCCATTCTCCTCTTGGGATTTTAGGCATGCACACACTTGCACCTGGAATGTTTCTCCAGCCATCAGGTCCGGGATTTGAACCACGGAGTTGGTCATGTGGGATCCAGCACCTTACCCACTACGCCACCTAACGACACCCCAACTCTTAAATATGAGCAGAGAGCAGAAATCTTCATACATTTGTGAATAAAAGGACCAGAACAAAACAAAAACAATCAGAAAAAGGCAACTCAAAGAAAGCAGACAATCCAGGGAAAGAAAAAATATATATAATTATTAATAAGTATTATCTTTGAATAAATAAAAGAGAATATGACTATGAAACAAAAATAAGACACTATAATGAAGAACAGGTCGAGAACAAAAAAAGAACTTGTAGGGGATTTCAAAATGTTCAGGGAAAAAATGGGATATAAAGTATGAATTTATTTTGGTGGCAAAAATTTTAAATTCATGCATAGTTTTTTTAATATATGTTCTCCACGAACTTTTTGAAGACCTCCCCTCACCATGTATTTAAGGTGTGATTTCAGAAATAAAAACAACCTAAGTTTTTATTGAGAAAAAAATGATGAGAACTCTCCCAAAGAGGAGCTCAAAAGATAAGCAGGTGGAGAATAAAAACAATAAGAAAATTATACGACAAACACCCTAATACTGGGAGTTCTACAGAAATAACAGAAAATAGGAAGAAATTTCCGAGAACAGGATATAAATGCCTAAACAGGAAATCAGTGGATGGGCATTGACTCAGAGTAAGGCACATCACTGTGAAATTGTAGAGTCTGGAGAATAAAATCACTTCCAGAGAACACATGTGAAACCAAGTTGCATCCAAAGGATTAAAGATCAGAATGCCTTGGTCTTCTCAACAGCAGGACTGAAAGAAAAGAGAAGGAAGTAATGCCTTCAAAATTTTGGAGGAAATTAATTCCTATACAGAACTGCAGGGTTGGTCAGATTATCAATGAAACACAGGCAAAGAATAAAGTGATTTTTTCAGACATGCAACATTCCCCCATGTTTACTTCCCCTGGACCTCTCCTCGGGAAGCGATTGGAGATTCTCCATTCCTCCATTTAAACCAGAGAATAAGAGGAAAGCAAGGAATTCAGGAAAGGGACTCAAAGGAAAAGTAAAGTGAAGACAGGTTCAAACAGCAGCTGCAGGCCAAGCTGAGGCCAGCCTGGAGCAGATGGAAGGTTCTGGGAGATGTTGTCTCCAGATTTATAAAATCTACTGCACCTGAACTACAGGGAGAGCGGTGAAGCGGAGACTGAATTAGCAGAAAACATATATAACTAAGCAGTAAGAATGTGAAAACAAGAAATACCGTGTAAAAGCACCGTAGGTATTAACTCTAGTAAAACAAAAGTGACAGGGAAGCCAGTACGTGGTGTGGTGGTTAAGGTGCTGGACTCTCACATGGCTCACTACAGTTAGAGTCCTGGACCTGGCAGCTTGAAAATCACGCCAGGCACGTGCATGTCCATGCTGAAAATCCCAAGAAGAGAATGGAAGAGAAGGGATTGCGGTGTGGTTATCCTCTCTGGAGTGTGATTCCTCACTTTCCCTCTCTCTGTCTCTCTCTTACAACCGCACAGGCCCGATGGCAAAAACCTAAAAAACAAAGTGACAGGGAAGAAAACATAACCAGAGTATGTCATTTGGCTTCCAATATTATTTATGAAATTCTAATATGTAAACACTAAATACGGTCCTATCCAAAATTATGATTGCCAAGGTGTTTCTGTTATAGGTAGATAGTTATGAGCAGGGAGTCCCTACATGCCAACAAGGAGCAGCTGACACATCCATCACTGTAACCAGGGAGGCAGCCAGACCCCAGGAGCCGAGAGAGGAGGGGTTATCTACTTTTTATTGCTTGAACTGCCCTGTAAGGACCCAGAGAAGGTTGCTCCCTTCCCTCACTGTTGCACATATGCACAGAGGAATTCTCCAAGATGCCTGGTCAGCATCTCACTTCCCACTCGGGAACTGGGTAATAAACTGATACAGGCAGGATCGTCCCTGTGTGTACGTTCCTACCTGCTAAGTCCTCACTGGCATGGCATGGTATTGCCTTTCCCCAACCAAGTAACAGAATTTCCTTACCTGGCCAGGAGTACTGGGGGCAACCAATGGAAAGGGAACAAAAGCTGGCTACAGTGACAGCCCTCCCTTGCTCAACATTCCTAACCAAGACCCCACAATACACGCAACACCTAACCCCACGCCCAGCGCGGTTGTCCTCAGGCAGCTACCCACCTATTATCTTTCTGGCCTGGGGGTGTATTTTTCTGTTAAAATCTTCGCTTTTCTATGAAAAACTTCTCTTTTCCTACTGTACTTTTGTCTGTGGCTTCATTCTGCATCTCAGGGCAGATCTCTAACCTTAGCGGCCTGGCCCCAAAGAACCCACAAAACGCTCCCAGCTTTTCCCATCCTATAACATATCCAAAGGGAGGACAGGGGTAGGGACCAGAAGGGACGAACTGTCATCTTCCACAGTAGGATAAAGATAATATCTGGAACTGAAAAATAAAGCAGGAACATGGGCATGTATCTGAAGTACTGGAGGTAAATGACAAAAGAATCAGTGAGAAGATCTGAAAGTGGTGGCCTGCAGTCAGTGGAATATTAAGAGGAGATGACAGTGAAAGCACTGAAGGTTTCTGTTTTAAAGAATTATTTATTTATTTAATTTTATTTGTTATTATTATTACCTTAATTTGACCAGACGGAGAGAGAGAGAGAAAGAAAAAAAGGGAGAGTGATAAAGCAAGCCACCAGGTCTGGGATTCGAACCATGGTCAGCCATGTGGGAGTCCGGCGACTTAACCATCACTCCACCTGCCAGCCCCAGCACTGAAGATTTTTGTAATAAACCTTTCAGAGGCATTACATTCTTTAAACTCCATACATAATAATCTCAATAATTATTTTTTAAAACCACCAGCCAGTGGCATGGTGGTTAAGGTGCTGGACTCCCACATGGCTGACCATGGTTCAAGTCTTGGACCTCGCAAGCAGCCTGAGCATCGTGCTGGGCTTGCCTGCATGCATGCCCAAGATTCTGAGAGGAGAATGGAAAAGAAGGGATTGCAGTGTGGCTATCCCCCACCGGGGGGTGGCTTCTCATTTTCCCTCTTACTGTTTCTCCCTGGCACGTGCACACACCCTATGACGAAAACCAAGTACACTAGGTGTGAGACCTCCTTTCCATTCACCTATATAAATAAGTCCTCAAGTGCCCACTACAGACCACTGTTTGCAGGTGCTGGTTGTTTTCTTTAAAGGCCAAATTGCTGGGTTTGGTTCCACACTAGGGAGGGCAAAAAAGACCCCATGGGTGGGTAAGAGATTGATTACTAGCCACATTAAAGTCCTATTAGCTTGAGATTTTTCAAAAATTCCTTTAAGCTTTTTGAAATAATACCATGTAGTATTAATACAGCCCAGGCTAATCATATATTGTTGGGTTCTCTAATCCCGTGGAAATGATGTCAAATGAACAGCCTGAGGACTAAGAAACAATTTATTCTTAGGCAGTCTTAATCTCTTAATGGGTATTTGTTAAAAAGATTCTTGCTGGGTGGAAGGAAAAAGCATGATGAATGAGGGCTGGACTCCTTGTAAATGTTTTCTTATTGTGCTTTTCTTCAGCAATTAATGTTCCATGCCAGGGTGTAGGGGTGACAGGAATCTATTCAAGAATAAAAACTGGGATTTCTCACTGGGCCCTTTATAAAAAGGTCTTTTCATATCCCTTTTCTTCCTTCTTTCCTTTTTAATATATTTTTGGTTGGAATTGATACTGGGTTGATACAAGTTAGAGCTTATGCTTTGGAAAACTGCTAATATTCTATACAATATTTTTGGCTTTTACTTAAAGCACCAACTTTATAGACTCCAGAGAAAACAAACTGCTATGATCGTTTTGGCCAGTTTTGGTAATGGGAAATGTACCGGTGTAATCTTCGCCCAGCTACCAAACTGCTATGTAATCTCGAACACAGAGCCTAACCTCTATGACCTCTCTGCTCATCAGCAAAATAAAGGGCAAGGTCCAGCCTTTCATCACTCAGAAATCTCTCCCTAGAATAGTGCTCTCAATAAAGTATCATGTGACCCTTACAATGTAACATAAAATGTTTTAGCAGGGGAAGAAAAAGTAAAAAGAAAGAGTTAACATCACTTTATAGAACCTAGTATGTTGAAAGTGGAGACTTGTAATTTAAGTGTGTAATCAGCAGAAAATTATTGACACAGTCATGTTCTCCTACTAAGTTTTAAGAATCTGGTATGAAGGGACCAGCAGATGGGGTAGCGGTGATGTCACTGGACTCCAACATGGCTGACTGCAGTTTGAGTCCTGGATCTGGTGGCTTCAAAATCATGCCAGGCACATGTGCATACATGCCGAAGATCCCGGGAGGAGATGGAGAAGGGATTGCAGGGTGGCCATCCCCTGGGGAGGATGATTTCTCACTTTCCCTCTCACTGTGTCTGTCTCTCTT
>NW_006203577.1:1518555-1522507 GCF_000334495.1 Tupaia belangeri chinensis
TGTGAGCACACGCACCCTAAGGCAAAAACCTCTTTAAAAGAAATAATAATCTGGTATGTAGTTGCCACTGACAGCATAGCTCAGTGAGGACTGGCCACACCTCACAGACCCAACAGCCAAAAGAGAAGCCACATACACTTGGCTTCTAAACGACTTTGCTTATTCAAGAGCAGTGACTAGGGATAACTCATTTATTTTCAATCACATTTATAAGTCTAGACAACAGCAGGGCAACCTCGTGCTTCCATAGCTTACGTAACCTTACAATATAGTCACCAAATATAGAATTACTACGAGGTGCCTGGAATACTACAATTAGCTCATGGACCCACTCCTATGATCCTTTGGATTCTTAGGGACTAGGGGACGTGATTGGATTAGATAATAGCTTCCGGTCTTATTCAGCTTTATTATAAGGTCATGTCAGTGACTGCTGGCAACAATATCACTTATTCAGGTACTTATCAAAAAAGAAAATATTGGGGGTTTTAAGTAGGAAATGCCCAGGGTGACGACTAGAGGGGACTGGCATATGCTCTTCTAATCTTCCATTTTCCTGAAAGGTTACACTGCTCTTGATTGCTCTCAGTAACCCTGAATGCTGAGGGGTTACAAAGATCATGGATGCATACAAGGAAGTATTGAGTTCATGCTAGAGGTGCTTCAGAAGTCACCTGGTCCAACATGCTCTATGCATCCTTCTTAGAGAGACTTGCCAACACTGCATATCTATTCGGGGGTAAAACTCCTGTCCTGAATCTTGATGCAGCTCCCTTTTCACTCATGGCGTAAAGTCTACACATTAAAGCAAAATCATGAAGTCTTTAGACATAAATGAAGGGCTCTCAAAATGCATCCTAAGTGTACATTCTACGTGATCAGAAATCCCACGCTGACCCACAAGAAGGCTGTGAGGACTAACCCTACAAATTCTTTGCTCTTATTTTGGAACTATGTCAATTACACATGCTATTTTCAGTTATTTCATAATTACCAGAAGTTCTGAATTAGCAGTGTATATGTGTCCTTAATTAGAGAAAAGTGGGAAAGCAAATTAAGTTGTACTTAATCAATACAGATTTTATGATAAAGCAAATATTGCAAAACATGGGATTCAAGCACGTAGAGTCAAAAAGGAACCTTGGTATGACAAGACCAAAAATGATTAACACCATCCATACTCCCCAAAGTACTGTAGTAGTAATATTCAGTGACAGTCAATGATAAGGCCTGGAATAAGCCCGAGGATTGAAAATGCAGCTATATTAAAAAGAAAATTAAAAAAAAAAAACAACCAAGAGCCCAAGCTCATCCTCAAATCCATCTTGGGGCTCCAGATCCTCCTTCCTGCCAGGATACGTGGTCACTTTTTTATAACCAATGGCTGGATTATGCAATCAAACCTGCTAAAGCAATGTGCCAAAATTAGATGCCAAGCACATAAGGCATGCGATTGGCAGTATCACTCCACTGGTTCTCAAGTTCTCAACTAGCTCCAATGGCCAGAGTTACTCAAGAGTTTAAGCTAGAGGATTGTGAAGAGCGTGAGCAACGTGACTAAAAAAAGATGCAAAGGCTGACACAAACCAAATGCAAGGCTGCTCGCTCCACAAGGAGCCAAGAAATCAACTCCATGGCTTAGTGACATACTTCTACCCTGCAGAGGAAGACACATGGAGCTGGATGCAGCAGGTCCTTCCAAAGAGGGACATATGGTAAAGAAAAGTAATAACAGCCCTGCCATATTCTTACTAGTTGTAACCGTGGTGGTGCTGCTGGTGATAATGGAGGGGGAAGAGCTTCCCCCTAATGGATTCAACAAATATTTATTGAGTGCCTCTCCAGTGCAGGCACCATTCCAGGCAATAGGGAGACAGCAATGAACAACACAGAGAAAAATCCTAGTTCTTACCGAGCTGACACGCTAGTGGGGAAAAACAGACACGACATACCTAAATAAATAGACTGCATACTAGGTCAAATGGTAGTTAAGTGTTATGAAGGGGGAAGTTGACATGGAAAGGGTGTACTCCTAAGAGGCTGAGGATTACTATGATGGGCTTGCCTTTGAGTAGATTCCTGAAGGCGGGGTGGGAATAAGCCACATGTGCATCTGGGAGAAGAGCACCCCAGACAGAGAGAAGAGCAAGTTCCTGAGGTAGGAGTATGTGTGGTCCAACCTACGATCATGTCTTGCCAGACTTACTGTTAAAAGATTCCTAACAGGACCAGCAATTGGTGTAATGGCTATGTCGCTAGACTCCCACAGAGTCAACTGCGGTTTGAGCCCCTGACCCGGTGGTTTAAACTCATGCTGGGTGTGTGTGTAAAAAAAAAGATTCCTAACAAGTCTCTAGGCTTTGGCTCTTGCCCTCCTTTCTACTCTTCCTTCTCCTATTCTATACATGACAGCTAGAAGGGTTCTTTAAAAGTCCGTGTCAAACCATGTCCATCCTCTGCTTAAAATTTTCATTGGAAGATGAAAAGACAAAGTCTGTGCCAGGGCCTGAAGGGTCCTCACACATCTTCTTTGTCCCCATACCACCTTCCAAGCCCAGTTCTCCTTCACCTTCTGCACAGTCACTTTAGATGTTTTAGTTTCCTTACTATTCCTTTTTCAAGTTAATTAATTAATTAATTAAATTTGACAGAAGGCTCATGTGCTTGCAAGAAGATAGAGACAGAGAGAGAGAGAGAGAGAGAAAGCATCCCCGAATGAGGCGTGGCCATGCCACAATCGTTTTCCTCCATTTTCCCCTCCTTCTGAGATTTTGGCTATGCGTGCACACACATTCAGCATGTTTCTCAAGCTGCCCGGCCCAGGATTTGAACTGCGTGGTCAGTCATGTGGGATGCGGCTCCCTTAACTACCAGGCCACGGGACAGGCTCCTTGCTGTCCCTTTTAATAAACCAAACGTACTTTTGCAAGGCTTTTCTGCTCTCTGTGCTTAGAGTACTTTTAACCCACATAGCCACATGGCTAGCTTCTCATTTCTGTTTTGTTAACTGCTCTACCCGGTGGCTTAAACTCATGCTGGGTGCATGTGTGTGTGTGCCCAAGATCCCAAGAGGAAAATGGAGGAGAAGGGCCGCAGCAGGTACTCACTCAACAGTGACTGAAGGAATGAGGCTCGCCATCTCCTCTCCCTACAGGATGGTGTTAAAGAGCACAGGGAGAAACCACACAGACATAGACAACCCTGGGCCAATAGAAGCCCATGGTGTCTCACTGGAAGGCAATGCCAGACCCCCTACCTGCAAAGCAGTATTTCTCTGGCTCAGTCAGTCACTCTGCGGCTTCCTTTACCACCACCTCCTCTATCTTTGGCTTCTCAGGAGGAAAAAAAAACAAAAAAAATGGAGGTAGTAAAGTGGGCATTCCCATAAATTGTTAAGCTTTCTCTCATATAAAAAATCATCTCATGTGCACTCATTTCTTTCTCTAATTTCAGTAGAATAAGTGGATCCTCCTATTAAAAACTAAATAAAATTTACATCTTTATTTAGCCTCCTGTTTTTCCCCACTTCTGCAATGATTTTATTCCATAAATCATCCCTTAGTTCTCCTATACTCTTACCAGCAATTCTGCATGGCTAAATATCTTCCATTAAACAAATAAAACAAAAAAAGCCAGTCAAACGAAAAATCTCTCTTTACCCACTGCTGCCCTCCAGCTCCTGTCTTCTCTATGGGTTCCAATCCACATTGGAGCAAAGAATCAGCAGTAATCATTTCCTTCCACATCACAATTCTAGCCCCCAGAGGTCCACTTGCCTCTCCGAGCCACTGAAATTGCTCTTGTCTGGGTCACGGATGACTTCCTTCCTTGTGGAAACCAAAGACTCTCTGTCTCCTCACACCCCATCCTACCTGAATTCTGTGCAGCATTTGATTGGACAGGATCACTCTTCCCTTCCTGAAATGCTCTTTCCATGATCTCTCTATGGCTT
>NW_006203577.1:1522566-1543106 GCF_000334495.1 Tupaia belangeri chinensis
AGAGAGAGAGAGAGAGAGAGAGAGAGAGAGAGAGAGAGAAAGCATCCCCGAATGAGGCGTGGCCATGCCACAATCGTTTTCCTCCATTTTCCCCTCCTTCTGAGATTTTGGCTATGCGTGCACACACATTCAGCATGTTTCTCAAGCTGCCCGGCCCAGGATTTGAACTGCGTGGTCAGTCATGTGGGATGCGGCTCCCTTAACTACCAGGCCACGGGACAGGCTCCTTGCTGTCCCTTTTAATAAACCAAACGTACTTTTGCAAGGCTTTTCTGCTCTCTGTGCTTAGAGTACTTTTAACCCACATAGCCACATGGCTAGCTTCTCATTTCTGTTTTGTTAACTGCTCTACCCGGTGGCTTAAACTCATGCTGGGCATGTGTGTGTGTGCCCAAGATCCCGAGAGGAAAATGGAGGAGAAGGGCCGCAGCAGGTACTCACTCAACAGTGACTGAAGGAATGAGGCTCGCCATCTCCTCTCCCTACAGGATGGTGTTAAAGAGCACAGGGAGAAACCACACAGACATAGACAACCCTGGGCCAATAGAAGCCCATGGTGTCTCACTGGAAGGCAATGCCAGACCCCCTACCTGCAAAGCAGTATTTCTCTGGCTCAGTCAGTCACTCTGCGGCTTCCTTTACCACCACCTCCTCTATCTTTGGCTTCTCAGGAGGAAAAAAAAACAAAAAAAATGGAGGTAGTAAAGTGGGCATTCCCATAAATTGTTAAGCTTTCTCTCATATAAAAAATCATCTCATGTGCACTCATTTCTTTCTCTAATTTCAGTAGAATAAGTGGATCCTCCTATTAAAAACTAAATAAAATTTACATCTTTATTTAGCCTCCTGTTTTTCCCCACTTCTGCAATGATTTTATTCCATAAATCATCCCTTAGTTCTCCTATACTCTTACCAGCAATTCTGCATGGCTAAATATCTTCCATTAAACAAATAAAACAAAAAAAGCCAGTCAAACGAAAAATCTCTCTTTACCCACTGCTGCCCTCCAGCTCCTGTCTTCTCTATGGGTTCCAATCCACATTGGAGCAAAGAATCAGCAGTAATCATTTCCTTCCACATCACAATTCTAGCCCCCAGAGGTCCACTTGCCTCTCCGAGCCACTGAAATTGCTCTTGTCTGGGTCACGGATGACTTCCTTCCTTGTGGAAACCAAAGACTCTCTGTCTCCTCACACCCCATCCTACCTGAATTCTGTGCAGCATTTGATTGGACAGGATCACTCTTCCCTTCCTGAAATGCTCTTTCCAAAAAAAAGGCTTTCCTCCAGGCTCTCTGGGTGTTCCTTTACAGGCCCTTCCTTCTTATCTCACCACCCTAGCTAATGGCCACCACAGGGAGATATCTTTTCTGCTTCCCATCCCTCACCCTCCTTACCTGATCTGTCTCTAATCTTGCCGGATCCATCCACTTAATATCACCTGAATATTTCATTTCCCCTCTGTGCCAAGCCCAATGACATTGTCTTAACTTTGCAAACATAGCTTTTCTCACTATGTTTCTCACTCATTATATTTCTCGTTATAATGCCTTTTCTTTTTTGAACCTTGTCTCATCCTCTGTGCTGCCATCCAACAAGGCTTTCTGAACACACATCTGCTCTTTTTGGTCCCCGATTTAAGTGAACTGTCCCTGAGTGGCACCCTACAACTATCGGTGTAAAAATCCAAGCTCCTCAGTAAGGTATTCCCCGAGCACTTCAAGAGCCAACTCCTGTTTCCTTCATCAGCCAGTCAATGATTCATAGGCTTGCTTTGCATACATATGTACTCTCCTTGTTTTTCTTACAAGTGGAAATAATTTAATTGCATTTCATGCATCAATGCCCTGAGGTTATCTTGTAGGTAATTTTATTATACACTTATAAGCCAAGGTCGCACATTCTTAGGATGTTGTCGTTGTAAATTATTTTTTGAGAGAGAGAGAGAAATAGCAGGTAACTAAGAAAAACGGTCCAATTCTGAACGCATTACCTTGAACATCTACATAATGAATTATTTCCAAGCATTTTGCAGTGATCTCCAAATTGCGGTCTTTCCAGTACATTAATGAAAATCTGAGTCCACTTTAAAATGAAAAACAAAACAGAAAAACCCATTATCACACTTTCAGTGGGAGAAACAAATACATACACATTGTCAGGGGTAAAACATTCTTACTGAGTAGATTTCAGATACATTTTAGCTGATTGGTCAGGTTAAGAACTCCTTTTAGGGGGCCAGCACGTGGTGTAAAAGTTAAGGTGTTGGATTCCCACATCGCCAACCATGGTTTTAGTGCCAGACTAGTTGCTTGAAAATAAATAAATAAATAAATAAATAAATAAATAAATAGAAAATCATGCTGGGCATGTGTGCTTGTATGCCCAAAATCCTGAGAAGAGAATGGAAGAGAAAGGATTGTGGAATGGCCATCCTCTCTGAGGGGTGATTTCTCACTGTCTCTCTGGTGAGTGCACCCACTCTACGGTAAAAATCTAAAAAAAAATAATTAAAATAAATAAAAGAAAAAAAAATAAACCTCCATTTAGACAAAACTAAAATTCTTCTTTTTCTCTTTTGGAAGCACTGACAGGAGATAAACTGATTTAACCATCTGTTTATTACCAGTGACTCAGAAAGATCTGGTGTGGAAACAACTATAAAGTTTTAGGTTCACTGTTAGCAGATTAGTAAAACAAAAGAGGGCACTCAGTGAAGGTTTTCAGGAGAACCAGGCAGTATACGCTGATTTGAGAAACTAATTTGATGGTCTATCTTGACATTCTTATGGGTTACACTGAAATGTGACACCATTGTGTACACTTGCAAACGTGATAATGTGTCATTTATGGCATAGAAGACATTTAAAAAGAGACTCATACAGCATAAAACATTATATAGCCACAACATACTTGTTATAAAAAAGAGGCTTTGCTTTCCTGGAAGGCAGTCTCCAGTGACAGGCCGTGGGACTCCCACTGTTCCCGTCCCATTTGATCTTTTCATCCAAAAATGTTTTCATCCAATAAAGGCATAATGGGAATATTTATATTGGGCTGTTGGAAAAGTCATGGCATATTTTTCTGTTTTTCTATGCAAAAAGGAATCATGACTTTTCCAGCAGCCCAATACAATGAATATTCATGGATGGCATGAAGTAGGAAAAAAGAGATTACAGAAAAGGATGACAGATAAAGATGAAAATTAACCCAGACAATTTAAGTAAAGGCATATATTTAAGTTTAATAACAATAACGACAAAAAAGTCGCACAAAAGAATACAAGATTTCTGACTCTGCCTATAATCGATGTAAAAAATGATCAATATGAGTAATGTGACACCATTGTGTACACTTGCAAACGTGATAATGTGTCATTTATGGCATAGAAGACATTTAAAAAGAGACTCATACAGCATAAAACATTATATAGCCACAACATACTTGTTATAAAAAAGAGGCTTTGCTTTCCTGGAAGGCAGTCTCCAGTGACAGGCCGTGGGACTCCCACTGTTCCCGTCCCATTTGATCTTTTCATCCAAAAATGTTTTCATCCAATAAAGGCATAATGGGAATATTTATATTGGGCTGTTGGAAAAGTCATGGCATATTTTTCTGTTTTTCTATGCAAAAAGGAATCATGACTTTTCCAGCAGCCCAATACAATGAATATTCATGGATGGCATGAAGTAGGAAAAAAGAGATTACAGAAAAGGATGACAGATAAAGATGAAAATTAACCCAGACAATTTAAGTAAAGGCATATATTTAAGTTTAATAACAATAACGACAAAAAAGTCGCACAAAAGAATACAAGATTTCTGACTCTGCCTATAATCGATGTAAAAAATGATCAATATGAGTACAACATGGATACTAAAATGCTAATGTAACCTTACATCACATTAAAAAAGTAATTGCCTATTTACTCATTCAACACTTGGGGTTTTTCTTTTTTTGTCTCTGAGAAGAAAAACACTGATACAGGAAATAGTAGTCCCATTTTGGGCATCTGCCTGGTAACTGATGTAGAGAGAACACACCTATCTTGGTTCCACATGTAAACCTAGTGCCGAAGAGCAAAGCGACAGTGTGGTGAATTTCGGCTCAATGCAAAAAAAGCCTTTTCACACCCAGTGTCATCTAAGAAAGGATAGAAAGGGGCAATGGCATACTCCTTGCTGAACCTAAGTACAATGTGAATGTTCTGTAGCATCTGAGCTGTCACTGACTTCCACGACCTGGATGACAAGCTGAAATATATCATCTCTGAGGTCCTTTGGAACTCTTCGTTGGTCTCTGATCATTGATCTTCATCAGAAATTATTAGAGGTATTTTTTTTAAAGTAAACATATACTTCCAAAGACTTGCATACTCTCCCTGTTAAAAAGTCAGGTTCACCTTTTTCTTGAAGCAGGACTCTGTCACTATTTCTTGATGGAGGCAAGCTTCCTAGCATGCTAACAGAATTTATATAATTTGCTAACACCTCGTGGGTATAACTGAAAGTGGGAGAAAGAAGGTAATCTATTCACCTTTGGTGTGCTAACCTAGGGGAATACAAATGTGAAACTCCTGAACTTGTCCATGAATAAAGCTTCCACCAGACAGAACAAGAAGAAACTCACTGTTAGATGATAACTTACAATCTTGTACAAGACTTTTTTTTTTTTTTGACTGCTCAGCATCCACAGCCTTTCTGTTTGGGGTTTATCATAAGACCAGCAGATCTTTCTCATCTGCTCCCTGGAACAAAACCTGGCCTTAGCCAAGCAGATGCACCTGCCTCAGTCTTTGAATCTAAGGCTGTGGCCAACTCTCCAGGATGGTGAGATATTTTCAATCGCAGTGGCGCCAGCCTCCCAAGTCCTTGTGTTCATTGGCAGCCACACTATGACGGCATCCTTGAAAACTATCTTTGTGGCGCCATCTTGGCTGAGCTCTTAGCTGCTAAGCCTCCCTTGGTTTCTGCCACTTTTTAGAAACTTAAGCCAATGAGTTACTCAATACATATCCAACAAAATCTTCTTCTGATTAAGTTGTTAGAGCTTTTGCTTGTTATTTGCAAGTGAGATCTGGTACGCTTCTACAAGTGTTTTATTATAGAATGAGTTTGGGTGAATATCTGCTCTGACCCTAATGCAATGAAAAAGGATACAAGCTACTGGACCTAAAACCTCTTCTTACAGAAACCCAAGATGTATCCCCTTCTAAAACACTGGCAACCCAAGTGACAGAGATCATCTCAACTTTAAAAAAGCCAGCTACATCTTTTAAACTAGAGGAGACAATTAACCACCCACGAAGCTGCTCTGTGATTAAATTCTAACTCACGGACACAGCTCATTCCTTCATTCAGCACTTGTTTATTGAAAGCCTTCTTTGTGACATTAAGAGAGAAAAGGAATGATTCCTAATGAACCCTTTTGTTTTTTGGCATCCATACATGAGATCTTCAGAAAAATGACGTATTTTTCTGTGCAAAAACGCATCATGACTTTTCCAACAACCCAATAAAAACAGGGAAGGCTAAAGGTAGAACATGTGTAATGTGGTAGAGAAAAAAAGAATATGAGTAAAACCATTTTAAAAATCATGTCAATTATCTGATATTGCCTAAAACTTTATTTCTTCTGAACTTTATCCACTTATTTAATTCCACAGCAGACTAGGCAAATACGACCATCATTCATTGGTCACATCTCAGTCATTCTCTTTACACTTTTTACCTCCGTGGAGGAGTCTCATATTGCACTCAACTATCACAGTGGGAACTGACTACACCAACCAGTTTTTGAGTAAAACCTTGTCTATTCGGGAAACCTTGGAAATGAACGATTCTAGAAATCCAAGTTTTCCAGGTATCATCCAAGGCACCAAAGGTTATTTCTGTGATTATTTCAGCAACTCTGGGGAAATGTTTCTATGTTATATTACACATTTTCCTTCTGACAGCAAAGAGACAGATAGCAGGCATCCAAATGGTTATATCACTTGAACTATGTCATCTCATCCTGGAAATGTTTCTGTCTGAGTCCCTAGGTAGCCAAGTTAGTGGGCCTCAGTGTAGAAGCTATTTTTAGCATCTGACTCCTTTTCTGTGCGATCCCATTCCTTCCTTGATGTGAAGAACTGAGCTTTCAAATACAGTTGAGATCAGAAATGAGAACATCACAGTAAAAGTCCAAGGAACGTCAAGTTTTCAAGACGGGAACTCAGCAAATTCAATACTGAGTTGTGGGGAAGGGCTTGCGTACGAACTTTCTGCCAAATGTGTAATTCTGTGATTCTCCAAGAACCCTAAACATACAAGCTATACAATGGCCAGTCATTTCTGAATTGATGAAAGCCTGAGTTTTGAAGGACTTCTTCTGGAATGCACGCACGAACATACCAGAGGTGCACGTGGGCCTACCGAGAGGGCAGTCGGTAGGCCCAATTTTTATATGTGGTTAAAGCCCAGATCTATGAATCTACAGAGCAAAGTATTTAATCTGGCTCTGAACTAGGCAGGGACCACATAGAGGAAGCACAAAAGCCACACAAATATCTCCTTACAATGTAAAATCTGATTTTGGTTGTTTGGGAGATAAAATAACCACCCGCCCAAGTCTGACAGTCTGACCATGTTTAAGAAGCTGCAATAAGGGGACGGTCTTAGGGGCTGTATTGCTTGAACAATCAGACTTATAAAAGAATGACAAGTCTGATCCTCTGAGGCCTTTTATCCAAAAACCACTCACGAAGAGACTCCAATCTTAAAGGAAGAGCTGGCTTTTATACCATGCAATACAAGACCAGTGTGCACAATTGGGTTAGTTTAGTGGTATTTGAACAAAGAGTGATTTTTTAGAAAGGAAAAATAGAGCTCTTTCGGCCAACAGGGGAGTTATCTTTCTCTTCTTCCAATAAGGCATCAAATAGTTTCAGGCAGAGTTCAGAATGATTTGCCCTTGATGAGGAGAAGGCAGCAGGATAAACTTAAAGGTTTTCACTCAGTGCCTTGGTCTGGTTTTGGTTCAGTCAGCACACACATATCAAACCTGGTCAGGAACCATGCCAAGCCCTAGGACTCTAAGAGGGTTAAAGTAAAATTCTGTCTTTCCGGAAACCAAGTCTCTTTTTCTGAGGAATAAATTAAAAAAAAAAAAAAAGAAAGAAAAATCCTCTGGGGGAACCTCTCTTCATGGAATTTACAACAGATAAGGCCATTTACACACTGGTGGATGCCAGGCTGGCTATGGTACCAAGCAAGTGACCCAAGACCATTCACTGAGTACCTGCTAAGCACCAGACACCACACTAGACCCTTTACAAAGAATCACTCATGGGGCTGGAGGTGGCATGGTGGTTAAGGTGGTGAACTCCCACATGGCAGACCATGGCTCAAATCCTGGACGTGGTGGCATGCTTTCTAACTTTTCCTCTCTCTCCATGTCTCTTCTCTGGTCAAATTAAATACTACTACTACTACTACTAAATACAACTAAATAAAATAATTCCAGGAAAAAAAATGTGTACCCCTACATCAATTGCGTAAGCATGGTGATCTTCTTTTTAAACATGAGGAAACTGACCCAGAGATACTCAGACCTACGGTAGGTCTCCAGAGCATATGCATTTTTTTCTGTTTGACATGGCTTGCTCTGGGAACAAGAGGTCCAGGCCACTTATTTTTAGATGCGATTCGCCCCTTCCTCTAGACTGATCTCTCCATATAGGGTGAGCTGAGCCCTGCACAATGCTCTGGGAGAATGCAGGAGTAATCACTCTGGCTCGGGTCCAGCCCTGGCTCAGGTCGGGGGAGGCCTGCAGTTCCATGCTGAGGGTGGACTGAGAGCCGTGACAGAGAAGGGAAGTCGAGAGCACACTGGAAGCACGCTGGGGAGCTGGTGAGTCTTCAGGAAGCCTGTGTGAGGAAGTGACTTCAGCTGAGGCCAAAAGGATGACTTTGAATTATGCTGAATTTATCTGAGGGGTGGAGACAGGGCTCAGTATAGAGATGTGAGTTGCAACCAGAAGGAAGACTTGAGGGAATATGATCAGGGCAGAACATGGTAAAAGGCTGGGTATGGCTGGGGGGCAGGAGCACAGATGCCAGTGTACGCAATGCGGCTGCAGAGGTGAGCGGAATGCTGGTGTTAGCGACCCGGCGTACAGTGGGAAGACCCTGAGGGGTTTTGAAGTAAGTGGGGCGAGGGGGGCACTGGAAACGCATGTCTAGATGTGCATCTTGACACAACAAATCTAGCTATGAAGTACCTGGGTACAGGCATGACCATTACCTCACAGGCCTCTGTAGACAAGAACAATGCTGGCCAATGCTAGGAATAAATACAGTAAAGAAAAATAAATTCTACCACAATCATTTCACCTAGAGAGAAACACATAAAGTATCTTCTTGCAAGACTTACTGGTTTATTTTTAATAGATTAAAGAACCGTGGGGGCTGGCCCCATGTGCTCATGGTTAAAGAAGCTAGATCCCACATGGCTGACTACAGTTCCAATTCTGGATCCTGAGGTCTGAAAAAAGTGCCAGATACGTGTGCTCGTGCATGTGTGCACACCCAAAGTCTCCAAAGGATGGAGAAATGGAGAAGAGGTGGTGGTATGACCACACCCCACTGGGGGGTACTATCCCTCACCCCCATTTCTCTGACTCTCTCAGGCAGCATGTGCCCTCTGGCAATATTTAAAAATAAAACGCATACTGGGATTATCCACAGAAGAGGCATTTGTATCCTCCTTTTTCAATTACATTACATGAGCACTTCAAATGCACGTTGGTGTTAGTGCATACTACTCCAGCGTAACTACTTAGTTGAATTTATACAACCAGTTTCTTGTTGGCTCCAGCTGCTCTGCACATCCTCATGAGCATCTGAGACTGACTCTTGTGCTGGGTTTTTAGAAAACCAATTACTGGGCCGGTGAGTAATCTGAGGTCTTCTACCCACTTCACCAAAGTGCTTCCATGAAGGTTATGCTCAGTGAGTCACATGCTTGCTCCCAGGTCATGGCAGGTGTTTTCTTTTTTCTTTCACTGCCATATGTAGGACTCTTGTGTGAATTGCCAGAAGTCTAGAGTGACAGGCTGTGTCAGGGACTAATAAGTATGACCATCTCCTCACAGCTCTACTTGTATTAAGAATGAACAGAAACACGCACACACAACTCTGTCAGTTCAAATGCAAACATTGTCTATTATTCTAGTCATCTGTATTTCTAGCATTTACTCTAGTGTGAGTTTTTAATTTGAATGCTCGATCCAGGGTAGAAGTTAGGTCCCCTTTTGGATTTTTTTTTTTTTTTAATTTGCTAGAGGGTGCAAGTGCTAGCTGGGGGGTGGGGGTGGGGTGGAGAGCGAGCACGTGAGCGAGGTCTCCCTATTGGTATCTTTTTAATGTTGTTATGATGATAGGCGTTAGTGTAGGGTTTGCTCTTAGCGTGTGTATCTCCTCCTCATTGGGGACTCATTTTAATATTAGAAATCCATTCTCATCACTCCATAACCTCCCTGGGCTTAGTCTTGAGTTTCTTCTTCCATGTAACTATGAGTTTGCAGGCTGAACCTTAACGCCTTCACCGGTGACTTGGTTTACAAACCTGGTGCTGGTACTAGCCACCCCTCTCAGTGTCAACAGGAAACACAATAAGCAGGCGTGGTGCCTGGTGCATAGGCAGACACGACAGAAAGCAGATTAAATGGGTCCTGAGAACTTCATAGAGTTGTTAGTCGAAGACAGATAATACTAGCTTGAGTAGGCCAAGGACCATGTAAAAGCAAACCGATCAGCACGATGAAGCCTATTGACAGGTACTGATATACAGCAGTGAGAACTCAATGCTCAGGGCAGGGAGCTCTGGCTGCCTCACTGGCTGCTCGGAAACCACTGCTTGGAAGTGATGCTCGCATGGTTCATCTGGCTCCCTGGCCCTTCAGCACTCACATGACAGGAATATTTATTATACACAAAGAATCACCGTGCAAGTGACCTGAGCAAAGACCTCTCTCTAGGGCGAAGGGGTCTTCTGTTTGCATCTGCCTCTAGGAGGGAGGGGTGGGCACAGTCTCCACTCTGGATTGTCAGTTCCATAAATAAATGGAGAAAATGTTCTTATTCACCATGGTACCCAGAGGGCCTAGCAGAGACAGGGCACATGATAGGTGCTCAGTTAAGATGTGCTGCAGGGGACCAGCAGACGGTGTGACGTTTACGTTGCTGGAGTCCCACAGAGTTGACCACAGTTCAAGTGACAGACTGGTGGCTGAAACTCACATCAGGCGCGGAAAATAGAGGAGAAGGGACTGCAGCATGGCCATCTCCCCTAAGCATTGGTTTCCCACTTTCTGTCTCTGTCTCTCTGGCGAGTGTACGCACCCTATACAAAAAATCTCTCTCTCTCTGAAAAAAGAAGATTTGCTGAAGAAGTAAGTGAACACCAATTTACATAAAGACATTTTAATGAAAAATAAAGACACCGGTGTATCTGATTCTTATATAAGCCCAGCACTTGTCATGGAGCTGCACCAAGTAAGTCTGGAAAACGTCTGCTGTGAAAGGCTACGTTTTCTTCTGTAAGCACCCTTTCAGGATTAGAACCTGTGAACGGAGACACAATGGTGCAATCACAGCCTCCCCCCTCTGCTGTCAGTTCAGCAGCTTCCACCCAGTCCTCTTCCTTAGGTCACCACCCTGGGAACATTGTCTGTATCCTTCTATATCCCAGGATCTTCCCTCACTCCCCATCATTCACAGGAAAATTCCCAAATCATTGTTTTGACTACAGAAAACAAACTGGCCTCTGGTGACAAGCTTCCTCCAAGGTCGAGACCAAACACAGGCAGAGAATTACAGACACAGCACATAGTGATGGCATCTAGTCGCACCCTAATCTGCAGAGATCTCCGTTTTTAGACACGGAGCTCCTGATTGGAGACACTCAACTTAGTGACCCACACACAGGAAGAGGGAGGTCTCATTCTATCATCCTGCTCCCTGGGCCTAATCAGAATTCTGGGGACTGTCTAAAGCAGTCCCTTCCCTCCTTCAGAGAGTACTTAACGAGTGACTAGTAGTTCATTTTCCCCAAGTTCCTTTAAGGGGCAGGAAGGCAGGAGTATGGTTGGAGTCTGAGTGTGTATTTTGCCAGATCAATTAAGCTAGGAAAGATAGTTGGTAGGTAGTTGAAACAGGTCTACCAGTTCTCTCTCTCAGATGGATGATGAGTTTATATGCTTTTGTGAGCTGGGAATCTGGACACCTTTTATTAGCATCTGTTTATTTCTCCTGGGGGGAAATAGTGCTCCAGGTACCAATGAAGTTTTAGAACATGCACTCAAGAGAATGGAGGAGAAGGGATTGCGGCGTGGCCATCCCCCCGGGGGGCGATTTCTCGCTTTCTGTCTCTGTCTCTCTCTGTCTGTCTGGCAAGCACATGCGCCCTATAGCAAAAAACCTCTCGAAAAAAAGAAAAAAAAAGAACATGTACTCAAAAATGCAGAATATCCTGTACATAAATCCCAGTGTTCCAATTGTGAGCTCTCTAGGACGGTGAAAACGGGGTTTTTCATACAGTTCCCTAGGCAGCAGAGCCGTTTCCAGCCATTTGCTGACTAAAAGAAACATCTCAGGCCAGCCAGGGAGCATTGTGTTTTAAGTGCTGGATTTCACATGGCCGACTACCATGTCAAGCCCTATGGTAGCTGAATTTCACATGGCCGACTACCATGTCAAGCCCTGGAGCTGGTGGCTTGAAAAACAGACCAGCCATGAGTGAGTGCGTGCCCAAAATCCCGACAACAGAATGGAGAAGAAATTGTAGCATGGCCATCTCCCCAACAGTGATTTGTCATTTTCTCTTCTCTCTCTCTAGTGAGCCCTATAGCAAACTAAGAAACAAACAAACAAACAAACAAACAAATCATCTCTCAGCTGTGGACCTGAAACCGCTCAGAACCTTCCCAACTTACCCTCCTTTCTCATTTAACTCTCCCATTTCATTAAAAGCAAAAGCCAAGCTGGGCCAGTAATACACTGTTCGAGTGACACTGGGTCCTACGGAAGACCACAGGTTCGTTTCCCTGGTCCACCTGTACACGATAGGTGCACGTGCCCATGATTCTGGTTGGTGGGGAAGGTTTCAGGGGAGGATCATGGTGTAAGGCTGTTGAGGATGCTTGTCTCTGCCCTTTATTTTCTCCTAAAATTTCACTTATTTCTGAAAGTCTTTCCAGTGAAAGCATAAGAGAAGTATTTCAAATGCTGGTGTAGCTGAACTGAGTCATGTAGAAAGTCTCCTGTAAAAGAGCTCATCACTATCAATGATCACTTCCTTACTAACAGAATGTACAACTGAAACGAGCAGTTATCAATAGAAGAGTATGCATTCACATTGGAACTACACAATAGTAACGTTCTGGAACTGAGATTGCACAAGAAAGAAACCATGCTCTAAAATTCTCACTCTCCATCTTGTTTATTCTGACATCACTTTGAGAATGCTCCCATTTTAAACTCAAGCCACAGCACAGTTGAGACTTGGCCCAAAAGATTATTACTTAAAAAAATAATACACAAGGCTGAGAATGCCAAACTCAATGCTAAACTCAAGCCACAGCACAGTTGAGACTTGGCCCAAAAGATTATTACTTAAAAAAATAATACACAAGGCCAGCAGGTAGCATGGTGGTTAAGGTGCTGGACTCTCACATGGTGGACCATGGTTCAAGTCTCAGACACAGCAGCTTATGGATCACGCCAGGCATGTGTGCTGGCAAGCACAAAATACCAAGAGGAGAAAGGACTGCATGTAGTCACGCCCCTGGAGGGCAGTTTCTCACTTTCCATCTCTTTGTCTCCCTCTCTGATGAGTGCATGCAGGCTATGGCAAAAATGTTTTTTTTTTTTAAAAAAAAAGAATATATTTATATATAAAAGTATATCTTACTTCAACAAAAATTCTTTTATGCCTAAAAAGTAAACTTAAGACCAAGATGTGCTAAGGGAAATAAAAGATAATAAGATTAAGATTTTTTTCATACTGAAATCCTGAACTTAGACCTTCTCGAGACCAGTCTTAGAAGCAGTGTTATGATGTGGGCAATCTGAAGTTCTTCCAACATCATAGTTCTAAAATAAAAACGTTAGACTTTTGTTGTTTGTAGATAAACTAGAAAGGATCACAAGAGAAGTTTAAATAGAGCATTCCCATTCTTAGTTGTTCCTGAATCATGCAACGAGTGGTAAGGAGATACTCTGACTCAGTGGTAGAAAAGACCTCTTAGTTTGTTTTAGTCAAAACCAACCAAGTCCACGGCTGCCTTTTATAGGACATATGTAAGCAGTTACTTCCTGACTCACCGAGAGTTTAACACCCCACGCCCCTAGGATAAAACGCCTCAGACAAGAAAATACTCTGTGGGGGAAATCACTCCCCTTTAAATGTATACAACACAAACTCTCTCCCAATGAAACAGAATCTCACTTCAGAGTGTATCGAAGCCCAGCCACGGCACAAACCTGACCACGGAAACCTATCTTGACTAGTCTGACGCTTTTGATCGTTGAGTCATAAGATTCCCCAGGGAAGAGGTTCATGATTTACCAAATTACATAATGGTTCTTCCGAATTCACAAATGTTCTCTTGTGGTTTAAGATAAACTAGTGATTGCTGATTCTTCCTGCAAATGAAGAAGTTTTTTTTTTGACCAAGACTCCAGAAAACTGAATCCTCTGCTGGCTGCCTGGCCTCCACAGTTTGGGTCTTGTATTCAGAGATTCATCTTTAACAGAGATGAATCCTACCTCACTTTTCAGGTGTCAGAAAGTGTTGTACACACTGTCACAACATGATCATAGCTTTGATGGTAGAAAGGAAGCCAGCTATGCTTTTTATTGGGTTGTTTTTAATGCATCTTACTAAGGGCTTTCACTATCAATAGATGACTGACGATGAAGAATTTAGAAAAAAAAGGCCTGTGAGGTGGTTTCTTCACTGCTGGGTCTGGAGGCCAAGCTTCGGACTCCGAGTCATATTCTCGTTTCACTGTAAGATAGTTCTTTCTTGTAAAGGCCGGTTTAAACCTTGTACACATTTAGCTGAAGGTTGAGAAAACACTATACATCTTACAAGAGTTTTGGTATATTCAGAGAGGCCCACATGGTTAAAGTAGGTCGTGTTGTTGGTTATATGAACTGAAACTTCATGGCCAAAACTCTACAAGAAAGGGGAATACACATCCACATTTCTTGATTTTTTTTTTCTTTCCATTTGCTGTGAGAATCCACTTTCTCATGGGAACCTAAATCTCTGAGTGTAGAGCTGTCATTGGCACCATGTTGACCTGTTACCATGGAGATCACTCTGGTAACACACAAACCTGCCGCCAATCCAGACACACAAGTATCTCATTCTGACTCCCAGAAGGATTCCTCTACCCCTCACTCCCACCAGTTTAAAGTTCGTCTCTACTGAGATTCAGTTCTAAAATATTTAGAGTTTGACTTCTAAATGTCATTAAAATTAGGACTACTCAGAGACAAAGCGGGAAGTACTGAAAAGGTGTCTCTGGGTTTTACAGCAATGAAGTTCACCTTAGCAACTGCTCCCTAGGTTAGCATTACAGACTCCATTATTACATTACTCAATGAAGAACCAAAAGTAAAATGTGGAGAGAAGACCTCACTGGAATTACCGCCCACCACTTATTGATCGTCTACAATGCATTGTTTACACAGTATCTAGCGCATTACAGCGACTGTGGAATGCATTCCTCCATGTTAAACCCTACAAGATCCTGTTACACTTGGAGAAACTGGAGTTCCTACATAGGGAAGGTCAATGACAACACCGTCACAATCAGTCTCTAATGGGAAAGACAGAGAGAGCCTTGATGTTGGTCTTGAGTTGAAGCCCATCAGAATCACTCTAGGTCTTATGCAAGGCTACTGGCTCAACCATGAGGTGCAACATCACCGTTACTTACTCTTTGTTTGCAGAAGTCAAAAAGGCTTTCTTTTTTACACATCAAGAAAAGCTACATTTGTGCATTTGACCCTAATACCTCTCTAGAAGATAGTCTATTTTAGTTTCCCCCAAACCTTAAGTTTATTGAAGGAGTGAAGGAAGAGAAGGGTGAGGGCCTAACAAACAAGTCTATTATCAGGTTGACAGCCTTAGAGAAGACCTTCCTCTATTAAGAATTCTGAGTCACCAAAGGAAGCTGTAGCATCCATATTTATGTTCAGAGCCCCCCAGCTTCAGGATGGGCCTGCGTCACAGAGACATACAGTTCTCTGGTCTCCTTTAAGATGCGCACAGCCAACTCCAACACCTGGCAAGTGTGAGGTGAACAAAGGAGGTGGCACTTACTCTCTCTCAATGCGCAGCATGCAACCTGGACCAATGCTTCAGTCATTGACCTCTTGATGGTGCAGTAAGGAAACTGTCAGGCACATCAACTCCCAATATCCAATAATAATTAATTCTATTAATCCAAGGCCAAGTGGCCTCCTACAGGAGCTCTAGGCCTAGGAAGTTTGTTCCTCCCTCCACCTCCACAGCTGCTTCCTCGTATTTTGCTGATCACAGCACCTGTGTCTGAAGAGCAAGGACTATTAAAAACAAGATATAACTCAAACCTATCTGTTAGCAACTTTTTTTTTTAAAGGTTTTTGCCATAGGGCATGCGCATTCGCTGGAGAGAGACAGAGGGAGACAGTGAGAGGGAAAGTGAGAAATTGCCTCCCAGGGATTTGGCCATGCTAAAGTTCCTTTTCTGTTCTCCTCCTGGGATTTTGGACACATGTGTATACGTGCCCAGTGTGATTTTCAAGTAACCTGGCCTTTGCAAGGTCTGAACTCAAACTGCGGTCAGCCACGTGAGAGTCCAGTGCTTTAACCACCACACAACCTGCTGGACCCTAGCAACTTTTTTTTTTAATTGAAAAGAAAGGCTATTGAATTCCATCCACCTGTGAATCATACTGCCATCTATAGTGCCTCTTCCACTTCTACAACTTTTCTATTACTACAATCCTGATATTCCTAAAATACTGTCCTTTGCAATACTGTTTATAAGTGACCAGGTAAGAAAACTACCCAAGGATGGGACCAGCAGTTAGCGTAATGGCTATGTTGCTGGACTCCCATGTAGTCAACCATGGTTCGAGTCCCGGACCCGGTGGCTTAAACGCATGCTGGGTGCATGTGCGTGCAAGCCCAAGATCCTGAGAGGAGAGTGGAGGAGAAGGGATTATGGCGTGGCCATCTGCCCTGGGGGGTGATTTCTCGCTTTCTGTCTCTCTGTCTCTCTCTGTCTTTCTGGCGAGCGCACACGCCCTATAGCAAAAACCTCTCCAAAAGAGAAAAAAAAAAAAAAGAAAAGGAAAGGAAAAAGAAAACTACCCAAGGATCCAGGGTTGAGGTGCAAGAGAACGCACACCAGTTCTTAAGTTAGCTCTCACCAAACCATCTACCAATCCTCTTCTCTCACTTCCAAACAGAACAAACAAACTTTTCCACCTCCTCTCACTTCTTCCCCAGAGGTACAATGGAACATATTAAAGTGTTCAGATTTGGGGGGCTACACAGGGTACAGTGTTAAAAGCACAATGCTCTCTGAGGCTGACCCATATGCGTAGGGTCTGGATTTGCTCCTGGAGACCTGAGTATGCCAGGCATATGTGTGCCCATGATCCAGGCCTGGTTGAGGCTGGGGATGGATCGTGGCATCTGTCTCTGTCTCTCTTACTCATGGAAGAAATCAACTTTTTAAAAAGTTTTCTTTTTAAATGTGTTTTTTTAAAGTCATTTTATTTAGTTAATTGTATTTGTTATTATTTTTTAAATTTGACCAGAGAGGGACAGAGAGAGAGAGAAAGGGAAAGTGAGAAAGCAAACTGCCAGGCCTAGAAATCGAACTGCAGTTGGCCATGTGGGAGTTCAGCGCCTTAACCACCACATCACCTGCCAGCCCCCTAAAATTTTTTTTTCAGAGATTCATCTTTAACAGAGATGAATCCTACCTCACTTTTCAGGTGTCAGAAAGTGTTGTACACACTGTCACAACATGATCATAGCTTTGATGGTAGAAAGGAAGCCAGCTATGCTTTTTATTGGGTTGTTTTTAATGCATCTTACTAAGGGCTTTCACTATCAATAGATGACTGACGATGAAGAATTTAGAAAAAAAAGGCCTGTGAGGTGGTTTCTTCACTGCTGGGTCTGGAGGCCAAGCTTCGGACTCCGAGTCATATTCTCGTTTCACTGTAAGATAGTTCTTTCTTGTAAAGGCCGGTTTAAACCTTGTACACATTTAGCTGAAGGTTGAGAAAACACTATACATCTTACAAGAGTTTTGGTATATTCAGAGAGGCCCACATGGTTAAAGTAGGTCGTGTTGTTGGTTATATGAACTGAAACTTCATGGCCAAAACTCTACAAGAAAGGGGAATACACATCCACATTTCTTGATTTTTTTTTTCTTTCCATTTGCTGTGAGAATCCACTTTCTCATGGGAACCTAAATCTCTGAGTGTAGAGCTGTCATTGGCACCATGTTGACCTGTTACCATGGAGATCACTCTGGTAACACACAAACCTGCCGCCAATCCAGACACACAAGTATCTCATTCTGACTCCCAGAAGGATTCCTCTACCCCTCACTCCCACCAGTTTAAAGTTCGTCTCTACTGAGATTCAGTTCTAAAATATTTAGAGTTTGACTTCTAAATGTCATTAAAATTAGGACTACTCAGAGACAAAGCGGGAAGTACTGAAAAGGTGTCTCTGGGTTTTACAGCAATGAAGTTCACCTTAGCAACTGCTCCCTAGGTTAGCATTACAGACTCCATTATTACATTACTCAATGAAGAACCAAAAGTAAAATGTGGAGAGAAGACCTCACTGGAATTACCGCCCACCACTTATTGATCGTCTACAATGCATTGTTTACACAGTATCTAGCGCATTACAGCGACTGTGGAATGCATTCCTCCATGTTAAACCCTACAAGATCCTGTTACACTTGGAGAAACTGGAGTTCCTACATAGGGAAGGTCAATGACAACACCGTCACAATCAGTCTCTAATGGGAAAGACAGAGAGAGCCTTGATGTTGGTCTTGAGTTGAAGCCCATCAGAATCACTCTAGGTCTTATGCAAGGCTACTGGCTCAACCATGAGGTGCAACATCACCGTTACTTACTCTTTGTTTGCAGAAGTCAAAAAGGCTTTCTTTTTTACACATCAAGAAAAGCTACATTTGTGCATTTGACCCTAATACCTCTCTAGAAGATAGTCTATTTTAGTTTCCCCCAAACCTTAAGTTTATTGAAGGAGTGAAGGAAGAGAAGGGTGAGGGCCTAACAAACAAGTCTATTATCAGGTTGACAGCCTTAGAGAAGACCTTCCTCTATTAAGAATTCTGAGTCACCAAAGGAAGCTGTAGCATCCATATTTATGTTCAGAGCCCCCCAGCTTCAGGATGGGCCTGCGTCACAGAGACATACAGTTCTCTGGTCTCCTTTAAGATGCGCACAGCCAACTCCAACACCTGGCAAGTGTGAGGTGAACAAAGGAGGTGGCACTTACTCTCTCTCAATGCGCAGCATGCAACCTGGACCAATGCTTCAGTCATTGACCTCTTGATGGTGCAGTAAGGAAACTGTCAGGCACATCAACTCCCAATATCCAATAATAATTAATTCTATTAATCCAAGGCCAAGTGGCCTCCTACAGGAGCTCTAGGCCTAGGAAGTTTGTTCCTCCCTCCACCTCCACAGCTGCTTCCTCGTATTTTGCTGATCACAGCACCTGTGTCTGAAGAGCAAGGACTATTAAAAACAAGATATAACTCAAACCTATCTGTTAGCAACTTTTTTTTTAAAAGGTTTTTGCCATAGGGCATGCGCATTCGCTGGAGAGAGACAGAGGGAGACAGTGAGAGGGAAAGTGAGAAATTGCCTCCCAGGGATTTGGCCATGCTAAAGTTCCTTTTCTATTCTCCTCCTGAGATTTTGGACACATGTGTATACGTGCCCAGTGTGATTTTCAAGTAACCTGGCCTTTGCAAGGTCTGAACTCAAACTGCTGTCAGCCACGTGAGAGTCCAGTGCTTTAACCACCACACAACCTGCTGGACCCTAGCAACTTTTTTTTTTTAATTGAAAAGAAAGGCTATTGAATTCCATCTACCTGTGAATCATACTGCCATCTATAGTGCCTCTTCCACTTCTACAACTTTTCTATTACTACAATCCTGATATTACTAAAATACTGTCCTTTGCAATACTGTTTATATGTGACCAGGTAAGAAAACTACCCAAGGATGGGACCAGCAGTTAGCGTAATGGCTATGTTGCTGGACTCCCATGTAGTCAACCATGGTTTGAGTCCCGGACCCGGTGGCTTAAACGCATGCTGGGTGCATGTGCGTGCAAGCCCAAGATCCTGAGAGGAGAGTGGAGGAGAAGGGATTATGGCGTGGCCATCTGCCCTGGGGGGTGATTTCTCGCTTTCTGTCTCTCTGTCTCTCTCTGTCTTTCTGGCGAGCGCACACGCCCTATAGCAAAAACCTCTCCAAAAGAGAAAAAAAAAAAAAAGAAAAGGAAAGGAAAAAGAAAACTACCCAAGGATCCAGGGTTGAGGTGCAAGAGAACGCACACCAGTTCTTAAGTTAGCTCTCACCAAACCATCTACCAATCCTCTTCTCTCACTTCCAAACAGAACAAACAAACTTTTCCACCTCCTCTCACTTCTTCCCCAGAGGTACAATGGAACATATTAAAGTGTTCAGATTTGGGGGGCTACACAGGGTACAGTGTTAAAAGCACAATGCTCTCTGAGGCTGACCCATATGCGTAGGGTCTGGATTTGCTCCTGGAGACCTGAGTATGCCAGGCATATGTGTGCCCATGATCCAGGCCTGGTTGAGGCTGGGGATGGATCGTGGCATCTGTCTCTGTCTCTCTTACTCATGGAAGAAATCAACTTTTTAAAAAGTTTTCTTTTTAAATGTGTTTTTTAAAGTCATTTTTATTTAGTTAATTGTATTTGTTATTATTTTTTAAATTTGACCAGAGAGGGACAGAGAGAGAGAGAAAGGGAAAGTGAGAAAGCAAACTGCCAGGCCTAGAAATCGAACTGCAGTTGGCCATGTGGGAGTTCAGCGCCTTAACCACCACATCACCTGCCAGCCCCCTAAAATTTTTTTTCAAGTTTATTTTTAAAAGTATTTTGTTGGGGCCAATAGGTGGTGTGGTTGAGGATGCTGGACTCTCCATGACAGACTGCAGTTCAAGTCCCGGACCTGGCGGCTTCCTTTCTCGCTTTCTCTCTCCCTCTCTCTCTGTCCCTCTTTGGTGAAATTAAAATAAATAAATTTCAATAAAATAATTCTTATTTTTAAAAAACTAGGATTTGGTCATAACATGTCAATTGTATATATTTTTTTTCTGCCATAAGCTCAAATGGGGAAAATAGAGTAATGAAAGAAAGAACTTTTTAAAAGCCCCCCTGGCTGCTAAGGGTCA
>NW_006203577.1:1543134-1545515 GCF_000334495.1 Tupaia belangeri chinensis
AAGAGAAATGACAGCATCTCTTCCCTCACTATGAACTCCAGATGACACCTACAGAGTGTTTTGCTACACATGCAAAATAACAACTTAGGACTGTGAGCTTTCTATAAATAGGTGCCATCGAAATCATGCTTTTTCCCTCAAATTTTCTCCTAGATGTAATCTGTGTTTTGACTATAAGAAAGCTGAAAAAAAAATTTTTTTTAGAGGTTTCTGTTATAGGACGTGTGCACTAGCCAGAAAGACAGAGAGAGACAGAAAGACAGAAAGCAAGAAATCACTCCCCCAGAGGGGATGGCCATGCCGCAATCCCTTCTCAGGATCTTGGGCACGCATGCACATGTGCCTGGCATTGAGTTTAAGCCACCGGATCCAGGACTCGAACCGCAGCTGGCTACATGGGAGTCCAGCAACATAGTCATTACACTAACTGCTGGTCCTGTGAAAAAATGTTTTGGCCTTAATGAAAAACGGTTTTGAGCAGCTCGTAGGTGGCATGGTGGTTGAAAGGCTCTGTCTCCCCCATGGCTGACCTGAGTCTGAGTCCCAGACCTGGCGACTTGTTTTCTCAGTTTCTCTCTCTCTCTCTTTCTCTCTTCCTCTCACACTCTGTCTCTCTCTGTTCAGATTAAAATAAATAAATAAATAAGTGGATAAAGTTAAATAAAATAATTTTTTAAATTATTTTGAAAGTCTATATTCTCCAGAGAAGAAAAATGAGGTTAACAATAAGAATGAGGAAGATAAATCAATTCTGCAGCTATTTCTGAGATAATGAAATAAGTGAAAAATACAACTTTGGGCTTAAACTATGGGGCATAGACTAAAGCTAACTGTACTCAAGCAAACAACTAAATCAAACGTAGACTCAAAGACAAATACGACTTTTTGCTCAACAGCACATGTGCTTGCTGGAGAGAGGGAGAGACAGAAAGAGAGTGGGAACGTGAGAAAGTACCCCGAGACCGGGACAGCCACACCACAATCCCTTCTCCTTCACTCTCCCCTCCTAACTTCGGTCACGCATGCACATGTGCTCAGCGTGCTTTCCTTACGGCCAGATCCAGGACTCAAACCACTTAGTAGGCCATGTGGGATCCAGCCACCTTAACCACCATATCACGGGCTGACCCCTAACGTACATGTTGTAGGGAGTTATAGTCTTGTAAGTTTTAGATTTTTACCATCTGTGAATTGCCACTCTCCTGAGCACCGGAGGTGCTCAACACATCCTGGGGATGAATGATTGTCCAAGTCTTTGCTTCCTAAGACTGAGTTCATACTTTTCACATCTTCAGATTCCTGGCACCGAGCACAGTGGTTTTTTCAATCGATGCTGGTCGAATAGAAAGGATTCGAATTTTCTTCAGAATAAACCCAGTCAGCCACAAGTGATAGGTCTAAGGAATTTCCCAAGGGAAAGAATGCAATCAGGCACCAGCCACTTCTTTTATCTATCTGGAACATGGTTAGATTTCAGTCGGAATATGCAAGGTGTGGTTAGAGCTGGCCAGTAGGGGTCCAGGCTGAGCTGGCCCTAGGAAGAATCAGAGCAGGCTCTCCTTCAGAAGCAAGGGGCAGGGTTATGTTTGTTCAGTTTATCACCCAGATATGTTCTTTTCTACAAGGGAAAGTTTCAGGCTTTTGTGCCATTATAAGAGTGTGTGGACAACAAGGCTCGTTTTCTTTCTTTTCAGGTGCTGGTATAGGCTTGACTTGACTTCTAAGCATTGAAGTCAACTGAGTAACAATTGACAACACAGGTGGGATGTGCTAAGGGATAAAGAACCCAGGCTCTGGAGGAGATAGACGTGGGTTTAATTTTGACTCTACTACGAGCCAGCTCTGTGGCTTTGAACAAATTATTTAATACTGCCAAGCCCTAGTTTCTGTATCTGTGAAGCAAAGATATTATCACCTACTTGTCACACTTGTTGGGAGAATAAAATTAATGAGGCGATTTATTAAAGCAAAGCAAAGATATTATCACCTACCTGTCACACTTGTTGCAAGAATAAAATTAATGAGGCGATTTATTAAAGCTCTAGTAACACTCTGTACACGCCCAATAAAGTATGATCTTATAATGGTGTCTAACTTTTCGAGTACCTAGATTTTCTCACATCCAAGTGGGTGTTTGGAAGACTGTTTTAGGCAAAATAAGTAGTAGTTCTTTACTAATACAAACTGAGAGTTGGAGGAAGAATAATGTAGCAGTCCTAAAATCACATATCAGCACAGCATAAAACCTCATCAGCAGGACCAGTCGACACTGGGACCTCTATTTTGGAAGCCTCTTGGGACAAGGATATCCATGGTGGCAGTGGCTTAAGTGCCCAACCATTTGAAAATATCCTGAGTGTTCCATGGAGTAGAGGGAAGGA
>NW_006203577.1:1546274-1558342 GCF_000334495.1 Tupaia belangeri chinensis
AAACAACTCATGAACTGGAGAAAATGCTGTGTTCAGGTACACGAACATCGTCTGCCCAGCATAGAGCCCTATTTCCATCATCAAAGCAAAGACTTCAGACCTGGCTCTCAAGACCAGAATAGCACTTACAAGTACTGCTTAAAGGCCAGCCCGAGGAAACGGCTGCATGTCCCCCCTATTGCCGAAGACATCTTCAATCACTGCTTTATGTCAAACGGGACAGAAGAGGTCACTCTGGGTCTTGGCAGCGTGGGGCTGGAACGGAACCTAAAAGGCCTCTGTGTAGGTCAGGGATGGGCAAAGCCACAAAGAAAGAAGCTCAGAGCAAACCTCCCTGCTGGCTGCTCCCGCGAGCTGTTAAAGATAGAGATGGCGGCAGCTAATGGCGGGGGTGGGAGGAAGGGAGAATGCAGAAGGCTGTGAAGGAAGGTGTGGGGGGACGGATAGAATCCGGCATACAGAAACCTGTCAGGATGGGATTTATTTTTGTTCTGTGAGGGAGTATAATAGGGCTTTGCCTGCACTCTCAATAGCTGTTTTGAAGTGAACCCGGCTGGTATGTCTTTAATTTGTCATTTCATTATGAAACTGTTTCCCTTCCAAGAAGCCTTCAAGTCAGGAAGCTCTGTCTGCCCACACAGGAAATTCCTTTGCTTCAACTTCCCCAAAAAGGAAATTTCCCTCAGAAGTGAGCCCAGCATATGCCTTTGAGCAGAGCTGTTTCAAGAAACTTTGGCAGCCGAGTCCTGAAAACACCCCGGCTTTCTGCTGCTGCTGGGATGCTGGGATAAACAGTTGGGCTTTTACCCAGCGGGTGGGGACCCACCGAAAGTGGCCACGGCCCACCTCTTCCTCCCTCTACTTCATCCTCCCATGCCCTCGCTCCCCTCACAGCCTGCAGGACACAGAGAGTTTGACCTCTCCCAGAGGGAATCAGTACCTGCAGATTTCTTGAAGAAACAGGCAGAGCCGTACAGAGAGAAATCACACGAATACACACACGCACCCCACAGCTATCGCATGGCAACTTCGACTCAAAGCACCTCCTCTTGTTTCCCCCTCAGTCTCACACACGAACTTGAGGCTTCTGGCAGAAAGACTGCAGTATTTTAGATGAAGACAGTGCAAAAAAATAAAACAGCAAATTATAGTTCCTAAAGCACATCTATTACCAAAGTACCTCTTACCTAGGGTGGTGGGTTTTTTCTACACAAACTTTCCCAGTGAGGATTTTAAGTAAAAACATGGGGTTGAGGGGGAGATCTCAAACCACAGCCTTATAAAAATTAATCTCGCAGACATATTGTGAATGGCTAAGTGGTGAGAACCCAGAGCAGCTGTGCTGAAGTGATGAACAATACACAGTACTTTATGAAGCTTCTTTGCAAAGAGACATTTAGGCATTAGCAGGAAACAGACTCATGGTTAAGTTTTTAATTTTTCATTTCGAATCAATTCATTAAAAAAAAAAAAAAGGTTGTGAGAAAGAAACAACATAGAGACCCAAACCACAAAAAGGGGAATGCACTGAACTACTAAGCAGTGGGGGCAAAGACAGACACTGATAGAGAAGGAACTAAGATGGCCCCGGGATTTTCATCTTGCACTTAGATTGCCCTGGTATGGCAGGGTGATAGGATCTCACCTTATTACACGATTTAAGTGCCAGTGTTCTGAAAGGGATATTATTTACCAGGAAACAAAGCAATATTTAAGGGACTAGTGAGAACCATATAGCTCACTAGAATCCGAATATATGAACTCTGAGGTTTTGGGTTGTGGTAGATGTTTTCTGAAGGGAGCCTTTAAAATTTTATTTTAGTGAGTAATTCTGTTTTTCTAAAATTTATGAAGTTTTAACCACAGTTGGATCTCAGAGGGAGAACCACCGCTATTTTTCATGTTCTTGAAACGAAGGGTATGGGGAATGGGGCTTTGGCTTGTACTGGGAAGAAAGGTGTAGAGTGGAAAAAGTCTGATGGGCCCACCCTACTACTTACCAGCTCTGAGACTATGGCCAAGTTCTTCAATCTCTTTAAGCTTGACTTTTCATCAGTAGAGTGAGGATAATAAAAACTCAGTTCACAGGACTGTTGTGAGGACTAAATGATATAATACATGTGAAAAGTGCTTACCATAAGCACTCAATAAATAGAAGTTATTACTCCATATGAAATGCAAAAGGCTCTTTCTACCATATTCCACACACCTACTCCTTGTCAAATACACCTAAGCCACACAGCCATAGGAGCTCTTTAAAATTCCCATGGGTCAAGATTTTCCCAAACACTTTCACAAGAGACACAGATTAACGTGACCCTTATACATCAGCAAGGTCTTGGCGTGATGAGCCAACATTTAGTCAGCTTGGAGGTGAGAGATTTAGTTAGAATGGTTGAAAGGCTTAAGGATTCAGATTTACACTCCAAAAATCACAGCTCCTGTCAAAGACATGCAGATGACTTGCACAGGCTTGGGCTGACAATGTGCTAGAGGAGGCCCAACTTTGGCCAAGACTGATGCTGGCAATGATAGAAGACCAAGAGCTGTACATGGGAAGGCAGACTGCTGGCCTTGGTTTCCAAGGTTCATTCAGGCTCACAATGTTTTGTCTAAATTTTGTCTGGATTTTCCATCTAGCCTAACAGCCACTCCTTCTACAGCAAAAAAACTAGCCCTATGCAAAATTGTGTTTATTTCCAATTCGACTCCCTTCCTACACCCTCTATGTTGGTCATGATCCTTCTATTACAAATGACTCAAGAGATGACAAACTAATCTTCATTGAGATAGCAGGGGCTTGAGGTATTAATGACTTCTTTCCAAGTTACTCTCTGCTGCTGTAATGACTTCTTTATTTTTATTGTTTTTAGTTTTTTGCTCTAGGGCATGTGCCCTCACTAGAGAGAGAGAGAGAAAGAAACTACCCTCCAGGGAGGATGGCTACACCACAATCCTTTCTCTTCCACTCCCCTCTCAGGATTTTGGGCACGCATACACATGTACCCAGTGTGAATCTCAAGCTACTGGGTCCAGGACTCAAACTGCATTGTTGGCCATGTGGAATCTAGCAGCTTAACCTCCACACCACTTGCTGGCCCATAATGATTTACTTTTAAATGGGGAGTTACATGGAAACACTGTCTAATCCAAAATGAGTATCTTACCGGAGGAATTGCAGACACCATTCTGTGGTAGTTCATGGTCACATTTTAAAGTCAGCAAGAGTCTCACATAAAGCACTTGTTGGAATTGTAAATAGGGGAACAAGAAACATTTGTCCAGGGAAGGAACTTTGTCAGGTGGCTTCACAACCACCTCACATGAGAAGCGAAACTAAGGGTGGGGGCTGGCCCTGTGATCTAGAGGTTAAGGGAGCCAGATCCCACATGGTCAACCACAGTTTGAATCCCTGACCTGAGGGCTTGAAAAACACACTGTGCATGTGCATGTGTAACCAAGATCCCAACGAGATGGAGAAATGGAGGAGAAGAGAGAGGGAGTCTCTGGTAAGTACCCTCTGGTAATTACAAAAAAAAAAAAAGAGGGGCTGGCAGGTGGTGTAGTGATTGAAGGCACTGGACTCCCACATAGCCGACCACAGAACAAGTCCTAGACCTGGTGGCTTGTTTTCTCACTTTCCCTCTCTTTCTCTCTCTCTCTCTGTCTCTCTCTGATCACATAGGAAAATAATAATAATAATAAAGTTAAATAAAATAATTCTTTTTCTTTTGAGAGGTTTTTGCTATAGGGCGCATACACTTGCCAGACAGACAGAGAGAGAATGAGAAATCGCAAGTGAGAAATCATCCCCCATGGGGGATGGCCATGCTGCAATCTCTTCTCCTCCATTCTCCTCTTGGGATCTCAGGCACGCATGCACGCACGCCCGGCGTGAGTTTTAAGCCACTGGGTGTGGGACTCGAACCGCAGTCGGCTATATGGGAGTCCAGTGACACAGTCATTACACCAACTGCTGGTCCCAAATAAAGTAATTCTTAAGAAAAAAAAGAAAAGAGGGACCAGCAGTGCCCAAGATCCCGAGAGGAAAATGGAGGAGAAGAGATTGAGGCGTGGCCATCCCCTCTGGGGGGTGATTTCTTGCTTTCTATCTCCCTATCTGGCGAGCACATGCGCCCTATAGCAAAAACCTCTCCAAAAAAAAAAAAAAAAAGAAAGAAAGAAAGAAAGAAAGAAAAACGTAAGGGCAAGGGTTTAGTACTTTGGGAACAGTGTTGTGGAAGGAACCTGAATAGAAAAGAAACGAAAGAGCTTCTCTCCCACTTTATAACATCTAGTGGGAAACTTTGCTCAAGGATTAACCTTCCAGCTTGTCAGAACAGGTTTGTGAACCTGCACCGCCCTGAGCTCTTTCCTGGAGTAAGGCATACGAGGAGGAAGGACAAGGAGTAATCTTATTTCCTCAAGAGGGCTGGCACCCAAGCACTCGCTCACATTTGTTTCCTGCAAAGAGTTCCTGATGTTGGTGACCCAAGAGCAACTTAAGGAGACAAAGGCAAACCCCTCCTCAGCTTCGTTTGCGGATCACTGCTGCTTTGGAGAATTCTTTTCTCCCTAATCTTACACCCCTTTCACAGCCTGTGGCAACAAGTAGATGATCCGAGTAACTAGTTCAGGGCCTCTGTTTAGAAATAGTTCCTTGGGTGTGAGTTTTCGTGCCCAGAGGATGGTGTAAGTGTCACAGATTCTCTCTGCTGGCTGCGGTGGGTGGAAATGCACTTTAAAGCTCAGCATCAAAGCCTTCACTTTAGAAGCTGAAAGCCTTCATTCCCTTGCCAACTGTGCCTTTTTTCCCCATCATTAATTAATGCAGTATTAATTGTGCATGTGCTATGGGGCCGGCTGAAGGAGGCTAGTGTGGCCTATCCATGCAGATCAGCTGGCTCTGGAAAGCCCAAAACCCAGAAGAGATTGTCTAGAGAGGGAGAGAAATGCACACTGCAACTTTTACATATTATGGAAAAGGCAAACGAGCCTCAAGGTGTGGAGGGGATTCCCACAAATCACACAGCTAGGGTCAAGCTGACAGTTACCAGAAACCACACCTGTGCATAATGCACTGGGCCAAGGGCCAGCTCACAGACAACTCTCAGGCCAGAAGAGAGGCTCTGAGAATAGGGGAGCTGCCTGTGATTTAGCTCTAAGGCCCTAGGAATGAGCACAAGACAAGACTGGCAACGCCAGCAGGTGGCATGGTGGTTAAGGCAGTTGGATTCCCACATGGTTGACTGTGGTTTGAGTTCTGCACCCAATGACTTGAAATCACACCAGGCACATGTGCATGTGTGCCCCAAATCCCAGGAGTAGGGTGAGATTTCTTACTTTCCCTTTCTCTGTCTTTTCTCTGGCAAGTGCAAGCACCCTTATGGCAAAAACCTTAAAAAAAAAAAAAAAGATTGGCAGAGACAGTCTACAGAAGTCTTCATGGGTAGGGGCAAGCTGCCAGTTCCCATCCCACAAAAGCATTAGCCTGATCTCAACCATGGAGGCCATTAGTAAATGTCCACCAGGGTTGGGCACTAGATTTCCATATTTCCTTATAAGAGAGTATCTGAACAAAACCATCACAGCTGAAGCAGAAGACAACTTCTGTGTCATTTAAACACTGTCATCTGCACTAACACTTGATGCTGAGCACTGAAAATCAAGCCCAGGCTTATACTGGGCATCTATAGGTAACACTCCATGGCTGACATCCCTTGCATTCCCATCCTGGAATTAGAGAACAACAAAATGTGAGTCGGGAAGAACCTTGGGAACGACATCCTGTACTCAGTCTGCTTTACAGGTGAGGAGATGACAGCCTGGGGAGAAGGAATGAGCTGTTGAGGGATGACAGAGTCCAGAGGGCTGACTCCCAGGAGAGCACGTTCCCTCCTCTCTGACCTTGGTAGAGCATCCTAATACATACGTCCTACGGGTAAATGAAGGTACCAAGATACCCGGGAATTTTTCTGAAGCAAATGAGCTTAAGACATTTTACTAGGAAGGTCAGCGTTTTAACTTGTGAACTCAACAATACAATCTCCATTCAAGCACATCATTTCTCTTCCTGTGTATAATTTACCACCATCATCATCTTCCTTATTGTGAAGTAGATCATCTCTTTTTAAAAAATAGAAAATTGTGGACAATGAGCAGCTCTTTTTGCTTCATCTAATTTTGCTTCAAACAAACTAGAGTTTATACAAACACCTGAAAATACATGGCAGGTAACAGTGTCCTTACAGAATTGGAACTGAAAATGGGTCTTCCTCCAAAGTCAAAAGTAACTTACTCTATCTTTGATCTTTTTCCCTTTGGGCTTTTTGTCAGGAGTTTATATAAATATATAAAAATATGTTTTTAAGACCGGCTAGCTTATATTTTTCTTCTAACCAACAGCTAGAAAGAAATAATTCTCTTCAGTTTCTGATACCTTCAAGAAGCAATAGGGTGAAGTGGGGAAAATAACTGATAGGTTTTAGAAATAGATGTAGATTCAAATTGTGACTCTCCCACTTTCTGTGTGACCTCAGGCAAGAGATTCAACCGTGGTGAATCTCAAATAAAAAAGAGATACAATGTCTACTTACAGTGCTTGTGATTATCCAGAATAACACATAGAGTTTCTGGCACATAGAAAGTATTCAGTAAATATCAATGGCTATAATTACTTAGTCCACATGTCACTGCTCCAAAGTTCTCTGGAGTGGCCTTAGGATTGTCAACACAGTTGACAACTGGTCTCAAAATGACTCCTAAGGAGTACAGCTACCGGAAGCTAGCAGGTGGGGTACAATAACAAAACAAAGACCAAAAAACCAGAACCAAAACACCTATATGGAAAAGCAAGGAACACATGGAAAACAAATGATTAATTACTGGGTGGTCGAAAAGCATGACACATATTTGCATAGAAAACCATAGAAAAAGGCATCATGCCTAAAGCACTTAAAAAAAAAAGCGATTATGTCTCTCTTTACAAACCTTCACTCTCCTCAGTTAACTACTTTAGTTATACCTCCACTCCGAGGGTAGAGAATTCCACCACAGCTGACTGGGTGAAAGTGTTCCCTGTGCAACCCTGTATGGCTGGCTTTTTCTTCCAGGCCTCAGTCTGCATGTGCCGTGCATCCACAGTTCTTGATCCACTAAATTTCATTTCTATTAGCTGACTCTTAGAGCCCCACTTGAGGGCTATTAGTATTTATGATCTATAGGAAGTAGAGCTAGAGACCAATTACAAAGGACTGGGGCTCAGTCCAACCACTCAAGATGGAGTTAGTATAAGGGGACTTTGAAAAGTTTGTGGAGAAATAAAATTAAACTATGATTTTAATGCAAAACATTTTGAAATCCATGCACAGTTTTTTATACAATGCATTCTTCCATGAACTTTGTGAAGAGCCCTGGTAGCAGTATTGAGGCAGGGTAACAAATTCAGAATTTACAGATGGCCTATGTCCAGAGCCAGGGCCAGTTTGGATCCTGCTTTACCCTCGTTTGAAGAGATCAGAAATAAATAAGTAAAACAACCCTCAAATACTCATACACAGGAGAAGCAGCTGTAAACCAGAATTCACCATTGACAACAGTGAAACCAATAACATCTGAAGGTCCTTATGAAGATTCACCTCTGCAAAGGCTTAAGGGTGAAACTGTCAGTCATTCCTGCCAGAAACTTCTAAGAGTCCTGAGATAGCAGTCAGGAGTAACTCAAGCATGAAACAAAAGAACATACATGTTATTTGAAAATGGAGGGCTGGCTCTACAGCTTAGTGCTTGATGGGAGCCGATCCCACATGGCTTACCATGGTTCCAGTTCCAATACCATGGCTGGAAAAACATGTTGGATGAAACAGCAGTTAGCATAATGGCTATGTCGCTGGACTCCCAAGTAGTCGACCGTGGTTTGTGTCCCGGACCGGGTGGCTTAAACTCACGCCGGGCGCATGTGCATGAGTGCCCAAGATACCGAGAGGAGAATGGAGGAGAAGGGATTGTGGCGTGGCCATTCCCCCTGGGGGGTGATTTCTCACTTTCTGTCTGTCTGTCTCTGTCTGTCTGGCGAGCGCACGCGCCCTGTAGCAAAAACCTCTCAAAAAAAAAAAAAAAAAGGTTGGACCCATGTCTGTATGTGCCCCAAATCCCGACAGGATGGAGAAATGGAAAAGAGACTGTGACATGATTGTACTCTATAGGGGGCAGGGAGGGGAGACTTTCTCTCTCTCTCTCTCTCTCTCTCTCTCTCTCTGGTAAGTGCAAGTGCCCTCTGGCAATTAAAAAGTAAGAATGATATGGAAATGTTATCATATTTTTACATATAAAGCTCAAACAATGCTTTGAGTCATGAGGAGGAGGCGAAGAGTACCTCAGAAAAACATAGTTCAAGCCAATGTGGTACTGAATCTTTATCATACCTCCCTATAAGTATTATGGAGATAAATGTGAGGTTGACTATGGCACTTTTAGGGACAGTGATTCCACAACCTGCAGAAACTCTGACATACCAAGAGGAAGACCACAGAGGTACTGACGGTTTGGAAAACCCAGGGGAGATAGTAGAGAGGGTAAGAAAAGGAAATATGGTTGCCTACTTCCTGCTGTTCAAGTCTCTACTCCTGAAACGGACTGCCTGTCATCATCTTTAATGGCTCTCTGTTTAGTCTGTTATAAACTTTCAACAGTGGGTCTAGAATAGAGCTGGGCACGTCTGGACTCACATAAATAACCCACAGCACCAGGCAGGGACAACCCATTGCCAGTAACTTCCAAGCGTCTACTGCAGAACTCAGGAACCTGAGAGCCCAGGACACAAAGCAGCAGCTATTCTCTTCCTCATCCTCACCTCCCCTCTTCCCCCTCCAACCAGAGCCACTTTGCAGGGCTTGTGCTGGAGGAACTGCCTTAAATGTACACAGAGCTCTCTCTGCATGAAATGTGAAGTGAAAGAAAAGGTCAGTAAACCTCTGGTTATATATTTAAAAAGGAAAAAAAAAAGAGACGTCTATAAATAGCTGCATTTATTGAAGCTGCTTCCTTATCAGGAAGCATGGCGCTAGGAATTAACGTCTGCCTGCATCGGAAATTCTTTCAGACAGCAAACCCAAAAAGGAAATTTCCCTTCCGAGGCATCCTGGCTGTTGGGCTGTGGGCTGTTTTTTCTCCCAGGCTGTTTAAAGCAGCCATCCAGGGCCCGGCACAGCCACACGGGTGGTGGGGAAAGCCGGCAAGCATTTGAACATAAACAGTGAAGGCGCCAAAGAAAGCTTCATGGGGGACCAAATATAAAATGCTGGTGGCCGGTCACAGCCTTGGGAGCAGTCAAGATACAGACCGTGAATTAAATCTCTTCCCAGTGTCCTTACCTCAACCCTGCTGGTGATGTCGCTGCACGTCACAGGCAGCTGTGTGAGGAGAGGCCATTTTTGGAACAGTGATAACGGGAAAGGACGGGGAGGAATTGATGGGTTCAGAAGAAGGGTGGGGAAGGTTGACGAAGGAGACCTGGGGATTTGAACAACACGGAGAAGAAAAACTTCCAGACGAAGGGATGGAAGTGTGGCTAGGTAAAGGCCCTGGGGTGCAGTGCCCCAGAGCAGAACTGAGTTCCTAGAAATCCTAAGGAATCACTTAGAAACTGTTTTATGATTTCCATTGTGACTTACAGAAATTAGTCTCAACAGGACTGAGACAGAACCCTAAGCCCTTTCTTAAACAGATGAACAAGGACATGCATGCTTTCCTTGGTCCTCGAACATGGGGAAGGCACCTCCTGAAGAGGTTGTTTATGGCACTAGAGCCTCAACTGAGAGCTAGCAAGTCACCTGGGCACAGCCAGGCACCAAGCCTGGGGTTATATGTAAATGAGTTCTGACAGGTCAGAATCCTCACCAGGAGACCAGCTGCGGTGGAGCGGTGGTTATGCAAAGCTCCATGGCACTGAGGCCATATAAGAAGGTCCCAGGTTTGTGTCCTGAGGTCTCCTTGTACATGCTGGGTGCACACACACACACACCTGTGCTCCTATGCTCCCGGCTGGCTAGGGCTGGGGGTGGGACCATGGTATGGAGACCCTGTTGGGGGTGCCTGTCTCGCTCTCTGTTACTCTCACATGGAAGAAATAAATAGGTAAATAAACTAACTTACTTTAAAAAATAGTCTTTAAAGGAAAAAAAAAAAAAACCCTTGTCAGAAGACATTATTAGGGACCAGCAGTTAGCATAATGGCTATGTCACTGAACTCCCATGTAGCCGACTGTGGTTCAAGCCCCAGACCGGTGACTTAAACTCATGCCAGGCGCGTGTGCGTGCCCAAGATCACGAGAAGAGAATGGAGGAGAAGGGAATGCGGTGTGGCCATTCCCTCTGGGGGGTGATTTCTCACTTTCTGTCTCTCTCTCTCTCTCTTTCTGGCGAGCACATGTGCCCTATAGCAAAAACCTCTTCAGAAAAAAGAAGACTTTATTAGAAATCTGAGTCTTAGAGAGGTTCAATCATCTCTCTCAATCATCTCTCTAATGGAAGGAGGCAACCCTGGAAGCCCATGCAGATCCGTCTGACCTTTCCTACATTTTCATTTGGAAACTGACCCTCTGTCACCATTAGGACCAGTCCTGTCTGTTGGGTTGCTGAGATAAACTGACTTCAGCCTGAGCTCACAAGAAAGTCAAGAGGAGGAACAGTAGAAATTAGTGAACAAAACCAGAGTAAACCACCCATGGCAACAGGCTCTCACCCGATGCCTCTCTCTCATCCTAGTGAAAAGGAATACCCTGCCTGCCGGACGTTCAGCATAAATTAATGGCCAAGTAGAACACGCCAGCCCTGCCCCAGACACTGCAGCCCTGACTGCCAACAGCCACCAGTGCCTCTACCTTCATGCCCATGACACTCCACTGCCTGTGTTTTCTCCCAAGAGTGACTTCCAGAGTGGATATCACATTAGACTGTCCACAGGCTATGTGAAGCTAGACAATCAGGTTGACTTATCTGAGCCATGCTCGACTTGATCACCAATGAAACAGGATTAATAACACCTACTTTGAAGACTATTGCATGATTACATGAGATAATATGTACAACGCATTTTGTTGGGCCCAGCAGATGACGTAGCGGTTACATCGCTGGACGCCCACATGGCTGAATGCGGTTCATGTCCTGAACCCGGTGGCCTGAAACTCACGTAGGACATATGCGCATGCAAGCCCAAGATCATGGGAGGAGAGTGGAGGAGAAGGAACTGCAGCATGGTCACCCCCCAGGGGGTCATTTCTCACTTTTCCCTCTCACTGTCTCTGTTTCTGTCTCTCTCTGGCGAGCACACACGTCCTAAGGCAGAAACTTCTTAAAAAAAAAAAAGGCATTTTTGTTACTCAATATACAATATCGATTGTGATTATATTTAGCTCCCATTTTAGCCTTTAACTTTAGGAAGCAAAGTAAATTGAAAGTATATAAAATTGTTGCTCCAGCCAATCAGAAAAGAGAGGCCCTATATCGCTTCTTTCCCACTATGCTGGTTCTAATACAGCTTGGCTTATCACGTGATCGACTTGAACCCAGTTACTCTGCTGAGAATGCAGAAGAGCCGAGTGGGCGAGCAGCAAGGTAGCATTTCCAAAAGAGGACATTAAATTAAATTATTAACCACACGCAAAGCAGGAGTAGTAATGTAAGAATTCTGAAAGATTCACAAGGAAAGGAAGTAGAGCCAAGGGACTCTTTCTGGTGTTCTGACTCTAGAACACTCTGAGCGGCTATTAGGGCTATTTATTAACCCGCAACATCATAAACCGTAACCCTATTAAAAATGATGAATGAGACTTAAGTTCCGATTTTTAAATATCAATTCACAGGGATTTTCAGAAGGCCTAACAGATATACAGCAGATGCAAAGTCTCTGGGCAAATGGCATAATGTTGACCTATGATGAGATATGATTAAATCAACTAAATGGGAGATGATGATGTTGAAAAGAAATTTACAATTCAGAAAAGGCACTGAATTATTTAAATTCTGCCTCTGAAATCGGAATTATATTTAGATTGCTCTCATATGGCGGA
>NW_006203577.1:1558586-1594964 GCF_000334495.1 Tupaia belangeri chinensis
TGTGGACCAGGGCTGCTGCGGACACCGGGTAAGCAGCCGCCACAGCATGAAGGGCCCTTTGGCTGCCTTCTTTAGCACCATCCTCCCCACCAGGAATTTACAAAAAGGTGAGCTTTGGGCAGACAAACTAGAAAACAAGTCCCTCCCTCACACTGCTAGGGAGCACTGGGAAAGGCCTCCTTTGCTCCAGGCAACAGCCTCTCTTTACTTAGAGTCAAGAGAGATCTTGGGTAGACACTCCCCGGGGGTCCTTGGTCCTTTGAGTGCTGTTGAGCTGTAATAAAAGGCTAATATTCTCTTTAAAGAATGGAACACTTTACCCACCTGTCTGCTGTAATTGTTGGACTTTAGCCTGTCTACACTCAAGCTTAAAAAAACCTCAGGGACCGGTGGATGGCATAGTGGTTACGTCGCTGGACTCCCACGTAATTGATGGCTGTTTGAGTCCCGGAACTGGTGGCTTAAACTCACACAGGGTACATGTGTATGCACGCTCAAGATCCCAAGAGGAGAATGGAGGAGAAGGGATTGTGGCATGGCCATCCCCCCGGGGGGTGATTTCTCACTTTCTGTCTCTCTATCCCTGTCTTTCGGGCAAGCACACTTGCCCTATAGAGAAAACCTCTCTTCAAAAACACAAAAACAAAAACAAAAACCTCCAGTACCCTTCATGAAAGAAGAAGAAGAAAAAAAAGATGCCCTTTCTCCCCTCTCAATGCACATCCTGTGTTTGCTCTCCTGGTGCACCAGGGAGCTCTGCAGCTGGGCTGGTGATAGGCACCGGCCTGCAGTTTGGACACTGAGTCAGGCCAGAGTGGCATGGGTCTGGCATCTCCCCCTTGGCTCTGCTCCTCCCTTTAGCCCAGACTACCCCACCAGTCCCTTTCAAGTCCTCCATAATCACCACTTGACACTTTGCTCCATTTATCACTTTGCTTTTCTCACAGGCAAACAAAAGCAAAAGGCATCATTTTCCACTTCTCAATAACTTGCTAATTGGTCAGGCTGTGTCTCGAGCTTGATTATAGCCCTGTACTGCAGAATGCAAAGAGTGAGAGACTCTGTATGACCATCTCAGGTACTAAGATCCCTGTCTCACCCTCTGCCCTCCACCACAGGCATACGTATGTTTTGATTTAAGAATGAAAGATGCAGGTGGTGTGGTGGTTGCAGCACTGGACTCCCACATGGTCAACTGCAGTCTGAGTCCTGGACCTCACAGCTTGCTTTCTCTCTGTCTCTCTGGTGAGTGCAAACGTATCCTAGAGTAGACTAAATAATACTAGTAATAGTAATAAACCAAATTAAATATATAATTCTTTAAAAAAAAGAATGATGAAAGAAGGAGTTAAGGAGAGGGTTTCTCTGGAGACCACTGATCAATGGTGAAAGAAATCCACTTGCAGGCAAAGCAGCCTGGTCAGTATCTCTTTAAAACGAGCAGCTAAAAATGCTTTCGACCTAGCAATACCATAAATGTCCTGCTGCTGTGTTGGCTTTCAAATTCTTCCCCGTACTTTCCATGAGCATTCCACTGGGAACTGTCTGGAATCCCAGATTAAAACAGCAATAACCCAATACCCTTGTTGGAGTATTTATTTTCTTTGGGGTTTGGAAACTCAGCTGGGATGCATCTCCAAGTGTGTGGCACAGTCTCAGCCATGGTAGGGCCTCCATGCTCGTCTCAAATAGCACAACCAGCGGCTCTGTACTGGGACAGCAGCGGAGGAGGGAGGCTCGCCTCACACGGAAAGCCCCAGCTGAGGGTAAACAGCAGGAGCCTGGGAACCTCCACTTGGAGAGGATGCATTCCAGATGTCAGAACCAATGGTGGCGCCCAGGGCTCACGTGGAGAGAGGTATCTAAGGTGAGCTTGCCATGGAGGAGTCCTCAGGCAAAATCATTATTACCCTGACCTGAATCCACAATCTAACCATTGATTCTGTTCTAAGGCCAGCACTGATGTGCTCTACGTTTATTACTATACTATCTGTGTGGGGACCATCCATCCATCCATCCATACATGCATCCATCATCCATCTATCCATCCATCCATCCATCCATCATCCACCATCCATCCGCTCGCTTTCTATCTCTGTTTCTCCTGTTCAACAATGGGACAGACAGAACAACAGTTAGAATAGATTCTAGCCACAAACCAGTGCAATAGCTACATCAGTGAATACTGGCTAAATGTCAACTCTGAATTTATTCATCCAGAAACTATTTTGTAGGGATTGACCCCATAGCCTAGTGGTTAGGACCTGTGCATGGGGAGCCAGATCACACATGGTCAAGTGAAGTTAGAAGCCTAGCTCCTGCAGCTTGAAAAACATGCCAGATAGGGCCAGCAGAGGGTGTAGTGGTTAAGGCACTAGAATCCCACACGGCCGAATGGGATCCAAGTCCCAGACACAACGGCTTAAAACTCAAACTCACACCAGACATGTATACATGGGTGCCCAGAATCCCAGGAGGAAAACAGAGGAGAAGGATTGCGGCATGGTCATTCCCCCATCAGGGGTGATTTCTCGCTTTCTATCTCTGTTTCTCTGGTGAGCACACATGCCCTATAGCAAAAATCTCTCAAAAAAAGGAAAGAAAGAAAGAAAAACATACCAGATGCAGTACATGTGTACCCCAAAACCAGGCAGAATGGGGAAATGGAGGGGAAAGTGGCCATGCCCCCCAAAGGGGAGTTTTCTCTCTGTCTCTCTGGCATGTACCCTCTGGCAATAAAAGATATAGTTTTAAACACATATGGTGGCATAATGGTATGCACCTGGGCTCTGGAGTCAGACAGCTGTATTTGAATCCTGACTCTTCTTCTTACTAGTTCTGTAACTGACCTTGAAAAATTACTTAAATTCTCTAAGCCTTTGGTCTGGCCACAGTGGCTCAAGCAGTTAAGCACCACTACATGATGCTGGAGCCATAGAGGAAGGCCTGGGGTTCTGATCCTCGGTCAACCTGAACACTCCAGTACACTCATAATCTTGTCTGGCTGGGAGGGGATTGTGGCATGGGAAGACCCTGTTAGGGATCCTTGTTGCCGCTCTCTCTCATCTAAAATAAATAACAAACTTAAAAAAAATTCTAAATTTTTATGTGTGACATGAGATAAGAAGACCTACCTTCTAGGCATTGCTGTGTGAATGAAATAAAATAATCCACTTACAGGAGTTCGTGCCTTACGTAATGCCTGGCACCAAGTAGTCCCACAATAAACATGAGCTATTATGGTTGTGTATTAGGCACATAGTCGGAGCTAGTAAAACACTGGTACGAGAACAGATGTGGCTCAGAGAGGAAACTGTCTACTCAGGAAAAAATTTAAAAGTTGATAGGGAAGAAACAGTTCCATGTAAGGAGAATGATGCTTGAAATGAGAATCATAATACTTTAAAGTTAGGAGGGCCGTTAAACATTCTCTTGTCCAAACAGCACTGTACGCAGGGAAGACTGCATTACTGACTCACATTCCAACAGCAGTGCTAGCTGTGAGCTCACACCTGCTGCCTGCCAGGTCTGTGTGTCTGTCTGGTTGGTTGTTTTACATCATAACCTCTTACGGAGAGACAAGTTTCTGGCAACAAGCTTACGTACGTCAAGGCATCCACATGTGACCCAGGGAGTTAGGGCTTCTTTAGGGGATGTTGCAAAATACAGGAATAAAAAGTTATGGAAGAAACAAACCTCAACCTGTTTGGGACAAGTGTTTGTCATTTTTTTCTGTATATACCAGTATTTCAACTCCACAAGGGCAGAGACTTTTGTTTGCTTTGTTCATTTTTGTACCCCTGATATCTAGAAAAGAGCCTGGCATGGAATAGGTAACTAGTAACTACTTGTGGAATGAATGAATGAATGAGATTAGGTACATGGCATGGGTGTGCTCCGTCCTGAAGTGAACACACCTGAGATGTCACACGGGTCACAAGATGACCTCTACAGGGAAAGCTCCTATGACCATAACACTCCAGGTGACCAAGGACAACAGTGCAGGCAGTCAGGACTCAGGCACCTTTACAGTCCAACCTCTTCTTTTTTTTTGGAGAGGTTTTGCTATAGGGCGCATGCGCTTGCCAGAAAGAGAGAGAGAGAGAAAGCAAGAAATCACCCCCCAGGGGGGATGGCCATGCCGCAATCCCTTCTCCTCAATTATTCTCTTGGGATCTTGGGCACTCGTGCACACATGCCCAGCATGAGTTGAAGCAACTGGTCCGGGACTCGAACCACGGTTGACTACATGGGAGTCCAGCGACATAACCAACTACTGGTTCTAGTCCAACCTCTTCTTTAAAAATTCACTGTGGAGCTTATAGTAGAGTGGGACCTCCCCACCCAAGTGAAGAAGAAATGTCTTGGCCATAGTTACTAATTCTGTAAACACTGCATAGCAAACAGGAAGAGAATTCTCATGCACCTAACTGTGCAAAAATCCAGAAACCATTCTTACTATGGTGCAGAGGAGATGAACCAGCAATGCCTCCCCAGGACCCCGCAGCATCAGTCATCTGACTTCCCTGTCACAGAGAGGGAAAAGAGCCTGCATTCTCTGTCGCCTATCGCTCTCTTCTGTCCCCAAGCACCTTCGGAGGAGGGATGAAAGGAGAGTGGCAGAATAACCTGGGTAGCATCACCACACTAGAGAGACAGCGGGCACCATCATGCCACCATCAAAGTCACTGGGAATCAACAAGGGAAGGGCCAAGGTGAGCCCCGGCGTCCTCCATGACCTGGACTTGTGCCCTCAGGACAACAGGCAAGCCAGAAATTGGGCATTTCCTTGGATACCATGATTAGAATGGGAGTGAGGTGATTCATTTTCCCAGCGGTTTCTGCCCCAGTTATCACCTGGGCTGGGTGGCAGGGCAAGATGCACAAGAAGTCAGGCAGAAAGGACGTGACAGGTGTCAGCTGTTCGGAGACCAGCAGCAGTCGCACAGGTGTGCTGGCTCAGCTCCACGTGCTGCAGGTGAGGACGCAAAGGGGAGCAGGTAGAGACAGGGGTAGGGGAGATTTGGGAGAGAAAGGTGGGAATGCTACAAACCAAGGCTCTCATGGCAAGGTAAGCGCCAGAGAAGCAAGAGAAGAGAGAAGGAAAGAAGAACCAGGAGAAAGGCCCCATATAGAAATATAAAGTGAGGAAAAGCAGCGGGTCTGGCCAAAGGGTGAGGGGAGGTCTCTGGAGAAAAGAAGAACACGTGCCTAAAAGCAAAGCAGGAAGTCTGGCTCAGACACCGAGCTAAAATTCGAACCTAAGAAAACCCGAAAGGTGTGACTTGAGGCAAACTTTTTTTAGGGGGGCAGGGGAGATCACTTTGCCTATTAGGACACTTAGCTGACTCTGCTCTATATCACGCTGCTGGATTCCTTCTGCACCATGTCACAGAGACAGAATGAGTATGCTGGGAAACGACCGGCAGGAATCTCAAACTTTTCAAAAAGCCACTCGGAGTGGGGGCGGATTCCGAGGCAGCATGGCCGAGGAGCCTTGAAGTCACTTGCCCAGTGTGAAAATCATCTCGCAGCTTCCCCTCTCTGGCTCACCCGCCACGCCCGTCCCGCCAGCAGGCGGCTTGCCCCTGGGTCCCCCTGTGTGTGCCCGCCCCCGGGCGGCCGGCTGCAGTGCCCACACTCACGCAGGTGCGCTGGCAGGCGGATCGAGTCTTCCTCCATCCTGAGCGCTCGAGGCACTGGAACATGAAGTGGAGTCGAGGAAGCGTAACTCGGCACCGGGCTCTCTGGAGGTGTATATGAAATTCGTTCCTGCTGTTAGAAATAAGGGCAGGGAGAGGGGAGGGGGAAAAAGACAGTGAACGCATGGAATGGAGGTGTGAGACCATGGGGGAGGGGGCACAGGAGGGGGTACATTTGGAGCGCGGACTTTGCAAACAGCCTCTCTCTGTGTCTCTCAGAGACTGTACACACTTGTCTTTCAGATGCTCAACATTTGGCATTTATAACAAAACTCTGGAAAGGCTAAAAAATAGGGCTATTCCTTCCGGCTGGGGTCAATGGATGTGAATCCCTATGGTTGGTTTGAGTCAAGAGGGAGGACAAAGGTGAGGGAATGACAAATAGGCCCAAGGTAATGCTGAAAAGACCACACTCTCAAAAACTATTTTCCACTGTCACGTAACTCATGTCACCCATACATTAAAACACACTTCCTCTTCTCTGGCAATATCCCCAGCGTCTAATCAAAGTATGATGCTATACATAGATCCAAGAGAGTCAGCTAAACGGCAGATGATGGGTTCGAAGATGCGTTCTAGATGTCACTAATAAATCTATGAGCAAGATTTTTCTACTGCCGGCCTATTTCTCTGTAGAACCACCACAACCCAAAATACCCCACGTTTAATTTTTTTACCTTCAAGCACGGAATTATCTGCAACTTTAACGGCTATCTCCTTGTTCCTTCATTCTCCCCCTCAGAATCAATGATTCCTTTCAGAGTTCATTCAAAGAATTATCTGAACTTAAGGAGAGTCCTGTTAAACTGAAGATACTCATCAACTACCAAGGAGGTGGGGAGGGCTTTGGCAGAGCCCCTGTTTGAATTCAAACAAGCAGAGTCTCCTAGATCAATTCGAACAAACTGGACAGAGTGGGAAGGGCTGCTATTACTTCTAAGTTAAAATATTGCAAATTATAGCAAGAAACCAATGGCTGGGTTCAGCCCAACAACAGTGCAATTTACATCTTAGATCCACAAACCAACTAGTTTGACGTGCAGTCCAGACATAAACGTTCACTTCTGCTGGTTTCTGTGGTTTAACTGGGCAAAGTCAAGTGGGACATACGAGGTCCAAAATGAGTTGGAGAGGGAAGATCACTAAGATGCCACCATGAAAATCAAAATCAGGAGCAAAAGCAAATCCTAGATTAAAGTGAAGGAGTGTTTATGTTTCCGAAAGATAGTTCTTTAACATTTCACGTCTCATCTAAGGGAAGCAGGGAAGTCCCCAGGCCCTATAGCCAAATTAAAGCATCTCTTCTGCTCATTGCCTGGAAAGTTTGGTGGTTGTGGGAGGAAGTTCTGATTTTGAATGAACATATACATATTGTTGTAATTTCCGAATGGAACCGCCATACTTCCCTAAGGCACACACTAGCAGCAACCAGGGCAGTTGGGATATTTCTGTTTACACATACATCTGAAAGCTTCCTGGAGAATTTCTTAATTAAGGGCAGGCTGATATATCCTGGATTTCATTTTGCATCGATCAAGACATCTTGTAAAAGGTCACCTAGAAGCGAAACCTTCAACTTTTCTTTTCTTGAACTTGATCAAACATCACATGGTATTTTGAGTAGCTTGCTTAAGGATGGGTTATAATTTTGAGGGTTTGTTTTGGTGGTGTTTAGGGTGAAAGAAGCAGAAACAGAAATTCAGGCATGGGAAACACATATAAAATTTGCTTAGGAGTTTTCTTTAGATTGGTATCAGCTTTTAAGTGTTTCAAACATAGTCTGTTGAACAAATTCTCCATACTCTTCAACCCATGCATGACCCACGAATCCTATTAGATCTCTAGATTATTTTCCATTAACTTTATTCCCAGAAATAGCTTTCTGTTTTGTTAGGACTTTTGCAGAAGTGAAACTATTGTTGAAGAAAATATCGTGCAGCCAAAGGGTCTTCAAACGACATGGCATGAATGCAAGAAACAAAGAAGATACACATTCTTACTATTGTTCAATGGCTTCTCCCTTAAAGCAAGGAGCAACTCACAAGATCCTCTAGCTAATCAATAAGAATGAGAGGCCATAGTATCTAGGTTCCCTAACACCATCAAGGTTGAGGTGGAAGAAATTCAACCCTCGGAGCAGATTTTATTTCATTTCCTGGGAAATCTACCTGCAGCCCACTGACAAGAGTCAAGCTAGGTCTTACCTCTGAAGTGTTTATATTCTGACTTGCTAAAATATCACATCGTACCTTCCTTCCACTGTACTTTCTTTGGAAACAACAGCTCAGTGTGTTTTCACTTCTGCCTGGTTCCCTGACTGTATGGCTACACTGAAAACACTTCCATGCTTGCTCTGGGAGTGTACACCATTCTCACTCCATTCCAACATTTCTCGATGGAGACAGCTGTGCTCTTTCATGATGAAATCTACAGAAGGAAGGCCAGAGACTGAATGACTGAACCCCTGATCTCTCCTCTCTGAGACTGTCTCCACTTAGCTGAAGGACAGGACTGGGACACCGTAGCTGAGGTTGGGCAGTTCTTTTTAAAGGTTCAATGAAAAGTCTTGTCAGTAACAAAAGAGAAGTAACCTTGACCAAGAGAGGCAAAACCAAAATGTGCTTCTAGGATGAAGCCACCTGTCAGCAGGCAGTACACACCTGGGTTCAGCCACCCTCAGGACATCAGGGGACCCAAAAGAAATGCCACTCAGAGCACAGGTTCCTTTCTGAGAATAAAACACACACCTGGGAAATGCACATTACAGACCTAACTTCTTTCCTTTTGTGAATCTTGGCTGACTCATTTTTTATTCTGTTACTCTAACCATACACTTAAGGATTACAATAGCACATCAGCAGATTATCAGCAATTACAGAAATGGAACAAATCCCATGACCTCAGATAGAGCTATCCAGACAGAGAAGCTTAAGGAGACTAACATCCAATTTCTCAAATAAAGGGAACCTCTTTAATCTTACAACTGTTTCTCAAGTCAACCCCAACAACAAAGGAGTTGGGGAGTGAAAGTAAGGGCTTACAGCTCATTCTCCTCTCGAGCAAATTCTCAGCCAAATGAAAAACAGAGGTGCTTTATTTTAACATTATAGGGGGCAAGGTGAGGGGGGAGTGGATAATGATGTTCCCAAGAGGATTATAACCACTGCCCTAATTAAATTAAAATGCTACAATGATATTAATGCATTCAAGTGTTGTAGGGGGATAAACTGCTGGCGGAGGTCAATAATGTGACTTAAGCATGCCGTGATGTGGTTACATTACTGTGCAGATGCTGAAAAATTAATAAATAAAGCACGCTCTTCTCAAATTTGCAGACACAACTTATCAAACCAGTGGGCTAAATGAAATGGGTGTGCTGAAATTTCTGAGGCCAACTGAGATACCTACGAGAAGTGTGTCAAGGGGAGAGAAAAAAGCTGCAGAACGCTGAACGGAGAAAAATAAGGCTGAAGATGGTTTTAGGCAAGGGTTGAAATGTAAATTTGACTAACCATTATAGAAAGCTTTAAAGAGAGAGAGAACAGAGTAGGGTTCTCTCCTGAAAGTGCAAGTACAGAAACCAAAATGACTTCTGCCTCTTCTTTCCTCCCCAAACCATGAAGGGCCAATGAAGGGTACTCACTGAATTCTGCTCATTTTTAAACTGGATAATTAGGAACCCGTGACTTCCACATAAAACAGCATATGCATTTTGTACTCAGCAGGGGAACAGCATCCCATTCCATCCCCTTCCCATCCCCCAGCCTGCATTTTACAGAATGGGGAAAAAAAAAAAAGACTATTATTGTTACTGAAAAAGTCTTTCCTTTTCAAAATTATTCACTATAAAGTTTCTATAATTTACAGGGATTCCCTTAGTATATTTATAGATTTGTTTTTATATCATTAAGTCTTTGAGAAGGCTGAGGGACTAGAAAACTTACAGCCTCTTGCTAACTAATATTAACCCTCTAGAAATAAAGAGAAAATCAGGGACCAGCAGCTGGCATAATGGCTATGTTGCTGAACTCCCACGTAGTTGACCACGGTTCAAATCTCAGACCCAGTGGCTTAAACGCCAGGCGCATGTGCATGCGTGCCCAAGATCCCGAGAGAAGAACGGAAGAGAAGGGACTGCAACGTGGCCATCCCCCTAGGGGGTGATTCTCACTGTCTGTTTCTGTCTCTCTTTGTCTTTCTGGCAAGCGCACACGCCCTATAGCAAAAACCTCTCAAAAAATAAAAATAAAGAAAAAAGTGGCCATCCCCCTAGGGGGTGATTCTCACTGTCTGTTTCTGTCTCTCTTTGTCTTTCTGGCAAGCGCACACGCCCTATAGCAAAAACCTCTCAAAAAATAAAAATAAAGAAAAAATCATTCTTGGACTTCAGGAAAAGGGAATAAGGTTGGCTATATCTGTGATTAACTAAATATTAATCTTCTAGAAGTAAAAAAGCATTTCTGGACTTCAGGAAAACAGAAATAAAATTGGTTATATCTGCAGAAAGAACCTTTATAGGTAATTTAAAAGATTCCTCTACTGGGACCAGCAGTTAGCATAATGGCTATGTCACTGGACTCCCATGTAGTCGACAGCGGTTCGAGTCCTGGAGCCGGTGGCTTTAACTCACGCTGGGTGTGTGTGTGTGCATGCCCAGGATCCCGAGAGGAGAATGGAGGAGAAGGGATTGCGGTGTGGCCATCCCCCCTGGGGGGTGATTTCTCGGTTTCTGTCTCTCTGTCTCTCTCTGTCTTTCTGGCGAGCACATGTGCCCTATGGCAAAAACCTCTCCAAAAAAAGGAAAAAAAAAAGGAAAGATTCCTCTACTGCAGAACCCAGGTATCCTTGACTTAGGAGCTTTTTCTAGACACTGTCCCCAGCCCCACTGCAAATGTCAAGACGGCCAGCAGTAATGGTTTCTGAAGGCTGTGTTCAAGGTTCTGGGAGGACATGTGACACAGAGCACAATGGTGGTCATTTTCCAGGGAGCGCTGGTCAAAATGCCAGGTACCCTTTTATACTTTTGCACTTTGGTGCCCCATCACTGTGATGACAACCTGCAAGCAGACAAGATGGGAAGCAGCAGGTACCAGCGACAGAGTGGTCAGTATTGTGAGGGAAGGATCTCTTCCACCTGAACATTTTAAGAATGCTTTTTGGGGAAGCTCTCCTGACGCATGTATGATAGCCAACTTCTACAGACTAAACAGAAGACATCTCTTCTACAGAAAACTATTTCTTGGGATTTACTAAACTGAGGACCAACAGTTGGCGTAATGCCTATGTTGCTGGACTCTCACGTAGTCGACTGCGGTTCCAGTCCTGGATCCGGTGGCTTAAACTCACGCTGGGCGCATGTGCGTGCGTGCCCAAGATCCTGAGAGGAGAATGGAGGAGAAGGGATTGCGGCATGACCGTCCCCCCTGGGGTTGATTTTGCGCTTTCTGTCTCTGTCTGTCTCTGTCTTTCTGGCAAGCGCTATAGCGAAAACCTTTCCAAAAAAAAAAAAAAAGATTTACTAAACTGAAGCTTGAATATACAGTTATCCAAGTTCTTTTTTGGCTGGGAGGGGGTGTGATTTCCCACTTTCTCTCTCTCTCTCTCTGATGAGTCCATGCATCCTATAGCAAATTAAAAAAAAACCTCTCTCATTTTACCCATAAAAACAGGTACTCATACATAAGTACTTACACCTCTCACAATTCCTATCAGGAAAAGGAAAGGAGCCGACAGTAAAGGAACACGTGGGATGTGCTTCCAGTGAAGCCTGTCTTCTATTTCGTCCTCATGATAACCATGCAAGAAAGGCACCGTTCTCTCTGTTCCCCAGTGAGGAATCCAAGCTGAAGGTCACAGGGGCTGAGCTACCTGTTGGAGTCACTGGAGACAGTACTGCTGGAATCTGGGGACGGGCCTGTCAAACTGCACTTCCCTGACCTGCTTCGCATAAAGAAGAGACATAAGAAACTGCATCTAAATGATACCAGCTAGTTGATGACGGCTTCACAACTTACGTTGGGGAATTCTAAGAGAGAAGTTCGAGCTTGTAAAGAATGGTGGCAGCTTTGGAATAGGGCACAGCTTTGCGTCCCCGTACCTCACAGAATCCCAGTGGGACTCCTGGGGCTCACTCGCACAGCCACCAAAGCCAGGGTGCTTATCCTGAAGCCCAATGCTTATCCGATGTAGAACACAGATTGAGGGTGTAAATACACCGAGCCGAAGGGAGAGGACTCAGCATGGCTTATGGGGAGGTTCCCCTGGCATGACCGATGAAGAGAAGTAGCCAGGAGAGTTCACCCAGCAATCTGTATGAACTGTGGGATACAGGGGTGCCAGGGCATTCACAAATTGCTTGTGCCTATGATAATTTCAGATTGAACAGAAATCATATCTTCAGTATTTTCGAATCAAATATTTGTTCCTTTTTAATCCCTAACATTTTCTTTTCCTTTCCTTCTTTTTTCTTAATTGCCAGAGGGTACATGCACTCACCCAAGAAAGAGGAGAGAGAGAGAGAAGAGAGAGAGAGAGAGAGAGAGAGAGAGAGAAAGCACCCTCAAGGAATGTGGTCATGCCACAATCCCTCCTCCATTTCTCCATCCTGTGGAGTTTTGGTCATGCACACATGTACCTGGTATGTTTTTCAAGTCACTGGTGCTCAGACTTGAACCACAGTCAGCCACATAGGATCCAGCTTCCTTTGTGCAGGGCTTAACTGCTGTGCCACAGAGCTGCCCCCCTAAAATTTTCCTTAACAACAACAACAACAAAAACACATTTCCCTCACTCAACTTCTTTCCGCAACAACAACAACAACAAAAAAACACATTTCCCTCACTCAACTTCTTTCCAGTTATCTAAGAGCAGCAAATCTAACTGTACAGGTGAGATAAATAGGTGCACCGAGGAGGAAAGAGCCTGTCAACACGTATTTCGTTCAGGGAGCGGGCAGATCGGTACACCCAGGAGACAAGGCTACCTCTAGAAATCACAGCAGTCCCGGGTGGAACAGGACTTCTCCAAAGGCCTGAAGATGGATATTCCCCGATGAGGAATGGGCAAAGACGTTAATTAAGAATACATGTGGCCTATGGGGAAAAAAGATGCAAAGGATCCTTGGAGATGTGTTCAAATATATAAGGAAGACTTGAGGCTTAGGAGCCAGGTGATGGTCAGATAGACTGACATGGAAAGGGTCCCAGGTTCACATCCCAAGTCCTCCCTGACCATGGCACTCGTATGCATGCCCTTGATCACAGCCTGCAGGAACTCAGGGAGGATCATGGCATGGGGACCTTGAGAGGGATGCCTGTTTCTTGCTCTCTTTTTCGCATTAAAAAAAAAATAAACTTTATTTAAAAAGAATTTACGACTTCCTTATATCAACACAGAGGGCATAGCCAGCAACTATATCTGTGCAATAGAAGAAAGACGTTTTTTTCAAATCTTGTGACAGGAAGCATGTAGTTCCCAGGGAAGGGGAGAAAGTGAGAAAGCACCCTTGGGAGGGGGATGACTACACTGCAAACCCTTCTCCTCTATTCTCTGGGGACTTTGGGCACACAAGCACATGCTCCAGGTACACTTTTTTTTTTTTTTTTTTGAGAGGTTTTCACTATAGGGAGCGTGCGCTCACCAGACAGACAGAGAGAGACATAGAGACAGAAAGCGAGAAATCACCCCCCAGGGGGGATGGTCACGCCGCAATCCCTTCTCCTCCATTCTCCTCTCGGGATCCTGGGCACGCACGCACACGCGCCCGGCGTGAGTTTTAAGCTACCGGGTCCGGGACGTGAACCGCGGTCGACTATGTGGGAGTCCAGCGACATAGCCATTACGCTAACTGCTGGTTCCCGCTCCAGGTACACTTTTCAAGTTACCGAATCTATAACTTGAACCGTGCCGTCGGCCATGTGAGCTCCAGCACCTTAACCACCATGCTGCCAGCTGGCCCAGAAAAGTCTTTTTATCAGCTGAGGGTTCCAAATACGTGTGCGACTGATTGTCTCCCAAAAGCTGATTTACGCTGAGGCTGGAAGGTTACTACTCTAAAAGGATTTCCCGCACTGGGAAGGCACTCAAGGATCAGAACGTCAAAGTTCCTTCTAGCGCCTCAGTGCAGCTTCCACACAACCCCTGGCAAGTCTGAGCTGCTTAAATACACAAAGGATGGAACAGCTCCAAATAAAAAATGACTATCACGATCCCCTCTTATACCAATTAGTCCCCAAATCCCCTCACAGGATCCTGGAGAGCTACTAAATGTAACTTTAAAAAAGCACCATTTTCTAGAACTAGGAGCAATCCTTTTAAAGATAAGCTCCAAAAGCAAAAAAAAAAAAAAAAAAACTCAAATAGATTTCTTGATTGTTCCAATTTTAAGACATTTTAATTAAGATCCTTTCCACTCCTGGGATGCCATGAAATTCTTTTCCCCCCACCTCCTGAGTTTCTTAGATTATTTCCGACATGAGTGGTAAACAGAATCTAAAGTTGTGCTTCCTTTCAATGCCACGTTGTGGTTTTCAGGGAGGTCTACAAAATCGCCCTGGTGTGAGGACACACGGATGGTTAGCTCATTTGGCTGGAACCCAGCGCCGATGCAAATGCAGGCAAGGTTGCGAGCTTTAGACCTGGATGGGCACATTAAATTCACGCCATTCCACAGCCCAAGACTGCACCTCTAATCCCTGCCCTGATGCAGATGGTCGCTTTTGCTCAAAGCAGAGAACAGAGGGGCTCAGCCTCCCCTATCGCTGTGCGTTGAAACCCCTTAAGGGTCTGTCCCACTGCACTTTCTAGATAGGAAGAGCCATGTGATTTTATACAAGACCATCGCGGGCTACCCCTGGAGAAACAAAGCCTTGCTGTTGCATTTATCCAGAAATGCCCCTGCGCTGCACGTTTGCATCCACCATTGAAAGAGGGTCACTAAATCCTTTTTCCCTAACTATTTCTACTAGCAGAAGAAACAGGTACTTAAATTAACAGCAGCTTGTATCCTGGGCACAACAAAGTGGCCAAGTTCGCCTCTTTATTAGCTGCTTTCTCCTCCATTAATGCGATTCCCTTTAATGGTTTGGCTATTGCAATTAGCCAATCTGCGTTGTCCCTGCCTGAGGCTATCAAGTAATGAACTGAGAGAGCTGCTATTTAGTTGTACCAAGGGCACCATTACAGAGAGCGTCTCCATTTCTCCCCCCACAGGAGAGATACCTTCCAGGCAGGGCCCACACCACGTGACTGCTCCTGTTCAGCGCTCACAGCGCCTCCGGGGTGGGCAGTCCCCCAGGGACTTCTGAGGCCTAAACCTGAGTGGAGAAAAGGCCGAGGATCGGACGCCTGCAGACAGTGGCAGCTCAAAGGGTGCCTCTGGACCCTGTGCATTCGTTAACCATGGACACCCCTCCCTCACCTGCTCTCTCTGGTCTCCTAAACCCTCCACCTCCTCCTCCACTAGCGTTCTTCTTTCTATTCCGGCAGCACTCAAGGCTTTGCCCTTTTTCCTTTCTTTCTCTAATGGCTCTATCCTGTTAGTCTTGTTAAAGGAAGAGAGAGAGCGGGCTATGACTCAAACCCATCATCCCGACGAGCGGCTGGGGATGGCTGGAGGAGGCAGCTCAGACCTCCCTCAAAACTAAAAAGATTATTTGCCCTGTGAGTTATCCTTACAAAATGTTTATAGCTTCAATGGACCACACATGCCTAATAAGAAAGTGGAGGTCTTAAAGACCAGATATCAGAGCAAGGGGGGTAGGGGGGTACATTCTAATTCAAATGAGAGTCATCAGGAGAAAGGGGTGAATGAGGCCCGCACTTGGGACTACTCCATTGTTGGCCCAGTCTCCAGGCAGCTCCAAAGAGAAGCCTGACAAGGCCCTAATTGAAACCCCCCCACAGCCACCTCCAGAAAAGAACAGGCTGGTTATAACCACCACCATGGTGGTCAAACTGAAGAAATTCTCTTGCTCTCTATCTATCCGCAAGTTCCTGAGTTACTTTGGGCTGCAATAAATACATGTAGAAAAAGCCCTGTAAACAGAATTTTCAACAAAGCCAACTAACACTGTACAAAGGCAAGGTAGGGCCAGACACGTGGCTCAGTGGATAAGTGCTGTCGGTAGGAACCCAGATCCCACATGGCCAACTGTGGTTCGAATCCTGGCTCCAGTGGGTTGAGAAACACGCTGGCACGTGTGCACATGTGTGCAGGACCCTAAGGAGATGGAGAAAGGAAGCAAAAGGACTGTGACATGACCGTGTCCCATTACGGGTGCTCTCTCTCACACGAGCTCTCTCTAGCAAGCATGCTTGCTTCTGCCAATAGAAGGAAAAAAAAAGCAATGTGAGAAATGAGTCAGTTTCTCCTCAGTGTTGTTGAGAGAGTGGGATAACAATTCTCAACATTTTCTGTCATAAGGTTGTTTCACAGATGAGTGAGATGAAGCTTATAAAATAAATATTTTGGTTCTAGCAGGTGGCGTGGAGGTTAAAGGTGGCTGGAGCCCACATGGCTGGCTGCACAGTTAGAGTATCTGACCTGGCGGCTTGAAAAACAAGCTGAGGCATGCCTGTCAGTTCCCAAAATCCTGACAGGACGGTGACATGGAGAAAAACGGGTTGTGGCATGATCACGCCCTACAAGAGGGTAGTTTTTCCCTCTCCCTCTCTGTCTCTCTCATGCAAGTGCATTTGTCCTCCAGCAAATTAAAAATAAAAAAAGAATTAAACCTGTGTTTACATTGTAAAATAGTAAATTAACCTAATTGAAAACATGACTGAAGGTTGACAGTGATTTCACGGTACAATTGACTGAGGAATAAAGGCAGAATTAATTTCTTCCCATTCCTGGTTCTATAACATGAATAAGTAACAAGTAAACTGCCTTATACACTAATCAGCAGCAGTGTTGTACATCTGCTTTCCTCTATTTTTTTTTTTTTAAGTTTACCCTCTCCTTTCTTTGGGGGTGGGGTATCTCCAACAAGGCCCCCATGCCATGATCCACCACCCCCTCCACCCCCCACACCCGCTCCAGCCCGGTCCAGATCAGACATGTGCCATTACGTGGTCCCCTGTTTCCTTTTTGGGGAAACCTTTTTCAAAAATAGTAACCATCTAGGAACCAGCAGTTAGCATAATGGCTATGTCGCTGGACTCCCATGTAGTCGACCGCAGTTCGCGTCCCGGACCCGGTGGCTTAAAACTCATGCTGGGCGTGTGTGCGTGCGTGCCCAGGATCCCGAGAGGAGAATGGAGGAGAAGGGATTGCGGCGTGACCATCCCCCCTGGGGGGTGATTTCTCGCTTTCTGTCTCTATGTCTCTCTCTGTCTGTCTGGCGAGCGCACGCGCCCTATAGCGGAAAACCACCAAACAAACAAACATAACTATCATAAAAAAAAAAAGTAACCATCTTGGGAACCAGCAGTTAGCGTAATGGCTATGTCGCTGGACTCCCACGTAGTTGACCATGGTTTGCGTCCCGGACCCGGTAGCTTAAAACTCATACCGGGCGCATGTGTGTGCGTGCCCAAGATCCCGAGAGGAGAATGGAGAAGGGACTGCGGCGTGACCATGCCCTCTGGGGGGTGATTTCTCGCTTTCTGTCTCTATGTCTCTCTCTGTCTGTCTGGCAAGCGCACGCACCCTATAGCGGAAAACCTCTCCAAAAAAAAAAATAAAAATAAAAACCATCTTGGCAATGAATTTCTACCTGTAGTTATTAAAAAAAAAAAAAAATCATTGAAATTTCCCAGGTTCTTAGACATAAGACTCCTTATGAAGACTCAGAAGAGGCTGCTTCCCCTTATTGTGGTCATTGGAGAAAGGCCTGAAAGTTTTGTTTTTGACAACTAATTACTAAAAACAAGTTTTGCTGACAAGGAGAATGTCATTATGCAAATGCCATTGGCATTATTACCATTCTAAAAGTAAATGACGGGAATAAAAACGAAATGTAAAAGTGTGTGTATACAAGAAGAAAACAGTGATGAACAGAATATTAAGAATTATTTAAGTATTATATTTTAAAAAAACATTTAGGAACCAGCAGATGGCATAGTGGTTACGTCGCTAGACTCCCATATAGTCGACTGCAGTTCGAGTCCCAGACCCAGTGACTTAAAACTCGCACCAGGCACATGTATGTACACAAAATCCTGAGAGGAGAATGGAGGAGAAGGAATTATGACATGGCCACCCCCCTGGGGGAGGTGATTTCTGGCTTTCTGTCTCTCAGCCTCTTTGGCAAGTACACGTGCTCTATAACAAATATCCCTCTCAAAAAATAAAAATTATTAATTTAATTTATTATTATTTTTAATTTGATATAGGGCACATGCACTCACCAGAGAGAGACACAGACAAAGGGAAAGTGAAAAAGCAAGCTGCCAAGTCTCGGGCTCAAACTATGATTGGCCATGTGTGAGTCCAACACCTTAACCTCTCTGCCACCTGCTGGCCCCCAAAATAATATATTTGAATATTTAATAACGAATATTAAGTATTGTTAATATTCTCATGCCTTACACTGTTATAGCCTGTTTTTAAGACTAAATAACTTTTTCTTGGGCCCAGCAGATGGCATAAAGTTTACATTGCTGGACTCCAATGTAATTGACTGCAATTCGAGTCCCGGGCCCAGCGACTGGCCAGGTATGTGTGCATGTGTGTCCAAAATCCTGAGAGGAGACTGGAGAAGGAATTGCAGCATGGTCTACCCACGGGTGGGGACTTGGGGGTGTGTGATTTCTCACTTTTTTGTCTCTCTTTCTCTTTGTCTCTCCAGCAGGTGTACGTGCCCTATAGCAAAAATCTCTCTCTCTGAAAAAAAAAAAAAAAAAAAAAACTAAAGACCCCTTTTCTAAAAAAAAAGACTAAGTACCCATTTCTTTTATGTAAGATTGTAGGCTGCCACTGTAACAATTAATATTCAATAGTACATGAAGAATATGTTTGCATTTCCTTATACGTGAGGAACTCAGAATCAGGAAACACATTCTAAAACAGGCATTCTGAATTTGGGCTGTATATCACAATCACTCAGAGAAGGAAACAAAAGAAGGAATATCCAAGTAAATCAGAATCTGCGAATGGGAATATTAACATATTTTTATATTAACATACTGTTAAAATTCCTAGGTGATTCCACTGTGCAGAGTTAAGGTTCAGAATCACCATCTTAAATTATAAAATTTAAATAAGCACAATGAATCAAGACATATGTTAATAATTCTCTTTCACAATAAGTTGCAGAAACCTTATTAATCAATTGGCAATCGTCCTTCCCTGCTGAGTAAGTTGCCATTGTCCTGCTTTCGCCATAAAGTAGAGATTACCAGTGTAATACAGGAAGTTCCTGAATGACAACTACCTGACCTCGATATGAACAGCTGCTCCAGACCAGTGTGTGCGGTGGTTCCTACTCTCTCCCAACTGCCTCTGGAGTTCCTTTCTCTGCACCCCCAGGACAGCTGCTCAGATTCTTTCTGGAGCTCACAGGAGCCTGTGTTTTCAGCACTGGTCATGCTTGAGGGGTAGGAAAGTAGGACCAGGCTAATGAAGAAGCAAGAGGAAATGAAAACCCACTCTACCTCTGACCTGCCTTCCCTCCTGTCCTGAAGGGTCTGTCTGTCTTCACATGCTCAGGCTCAGTGGCCTTTCTCCTGCTTGAGAATGGATCCACACCAGGGACTTAGAGCAGCGCGCTGTTCCACTAGGTGGAGGAGGGCTCCAGATGAGGCCTATCAGGCCTGCTACAGAAACACTTCCGTGCATTCCAATGGGGCGCGTTCTCTCCCAAAGTCTTGCTCTTCCTGAGTTCTTTATCTTAGCACATTGAACTGACCAGCTGGAGGGAGTCCTGCCTTCAACACTAAGCAGATGACTTCTTAATAAAAATCTTAGAACCCCAAACTAGAAACCATGGGCCTGCTATATGCTGCTAAATCCTCCTAACACCCCTAGGAGTCACGGCCCCAGTACTAGCATAAACCTACTCAACAGATACAGAAATTGAGGTTGAAGGGCTAACAAAGTCCTTGAATGAACCACATCACTGCTTTGATGGAGCAGCAGTCCTTAAACCCAGTGTTGTCTTCTTTTCCCAGAGCACTCCTTCTGTCTATAGCATCTTTAAACTCTTGGTCATCACAATGAAATCTGCATACAAAATGGCCCTCAAAGGGAAGGGTAGTTTACTTGAGAACCAAGATGATGTACTTACTCATTCCTTAATAAAAACATTGGGGGAAAAAAGCAATTGAAACAAGTTCTTACTAGAAAACAAAATTTCCAAAATTTTGGAAATGGTTTTTTTTTTTTTTTTTTAAGGGAAGGGTAGTTTACTTGAGAACCAAGATGATGTACTTACTCATTCCTTAATAAAAACATTGGGGGAAAAAAGCAATTGAAACAAGTTCTTACTAGAAAAAAAAATTTCCAAAATTTTGGTTTTTTTTTTTTTTTTTTTTTAAGTTTAGTCATTTATTTCTTCCATGAGAGAGCAATAATGGCATCTCCATAGGGTCTCCATGCCGTGATCCATCCTAATTGTCATCCGGCCTGGAATATGCACCTAGCGTGCTCAGGAAGTTCTTGGGGCAGAACCCAAACCCAGTTCCTTTCCTCTGCGGATTCAGCTGTGCTACCACAGAACCACCACCACCATACTCCAGTTTGCAAGCATCTTGATGTTATTCGTATTTTCTCTCTCCTTTCTTTAGGAAAAATGTCATTCTAAAACAGTGACTGGATTGTGTCAGGAATATGGCTTTAACATCTGAAATTCACTCGGGTGTTGAAACTACCAGAGTGGGTAATAATCTCTTTGCATCTTTAGAAAGCAACTTGCAAACCAAGATGAGAAGGCGTGTGACAGCCTCACCAGTCAAGCCTTATAGGGGCTTCACCATCAGTTCTAACATGAAGCTGATATCTATAAATAGGAAGATCTGGAAAGTTTAACGAAAAAGTTGAAGGAGAAACTCTGAAAATCACTTGGAGCTTCCGGGTTGAAACGGGAGCTAGGAAAGGGCTACTATTTCCTTCAGTAAAATGGAATTCCCCTTCAGGTGGGTGACTTAATATTCTTTGCCACAAGCAAATCAATCCATGCTGACAATCACCAAGACCTCTGCCAGGAGAAAAAGTGAAAGGACCAAGCAGACGCAAATGACAAAACATTAACATAGTGCTTTGTGCCCCAGAGAATCCGTGGTTTCTGAGTGGGTGAAGATGCCTTTGAAAATCATTCAGATTAACACAGGCAAAGCTATCGTCTCAATTAACTTGGTGTTATTAAAGTCTGTTTTCCAACTTTCAATTTTCATAAACCCATCCATATAAAACAGCATGTTAACAGAAGGGAAAAATTGTCTCTAACTTTGATGACTACCAAGATTGCTTACAAAGTCCTAGTAACATTTCCAATGGATCCCATAAGGCATTGTCTAGACTAGCACTGTCCAACAGAAATATACCGAGAGCCACATGTGTTAATTAACATTTTCTATTTTTGCATTTATTTTTGTTGTTGTTTGCTAGGGCATGCATGTTCACTGGAGAAAGACAGAAAGTGAGAAAGCATTCCTGGCCTGGTGGGAGGGGTTGGCCACACCGCAATCCGTTCTGTATTCTCCTCTTGGGATTTAGGGTATGTACCGATACGTGCTTCAAGTGTTTTCAAATGCAGGGTCTAGGACTTGAACCGTGCTGCTGGCCATGTGGTATCCAGCCACTTTAACCTCCACATCATTGGCTGGTCCTCCATTACCATTTCCTAGTAGCCATGTTTAAAAAAAGGGTAGGTTGGGGCTGGCAGGTGGCATGGTGGTTAAGGGTACCAGACTCTTACATGGCTGACTGCAGTTTGAGTCCTGGACCTGATGGCTTGCTTTCTCACTCTCTCTTCCCTCTTCCTCTCTCTCTCTGTCCCTCTCTGGTCAAATTACAATAAATAAATGAATAAAGTTAAATAAAATAACTCTTTAAAAAAAAACAAAAAAAGGACAGGTAAGACTAATTTAAATAACATATTTCATTAAATAAAACCAAAATAATCCCTCAACATATAATTGATACATAAAATTACTGACATATTTTACCTTTTTTTCATACTCGGCCTCTGTAATGTCTACATTACAACACATTTCAAATGAGAAACTGAATTTTCATGTAAATTCTTGATCTGTATTTCAATTTTATAAAATCTGTAGTTCTAAAGGCAAATTCATACACCCAAGCTATTCCAAGCATTAAGGGTAAATTGAGTATGTTTTTAAATTAAAATTAATCAGAATTTAAAAAGTGAAGGTTTCTGCTTCTCTGCTGCATCAGCCATCTCCAGTGCTAATGGAACGACAGTGGGCACTGTGGGTTAGATACTGGAACACGACCCCACAGGATAAGTGGAGACCACAAGCTTGAAACCATCCTAATCCTTTCAGAAACATCATAAACTAGGGACCAGCAGATGGTCTAATGGCTATGTTGTTGGTCTCCCATGTAGTCGACCGTGGTTCACGTCCCAGACCTGGTGGCTTAAACTCACGCTGGGCGTGTGTGCATGCGTGTGCGTGCTCAAGATCCCAAGAGAAGAATGGAGGAGAAGGGATAGCGGTATGGTCCGCTTGGGGGGGCGAGGGGGCGTGATTTCTCCCTTTCTGTCTTTCTGGCGAGTGCACATGCCCTACACCAAAAACATCTCAAAAGAAAAAAAAAAAAAGAAACATTGTAAACTAGATAGACCAGGTCTATGGATGACCCGGGTTCGTCTTCTTTCATCTCTCTAATAGCTGTAGTATCCTATAACCTAAACACATATCCTACTTGTAAACCCCTGTTCATAATAAATACATTCTAGTTCAATAAAGCGTTCAGAAAATCTCTTACAATTGACTGCAGGGTTTGATCTCTATAATCCTGACTCAGTGAGTTAAACAGTTCTCTCCCCATTCACAGCTCAGCTGTGAGTGCCTGTCCAGGGACTGTTGACCTGCCTCTGACAGTGCAGTATCCCAGGCCGCCCTGGTTCACGCCTGACCTCAGCAGTCTGCCCAAATTTGGGTTGAGTTCTTCCCCTTCTCAATTCTTTGTTTCTGACTCAATGATTCACTGGAGTTCAGACTTTGATTTCTGGGTCCGCATTAACAGCAGGGGGGGCAGCCTTGTCTTTGTCAGTCTCTCAGGCCCCCCAAAGCACACTAAGGTTTCAGGCCTTCCCACTCTCCCAGGAGGAGGGTTATCATCAGAAGAAAACTTGACACGGGCAGGGTCCTTGGTCTTGCTCACCCATGTCCCTGCACCTAGAACAGGGCTCACGGTGGGGATTTGGGAAGTAATTACGGCGCTGAGTGAGCCTCGCACTCAAAGCATTTTGTCATTCATTTCTGTCCTGTGTTCTCACCTCGGGTCAGCTGGTGACTGACTGACCAAGTGTTGAGTCCAACTGTCTCCATAAATGTCTTGCTATAAGCTGCCAGTTCCACCCCACCTTCTCCTCCAGAGCATACATTCGCTGTCCTACGATCCAGTTCTTTGACTTGTTTTTAAGGTTTATTCTATTCTGTTCCGAGTTCCTAGAGCACCCTTCTCTCGCCCATGAGCCCATCCCATAAAGTCTATTGCCTCTCAAGATAGATACTTTTGAGCAGTACAGAGTAGTGATTAAGAGCTACGGCTGGGAGGTACCCAGGTTTATTTCGCATCCTGGGCTCTGGCACTTACTGCGTGACTTTGTACAAGTTACTAGGACTCTCTCATCCTCAGCTTCTTCATCTACAAAATGGAGTGATGGCAACACTGCCCCTACCTCAAAGACTGTGAGGAGTAGAGAATGCACTAGGATTTGGTGTGAGGCCTAGGGCATCAAAGCTTAGTAAACGTCAATAACAAAAGCGCATGTGCCAGCTTTATGGTGACTCTCAAAGACACACTGCTGTACAGGTGTGCAGAGGTGGTCATTTCTCAGATGCCTTGGGACCCCACCGTGCTAGACGTAAAATGTCACATAGTGGCTGAGGTGATAAAAGACACAGGGCCAATGGAGAAACTATGATCTAGTATGAAGTTTAAGCTACTTTCCGGTGCCTCTGTAAATCATCCATTTTGAAGCAGAAGAAAACAGAAAAAAAAGGGGAGGGGGGAATGGAAACTCAAGAACTGATTCCTACAAAGATATTACAGCAGGAGAAGAAGCCACCGCCAGGAGATCAGATAATTCATCTATCTGGCTTGGGTAGACATTCCAGGAGGAATAATTCAAGGCAATTGCTGTAACAGCACTATCCCTGCTCTGCCCCAAAGCAAAACACGCATTTGCTTTTTCTGATGAACAGGTCAGTGGCTGGTGCTCTAACGCCGAGTGGTCTGCCGAGCGGGGTTTCCCTGCTGTCTGCTACAGCGGTCAGTGCAGCGGGCCATCTGTCAGCATCGGCTTCACCTGGATTTACAGATCAGCTTTTCAATCCGAGAAGCATCACGGGGTGTGTGTGTGTGTGTGTGTGTGTGTGTGTGTGTATGTATCGGTGGTGGTGATGACAGGGAAAGTGCCTGCGCTGCTCTAATAATAAACACATTTCCTCTCCTGCATCGAGTTTTCTGATTGTTTGCTGAAGACACATTTTTCCCAGTTGGTTCCTTAAACATTCAGGGGCAGTGGGACCTCGGGTGATCTGTCAGGAGGGAAAGCTGGTGTAATTCCTCATCAGACCCCCTCCCTGGGCACGGGCCTTCCTTTACCTATAACTTAGACCTTCTCTGTACACTCTGAATCTAAACAGAGGAGAAAGAATGAAAGCAAGATGTACATGGGGGAGCGTGGGGCAAAGGGAGAGGGCTGAGGGGAAAGGCGGAGGTAGGTACTGGAGCACCCTCCAGGGATCACACAGGAAGGTACTGTGCACCTGTTTACAAATGGAGACATTGAGTCTTGCCGAGGCTTAGGAACCGACCTCCTGATGCCACACAACCGGTGCTAGAACGTCAGACGCCGAAGCGAAGACCTTACCACACTTTCTCCCCAAAAGGAGAAGTGAGGATCTTGGGTCAAATGAAAAGTCATGTCATGGACTTAGTAGAAAACCCATTAGAAAGGTATATATTTTTTTGAAGGTTAAGTGTTTAACGTCTTGATTTCAAAGCTGGAATTGGGCAATTTAAACAGAAGAAAACACATTCTGACATCCAGGGTCATGGACGTAGGCCCCGTGAGAGGGTGTCCTGAGAGCAAGCGTTCGTCTAGGCCCTCTAGGGGCAGAAGAAGGAAGAGATGTGTCTGTGTCAGGTGTATCCAGGCTGGAGCACTAGGGTGCCACCCTGGAACCAACAAAGCACACATTCAAACATCATGGCCCACAATGGCAGAGAAAGACTGGGTGACACAGGACGGGTGGACATGCCCTAAGTGTATACAAGGGTTTGCAGTGTAAAGGAAAATGTCTTCCTCTGGCCCAGCCTCTGCTGCAGTTGGCGGCATAGCAGACGGTGCAGCCAGAAGCCACATGCTGACTGCAGTTCCAGTCCCCACCTTGTCAGTTGAAGACACACCGGGCACATGTGCATATGCCCAGCATCCCAGTAGGCTGGGAGGGAGGAAATAGATTGCCAAGTGACAGAACTGTGAAGAGTGCTCCGTGCCCTCCCTCTATCACAAATTTTAAAAAGAAAATGTCCTCCTCCTGCCTAAAGTCTATTAAAGGAGCATATTGTTTTCTTTTAGGCCCCTCCCATTTTCTACTTCCTGCTTCTTTCCTCCTCGCCAGTGTGGGCAAGAAGGAGCCTTAGAAATTGAGACCAGCATCCTCATTTTTCAGAAGAAAAATCTGAGACCAACAGAAGTATCTGAAATCACACTTCTTGTTTCAGAAATCAGGTAGTTATCAGTTCTTGTTTTCATTTTTCACTATAGACTGTAGCAAAGACAGAAAGGTTTAAAAAAAAAAAAAAAAAGGAAAGAAAGAAACCAGAATTTCTGCTTTGTTGACACATCCCTCCTTATCTTGAATTTCCCTAATTCTACTGCTGTGTGCTTTGAGGCCTCTTCCAGGAAGCATTACAGATATGTGTAAGCCCTTCACACACTACTGTCGAGGTGAATTACAAGGTCAGCTTTAAAGGAAGGATTGCAAGGTGGGAGGTTTTCCATTTAAAAAAAAATAGTTATGTATTTAATTTAGTATTATTGTTAATTTGGTATAGGGCATGTGTGTTCACCAGAGAGAGAGAGAGAAAGAGAGAGAGGTAAGTGAAAAAGCAAGTCACCAAGTCTGGGACTCGAACTGTGGTCAGCAATGTGGGAGTCTAACGCCTTAACCAGCACACCACCTGCTGGGAGATTTTCTCTTACACAGAGCTATCTGAGCTGGTTGCCTTTCAGGGTGATCCACTATCCTGGTTTGCTTAGGGCTGAGGGAATTCCTGACATAGGGGATTTGGGTGCTAAAACTGGGCCAATCTAGGCAACCTGAAACAAGTTGTTCAAGTTCCCTACTGTGGTGAATAGGGTCATGCTCCCAACGGTGCTCCTGGACCCAGACAAATAAACTGCATTTAGCTAGAAGTTTTAGTTGGTCTGACATCAGCTAAAGGGCAGTTAAGATTTCAATTTTTTAAAAAGCGGATGAAGATTAATGACTACAAAGGGCTGTGAGTCCTTGGGGAGGAAGGTATTCTCAAAGTAGGAAGTGTTAAGTCCATAAAAGAAACAAGATGAGATTGCAGTGGGGCTTTTTCATACCTAACAAGTATGACTAACTGTCTAAACACTTCCTGTTCCGTCCCATGTTTTTCTGAAATTCGCTTTTCCTTATAGGCCAAGAAGGTAGAAGAAGAAGAAAAAAAAAAAAAAAACTGTTTTCTCTTTTTTTCTTAAGAACCACAGTGGGGAATTCCAAAATCCCCAAAACTTTCTAAAAGTTTAACAAGCTCTTGTTTTCAAAGAGAAATGTTATGGAGAAACAGACAACACTCATTTTTCTTCATAAGCATCCTAACTTCTTGCTATGTGTGATTTTGTACAAGTAGAAAACCATCTGATTAGAAAAGATAAATACTTCCATTTATTCATCTACCTACAGTAGTTACACTTTCAAATTTTAAAGAAAATGATCATTATTTGCTACTAGATACTGTGCTAGGTGCTAAGACCACTGAATAAGAAGAATATATTTTCAGTTTATATATCGCAGTATCCTAAAAAACAAAAGTAGCTCTTCTGGACTAATACATGACTTTTTTTTTTTTTTTTTTTTTTTGAGTGGAAAAAAAGAGCCCTAACAGAAAAGCTTGCATTTAAAAATCATTTCCTCCCCAGCAACACTTCCCATTCACAGTAGTATCACAAAGGCAGTCTCACTTTCGCCTCTTCTGGGTCACCAAGTACACGAGAGGTACTTGGCCTAAACTGGGTTTGGGGTGCACGGATGTGAGGCCAAGGAAGTTCTACCCAGGAGAACCCCCTGGTCTCCACCTCACAGGAATAGCTTAAAACTGTCCTATATACATGCAATGGGATTTCAAAAAGTTCACAGGAAATAGAATTAAAATATGAATTTATATTGATGCAAAAAATGTTGAAACCCTTTCATAATTTGTTTTAAGAGTATACATTTTCTACGAACCTTTTGAAGACCCCTTGTCTTTCAGAAAGGCATTCTGCCACCTTCTCTGTTCTTCTGGGATCAAGTGACTAAATACTAAAAAGGTAATTTTTTTGAGGAAGGGCAATGGAGGCCACTGAGGGGCCAGGGGGCCACAGGGAAGGCTTGCTTTCTTTCCTTCTACTTCTACACTAAAGGAAGAGCAAAAGGGGAAAAGCTAACCCAGCTCATAAACCCACCTGGGTTCTGCAGCAGAGAGAGCTGCAGCCCCACCGAATGCACCTGCGGGATGAAATTCAGAGGATGAGAGGAAGTCAGGAGTCAGCAGAGCAGGGACAACCGTCAGACATCCACCCAGCAACATGGCCTCCTCTCCAAAGAGCCCACAGTCCCAGGACTCGGCTCTTCCCTGGGCTACGATGGACCCTTCGTTCAGTCCTTAGTGAGTTCTGACTTCATGCAGACCTCCTTGGAGCTCTCCCACTCTCCCACTGTGCTGGGCCTTGAGACTAGCACCTTTGTGCACACTACAATTGGCTTCTTTGAGGCTGGCAATCCCAGGCCAGGAGCCTTATTGGACTTCCTCTGTTTATACAAGACTTGTCAAGCAGGTTTGGCTACTTTTCTCTCCAGACCACCTCTAAAATGTCAGGATATCAGGACACAGAGGGATAAGGTTTCTCATCACAATCCCAAAGGCCAAACGCATAGACCACAAGTTTTGCTGAAGGCCTGCCGCTCTTCACTTAAATGGTGGGGTGTGTTTTTAAAGACTGTAAAGAAAGAGTTGTGAAAAGTAAGGTCAAAGTCAAATGCACTGTGTTTCTATCATTACTGCTGGCCTCTTTCCAAAGGGAGTAAAATGCACCCCTCGAAGCTGGCAGCAGGTCCTGTGGTGGCATCAATAATAATTTTCGCTTGCACACAAAAAGCCCCTAGTAGCCCATAGATGGTCTTGAGCTCCCCTTTCTAGTCTGTAGATCTAGAAAACATGGTAGAAAGATATTAAATGTCTTTGTGAATCAGCAAAAAACCTAGGGGTAGAGCCCAAGACAGCTAATCTAACTGCCCTAACCCACATATCCAGCACACTACAGGGAAAATGATTATTATGTTTACTACAAAATGATTACCTTCTTCAGACACGTACGGTTAAAAAAAAAAATTAAAAGATCCTAGTTATTTCGTAGAAAGAATCAATAAAACAGTTTTGTTTTTTTTTTTCCAGAGGTCAAGATGATATCTAGTCAAGGTCAAGACTGCACTGAACCAAGAGTTCAAAGGCCACTCTCAGTTCTCCTAGTGAGTCAGTCAAATTGAGATTGCTCTACGGTAAAGAAAGGAATCCTCAAACTGCCAGAAATCACTGCAAATAGGACTGGGAAATTGGCTACTCCTGCCACATCACCTTTTCCATTTGTAATAAAGTAGGTGACCCAGGGAACAACCTCTCAGATCCTGGGAGAATCAATTTATTAAGCATGAACCCACATCTACCACTCAGCAACCGGGCCCCTACCTGTCCCAAGATGGCTGTGTAACAGCTCTAAGGCCCTTTGCAAAGATTCTTCAGTCAGAGATACAGAGCCTTTGAACAGGTCTTTAAGCCCATGGGAGTCTGCCTGGGACTACACCCAGGAGATGAGATAAAATCCCGAAAACATGGGCAAAGTTCAAACAGCAGCTGCCCCTTCTAGGCCACGAACTGGCACCCCTGGCCATTTGGCACTGTTCCTTTCTGTGGATCTTACCTGCCTGAGCAGGAAGCAATGATAAGGCTAAAGGTAGTTCCCATTACTGTCATGGTTTCTCACATGGGAGCGGAACGCAGTTGAGAAAACTGTTGCTTTGGTTCGTGATGTCAGAGAGCCATCAAAATGAGAGATAACACACGTCAAAGTGTTTTACGAACTGCCATGCTCCACATACAAAATTACAAATTACTTTGATATTAAATAATGCTAAAAGTAGCATATTAAATTGTAAATAGACACGGATAACTGTGGAACAACTATGTGGACACATGGCTGAGAATTTAAAGACAGGTATAGGTAGTTGGTAATTATCTAAAATGGCTTAGGTTTTGTTTTGTTTTCTTCCTAGAGGGCATGTGTGCTTGTCAGAGAGAGACAGAGAGACAGAGAGGAAGAGGAAAAAGCACTTTCCATGGGGGATAGTCATGCCACAACCTCTTCTCCTCCATCTCTCCTCCTTTCGGGATTTGGGGCATACATGCACATGTGCCTGGTGTGTTTCTCAAGCCACCAGGTCCAAGACTCGAACCACAATCTCGGCCATGTGGCATTCGGCTGTCTTAACTAACCAGGCCACAGAGCCGGGCCTTAAAAAGGCTCAGTTTTTAAAAAAAAAAAAAAAAAAAAAAAAGGCTCAGTTTAAAAACAAAAACATTTTTTAAGTTGCTTAAACATTTTAATAAATAATAAATACATTTATTGTTTCCTTTCATTTTAAAATGTATGATCCAATTTAATAACGAAGCTAATCTAAAAAAGCTGGAATATAAATCATTGAGGGAAGCTTCAAATTTCCTCCAGGAGAGCCTGGGCTCCTCGATCACCACAGAGTAAATGAATCTAATTTTTAAGGTGTAGCCTAGTCTCAGTGAGACATACGAGTGCTTGTTGCTGCCTAATCCATCCCTGGCTTGCTCTTCTGTGCTGAATGAACATCCAGCTCCGAGGAGGAGTGGGTGGGGAACAGAAGCCTTTACGTAAGCCCCACTTACCAAATACTGATCACCAAGTCTTAAAAGGGAAGAAGAGTCACTCTCTCCCTCCAAGAGGGGCACATGGCACACCACCTTGTACACATCCATGGCCCACCACGCCTCTGGGCTTCTTCCCCACCAGTGTGCTGCAGCCTACCAAGAAGATGTGCTTTCTTCATTTTTTATAATGATGTAAATCCCAGATTCACTCCTCCTACACTTTCTTTCTTTTCCTTTTTTTTTTTTTTTTGTGTGTGTGTGTGTGGCCAGAGGGTGCGTGTACTCACCAGAGAGGAAGAAACAGGGAGAAAAGGAGAGAAAGCTCTCCCCAGTGCAGCACGAACATGCTACAATCCCTTCCCCTTCATTTCTCTACTTTGCTAGAATGGAGAAAACATGTCAGGTGCAGGATTCAAGTTACCACCAGTGACGTGGGATTTGGCTCCTTTAACCACGAGGCCGAAGGACTGTCCCCCACCTTACACTTTCAATTCAGTCTGTTCATGGGAAAAATCAGCTCCAAAGATGCTGGAGGCTTTTTTTTTTTTTTTTTTCAGTTCTTCTTATTTATGTTTCTGGTTGGTGTATTTATTTATTTATCTAAAATTTGTTGTGGGATGTATATGCTTACTGAAGAGAGACAGAAAGAAACAAGTAAGAAATCATTCCCCAGAGAGGATGGCCACACTGCAATCCCTTCCCCTCCATTTCCTCCTGGGACTTTGGGCGCACACACACACACACACTCACACACTCACTCACATATGTGTACACATCAGTATGCTTTCTAAGCCTCTGGATCCAGAATTCAAATCACACAGTTGGCCATGTGGGATCCAGGGCCTTCACCAGGCCACTAGCTGGCTCAGTTTATATTTCTGACTTTCTGAGTCTTTCTTTAGGATTATTACTCCTCTCAAGAGACTTCATGGGTGACACCAATGAGGGAGATGAAAAACAAAGCAAGGTAACAGGACTGAAGGGAACACAGACAATACAAAAATAAGAGGATGCTCCCACGTACACCGCCACGAAGAAGAAGAGGGTCCTAAAAGGTGGTTTGCTCACTGCAGTGCCCAGGAAGCACAACTGGCCCTGGAATGAGTGTGCTGGCTCGAGCATGAGCACACAGCCTTTGTGGCCTGAGAGCTCCAGGGTCTATCTCTGAGCTAAGGTTTCTTCTGCACTGCTCTTTCTGTCAGGAGAACTAGAGGCTTCCCATTCAACAGTGTGCTGTCAGGGTGGTGTACACAAGGGGCAGGTACCTCCTCAGCTAAAAGGCAGCCCTTCTGCATGGGGGTGTTCTTCTCCCCGGCCCATCACAGTGCACCTACCCCTTATATAATAATGTCTCTTCCCTGACCGCAAAAGCCTTTCTCTGTGCTCTTTCTCTGAACTGTCAGATAGTTCCAATCTTGGCCCTGGCATTCACTGTGACTTTGTACGAGTGACCTGGCCCCTGGCCCTCAGTCTTCTTGTCTGTGAACTAGAAGTAAGCAAACACACCTATCTCAAAAGACTGTGCAGAGTAAATGAAGTCACATGTGTGAGTCCAGGCTCTTGCCATAATACTATGCATGGGGACTTCAAAGAGCTCATAGAAAGAGAGGATTAAAGAATGAGTTTAATCCAGCAGATGGTGTGGTGGTTAAGGCACTGGACTCCCACATGGCTGACCACAGTTCGAGTCCCAGACCTGGCGGCTTGCTTTCTCACTCTCCTCTCACATTCTTCCTCTCTATCTCGTTCTGGTCAAATTAAAGAAAAATAACAAACAAATATAACTAATAAATAAATTAAAAACAAACAAACAAAAGGAATGAGTTTATATTAGTGCCAAAAAAATTTTGAAAGCCATGCAATTTTTCATAATGTGCATTTTCCATGAACTTTCTGAAGACTCCCTCATACAGTGTCTGGAACACAAGGGGTATTCCTCTACCTCTCTGTAGCCTATCTGCTTATATGCTAATCCTGAACTGATTCGGACTTTTTAATTATTTGTGTTATACACTGGCTCCCAACCTAGATTAAAAAGGAATCAGGTCATTTTAATGTTTACTATCTACTATGTGAGCTACGTACTTAGCAGGTACTTCAAAACTAACTGCAGTCTAGGCTTACTGAGCAAGGAGATCATTTGTCCACACTCAATAGTATCTGGTAATGTTTTCTGGAATCTACTGTGGATCTGGATATAGCCGATCTCCTGTCTGTCCTTTTGGATCCTCATGCCCCTTCTTCCAAACAGATCCCATCTGGAATGTCCTTAAGAACTCTCAGAAGCCAAGCTATCCATGTCTGATCACTTCTTGAGTATACTTCTCAAACACATGAACATTTCTGCATACCTACCGTGTCAATGACAAGAGGCGCTCTAGGTATGTATTAACTACAGAAATGCCTAAGATGCAGGAGCCAGGCAGTGGCACAGAGGTAACCCATCTGAATGTCTATGAGAAGGTCCTGGGTTCACATCCTATGGTCTGCCTGTACACGAGGGGCACAGGTGTCCCCACGATCAGGGCTGGCTAAGGCTGGGGGCAGACTGTAGTATGAAGACCTTGTTGGAGGTGTGCTCTCCCCTCACCTCTCTCTCTCTCATGAAAGAAATAAACTTAGAAAAGAAAAGAAATGGGTAGGACAAACTCTTGCCCTGAGGCAAGGAGAAGGAGCCAGAAGGGAAGGTAACAAAAACTCAGCAGCATAACAGATACTCAGATATGGGTATGTGTAAATCCTATTGAACAAAGAGGAAGCTGTAATTTCGCCTAAGAATGCCACTCTGAAATGTCTTAAACATATATTACCTTTGAGATAGACCTGGAAGGCACTAGCAGTGTTGGACTGGTAGATCAAAGGGGAACTCCATTCTGGTCTGTTACAAAAGAGGTCAAAACTTACTAAAGCAAATGCCATCCCAAAGAAAATCTCCAGATTGCCAAGTCCTTGTCAGTGCCTCTTCTTATTTTTAAGTGTGTACAATACAAAACAAAAAAATCTTCTTACAACTAAAAATTTGGAATTCTGACCAATCCATTCATACACATATTTACAACATGACCTGTAAGCACTTAGCACTAAAATAGATGTTGAATGAAAAAAAAAAAAAAAAAGAAAGAAAAAGAAAAAGAAAGGTTACATTTTCACATCTGCCTGCTGATTCTTGGCAGGGAATGGTCCTGAAGAAAAGGTGTGTGTGACCCCAGGTGACCCTGACAGGGAAAAAGGACAGAGAAGTGGGGCAGTCCTCAGTCCATAAGAGAAGAAATACGGTCAGGAAACTCCGGTCTTCCCAACTGTGCAGCTGGAGAACTGAAGAGCAGGAAGGCAAGATCTGCGTGTGGAGACTCAGGAGCCTCTACCAGAAACCTCGCTGTGACATGCTGAAGAGGGTCTCCCCTACACCGTTTCATTCTCAGGCAGAGCACCTGGTCCAAAGAAGTCTAGGCAGCCTGTCAGGGCCTCTGGCATAACCACACAGCCAGACAGACCCCAGATCTAGACACATGTCCACTGCTTAGCTGCTTAAACGATTTTCTAAGTTAACACTAAAATGCTTCCCTAAGGCTTACCATTATTTTTTAGTCTTCTTTCTCCCAACTCTTTATTCTTATCACCAACTCAACCTTCAGCTGATAAACAGAGCAGAAATGAAGGCTTTCTGAAGGCTGGGTCTTTGTCTTTTTTAAAGTTTATTTATCTATTCTTCTGATTAGAGACAGACAAGCACCCCCAATAGGCTCGCCAGAAAGACAGAGACAGAGACAGAAAATGAGAAATCACCCCTCGGGGGGGACAGCCACGCTGCAATCCCTTCTCTTCCATTCTCCTCTCAGGATCTTGGGCACGCACATACATGAGCCTGGTGTGCGTTTAAGCCACTGGGTCCGGGACTTGAACCACGGTCAACTACATGGAACTCCAGCAACATAGCCATTACGTCAACTGCTGGTCCCCCAACAGGCTCTTTACACCAAAATCCATCCCCAGTTTCAGCCAGTCCCAGTCATTTTCTTACAATGGAAAGATTCTAAGTACAAGTGTGTGAGCCCAACATGTCCAGGGAAATCCCAAGATATAAACCAGAGACCTCTCCTGTGTGATTCCATTTGAGTTATGACCATGCCACCACTTGGCCCAAGGTTAGGGTTTTCGTTTTCCTGGAGAGGTTTTTCAATAGCACATGAGTACCCTTTGGAAAGACAGGGAGATAGAATGTGAGAAATCAGCGCCCCGGGAAGGATGGCCATGCTGTAATCCCTTCTCCTCCATTCCCCTCTCAGGATTTTGGGCACACGTGCTCATGTACCTGACGTGAATTTCAAGCCTCTGGGTCCAGGCCTTGAACCATGGTTGGCCATGTGGGAGTCCAGTGACATAACCATAATGCCATCTGCTGTTCTCTCAAGGCTAGATTTTATTTATCTTTGTGTCCTTCTCCCCATCCCACCAATAACTAGCACAGTAACTGGCACATACAGATCCTCCAACAGTGTTTACTTAATAATCAGTCATAAGACAAGCAAAGAGAAACAACGAGGAAATGGACCCTTGAAACACCACATAGTTTACAGATTCACCCCGAGCATAAACTCTCCTGGCACTGATGGGCAAAGACCCACACAACTGGCTCCAAATACTAAAGAACCACAAACATGCCTGGCAGCTTCCTCCCAAGCCCTCCAAACATGCTCCATCTTAGGAGCTGCCGGCCAAGAAGGCTGCACATGGAAACCTTAAACCTTGCTGTAAGCCCTGGCCACATGGACTGTGCGAAAGTAGCCCCTATCAGGCCCTGTCAGAGTGAAACCTGAGCTGCAAGGGTAACTGGAGACTCAGGCAGCTGACCTGCTTATGATCCCGAAGGCAGCAATAGCTCAGCTGGGAGTTTCAACCAACTGTAACTGGGCAATCCCTGACAACGAATTCCCAGCATGAGCGAGAGTGAGGGGAGCTGATGGGTAGCGCCTCTTAAGTTGGGAGCTGTCAGGAGGAAGGACCTATTGCTCCCCAGCATGGGGAGTGCTTTCATGCCAAGGTCATGGACAACTTAGATCACAGGTGGAAAGACTGAGAAAGGGATCTCATCTCTATGGATCCCATTTTAATAGTTGATTTTCCCCACCATTCCAACTACTTATGATGTAACAGAATACATACATCTTTATTCCAACATACAGACCTCACCTAATGAGGCTCCTACTACATGCTAGGATGCCAGAACCTCTGCCATATGTGTTAGAACCATTATCCTGCTTAACTCAAAAACAATTTGAGTCAGTGGCCAATCCCACTGGGACAGAATACAGAGTGGTTTGCAGGAGGGCAGCACTGCTTTCCCTCCAGGAGCCCTCAGGAGTGTGGGGTCCATGCTCCTTGACCAGGGGTCTCATACTCTTCCTAAAGGCTCTCAAGAACACCAGCACTAGTTCAAACAAAATCTGTTCTAAACATTTTGACAGGTAGTCCAGGTATCTCCTATGAAATAAAAGCTTTTTAGATGATTGGCAATGCCACCTTGCGTTGGTGTTTCTGCCTAGCAGGGGAAGAGGAGAAGCTAACTGGTCAGTGTGTTGGTCATGGAGAAGTTAGGATAAGATGAAGAACTGGAAGGGAACCTTGACGGATAAATCCCGTTGGACTTGTAAAGATAACAGTATTCATGCAATAAATGTTCCCCAGACTCCTGCTGTACCACTCTGGGGTACAGAGATAAAGAAGTAATGAACGGGCCTCCGAGAATTCATGAAGGTCACACTTCGTGACTGCAAATGGACATTTTCTCTTTTATTTAGAATTCTATGACTTGTATTCCAATATAAATTATGAAGAGTAAGGAAGATTAGGAGAGAAGAAGGAAGGAAAGGGATAACAAAAAGAGAAAGGAAGCTAGCGGGAAGTAAGAAAGGAGAGAGGAAGGACTGAGCCTAGTGAATGTGATTGCCCTTAGCCTCTGCCATATAGTAAGTGCTCAAAAAACACGAGTCATTATATGGATTGTTTCCAGAAGCCTCCACCTGTGTTGTGCTAATTCGCAGTGAGCCCTTGCCAGGCAGCAGGCAATATTCGAAAAGCCTACCATGTATTAATGCACTTGATGCTCACAACCCTATATCAGTATCCCCCTAGTACAGATGAGAGGACCTGGATACTAAGAGATTAAGTAAACGATAAAACTATACAATTATCAAGTGAAAGATCTGGGATTCCAACCCTGGTGGTCTCATTTCAGAACTCATCTTCTCATACACTGGACCTGTAGTTCTTATTTGTTTGTTTGTTTTAATTTGGCCAGAGGGGGACAGAGTGTGTGTGTGTGTGTGTGTGTGTGTGTGTGTGTGTGCG
>NW_006203577.1:1595203-1611474 GCF_000334495.1 Tupaia belangeri chinensis
GAAAGAGAGAAAGTGAGAAAGCAAGCTGTCAGGTCAGGGACGTGAACTGCATTCAGCCATGGGGGAGTCCAGTGCCTTTAACCACCACGCCACCTGCCAGCCTCTATACCTGTGGTTTTTAAAGTACGGTCCCGAGAACTTGGGAATGTCTCAGATTCTCCAATTCTATGCCTTCCACCCAGGCCTATGTAATCAGAAACTCTGGGAGAAGGGCCCAGCAAACTGCTCTAAAAGCCTCTAAGAGTTTATACACTAGAGTTTATACACCACCACATTTGTTAAACTGTAGTTGTTCTCTAAATAGTGGCAAAGGTAAGGAAAACAATAAAACACCACTATCTCACAGGGACTGGCCTCATCTGGCAAAGGGCAAAGGTCAAAATCCTTGGGTCATCCATTTCTCTCAGTATGGGAGTGGCTGAGGATTGGGGTTTGGGAGAGCAATTTCAATTCTATTTTCAGAGAAATCAATTTGGCTTCTCTGACTTAACGTATCCTTTGACGTAGAGAGGCTAGGAGGGAATGAATGAGAGGCCTTGGATATTCTTAGAATGGTTTAACTCCTTAGAGCATCTGAACATCAGCTGGCAGATCTACCAGGTTGCAGTATCCCAAAATATCTACCACTAGATTAAAAACGCAAGTTGAAAAGGAAAGTTTTGATTCTAATGTGTTAATTTCCCTTCTGCCAAGGACTAGCGGGTGAATGTGTTTGTACTTTGTATTAGAGTTCCTCAAAGGATCCAAACCAAGATTATCCAGCTTGTGGACTATCTGAGCTTTTTGCTTCTCCTGCCTGGAGCTTCTCACCTTTTGGCCATTTCACTGTTCATTAGCACTTCTACTGAAGATAAGCAGGGAGAGCATAAAGGATGAAGGAATTCCAACCAGTCCATTTTTCTCCTCCTTAGCAGTTCTGTAAAGACCTGGTGGTAGAAGAATTGGTACTGGCTAAAAGGAGCTGCTTGGATCATCTACAGGCTTCAATTTTCCATGCTCTTATTACCAGATAAAATCAAGGCAGCTTCCCTTTGTAGTCACAGCCCTGTCTATGAGTGGGCAGAAGCATAATGTTCAAATTCTACAATTTCCAAAGAAGTAACCAATGATATTGCCTTCTTTAAATTACAGCTCTCAAAAATGCCAAGGTCAAACCAGCTGGTAGATGGCTAGATCCCACAGAACCAACTCCACAGTGTGAGTACTGGACCTAGAGGCTTGAAAAACATGCTGGGTGTGTGTGCACGAGTGTGTGCCACAAATCCCGAAAGGTGGGAGAAATAGACAAGGGACTGCAGAGTGACCGCCACCTGCGGAGGGTGCTTTCTCACTTTCTCTCTCGCTCTCTCTTTCTCTCTCTCTCTCTCTCTCTCTCTCTCTCTGTTTCATCTTGCAAGCTCATGCACCATCTGGCAAAATGTCTTGAAATAAATAAATGAATACTTTTTTAAAAAATGCCAAGGCCATTAGACAACTTTGATCACAAGTGAAAAGGCTGACAAAAGGGACCTCATCTCTACAGATCCCATTTTAATAGCTGACCTTCCCCATCATTCCAGCTTTGCACACAAGACATAAGACTAACTTAATTGGGCTCCTATAAGCTAGGGTGCCAGACCTTCCACCGTATGTCTTAGAAACATTTTCTTGCTTAACTCTAAAACAATTTGGGTAAGAAATTTTTACTCTCACTTTACCGATGGGAAACTAAGGCTCACAGAATTTAAGTTAATACGTGTTTAAGGTATGATGTGAACACAGAGCTGCCTTTTTCTCCCCTCTCCCCCAAATCCCTAGCCCTCTAGCTCATCAGGACCCTGGGCACATGTGCTCACCCAGCAGGTTCCAGGCTATCTGGGCCAGGGATCTGAACCTGCAGTTGGCTATATATGGTTCCAGCACTGCAATTCAGTACACTACTGACTGCACCGTGAGACTGGACCCAGAGCTCTTTTTGGCATCTTTGATATCAACTCTTTTTCCTTCTATATTCGATAATGCAAATACCCACAAGCTTCATTCTTTGCCAAATCTGTACAAACTGCCATTGCTCCTGCTCCTAGCTTCAGATTAGTGGGAGATGAAGTATTTCCTGCACGGTGGAAGCCTGAGGCCATGGCAGGAGAGCAGGCGGCAGGAGACGCCTCCACTTCCCGGATGACTCAGAGCCAGCGAGCGTGCTGGTGCCCGGGCGGCACAAGCCCATGGCCTTGGTGTTACCACATGACCACTTCCTATTTCAGAGGGGGAAGTAGCCCAATGGTCTAATATGGGGGAGAAGAAAAAGAAGGGACAGGGACTCTACGAATACTCTTCACCCCCACCTTGTCCTTTCCTGCTCTGCTCTGGCCCCAGCCGCGATCCCGCCTCCTGGCTAGATTTTAGAGCCTGGACTGGCCTTTCTCCTCCCCAGGTCTGGCTGGCCAGGCTGCCTCCTGCAGCTCTGCCCAAGCACCCCCAAAGATGCAGAGCACACTGAGTTTCTCATTGGGAGAAACATGGAGGTCTGTCACTGCCGAAAGGTGGGAGAAATAGACAAGGGACTGCAGAGTGACCGCCACCTGCGGAGGGTGCTTTCTCACTTTCTCTCTCGCTCTCTCTTTCTCTCTCTCTCTCTCTCTCTCTCTGTTTCATCTTGCAAGCTCATGCACCATCTGGCAAAATGTCTTGAAATAAATAAATGAATACTTTTTTAAAAAATGCCAAGGCCATTAGACAACTTTGATCACAAGTGAAAAGGCTGACAAAAGGGACCTCATCTCTACAGATCCCATTTTAATAGCTGACCTTCCCCATCATTCCAGCTTTGCACACAAGACATAAGACTAACTTAATTGGGCTCCTATAAGCTAGGGTGCCAGACCTTCCACCGTATGTCTTAGAAACATTTTCTTGCTTAACTCTAAAACAATTTGGGTAAGAAATTTTTACTCTCACTTTACCGATGGGAAACTAAGGCTCACAGAATTTAAGTTAATACGTGTTTAAGGTATGATGTGAACACAGAGCTGCCTTTTTCTCCCCTCTCCCCCAAATCCCTAGCCCTCTAGCTCATCAGGACCCTGGGCACATGTGCTCACCCAGCAGGTTCCAGGCTATCTGGGCCAGGGATCTGAACCTGCAGTTGGCTATATATGGTTCCAGCACTGCAATTCAGTACACTACTGACTGCACCGTGAGACTGGACCCAGAGCTCTTTTTGGCATCTTTGATATCAACTCTTTTTCCTTCTATATTCGATAATGCAAATACCCACAAGCTTCATTCTTTGCCAAATCTGTACAAACTGCCATTGCTCCTGCTCCTAGCTTCAGATTAGTGGGAGATGAAGTATTTCCTGCACGGTGGAAGCCTGAGGCCATGGCAGGAGAGCAGGCGGCAGGAGACGCCTCCACTTCCCGGATGACTCAGAGCCAGCGAGCGTGCTGGTGCCCGGGCGGCACAAGCCCATGGCCTTGGTGTTACCACATGACCACTTCCTATTTCAGAGGGGGAAGTAGCCCAATGGTCTAATATGGGGGAGAAGAAAAAGAAGGGACAGGGACTCTACGAATACTCTTCACCCCCACCTTGTCCTTTCCTGCTCTGCTCTGGCCCCAGCCGCGATCCCGCCTCCTGGCTAGATTTTAGAGCCTGGACTGGCCTTTCTCCTCCCCAGGTCTGGCTGGCCAGGCTGCCTCCTGCAGCTCTGCCCAAGCACCCCCAAAGATGCAGAGCACACTGAGTTTCTCATTGGGAGAAACATGGAGGTCTGTCACTGCTGGCCAGAGATAAATGCATCTTTATTCAGAGCCCTGTAAAATTACAAACAGGCTCACTTCACTGCCCATCCCCGGTGAGTGGAAGACAGGCTGGCGTGCTGCATTTCCACGTAGGAGAACACCGAAAGAGCTGAGAGTCCCACATTTTAGACCTAAAAGATCAGCCTCTTTCAGGGGTCTAAAGTTTGTTTATTTTTCATCACACTGCATTGCCCAAAGAGACCGTATGATCATTTGGGGCAAGAAGAGTGTTTTCTTCATTAAAAAACATCAAGAGGGCACTAGCCTCTCTGGCAGGGCTTCCTATCTTGAGATGCAGGTCTCCTGCCCAGAGCACATGGATCCCAGACTCCAGTCATGTGACTGTCATGGCCAGGCTTCTTTCCCTCACCCTGGTGGCTCACCGACAGAGTGACATCTTAGCCAGTCTGTGGGTAGCATCAAAATCCTTGATTTAATCTGATTTCCTTCCAGTCTGGAGATGCCAAAGAAACCACAGTGATCGCCCTAATAGACAGGATGCACTAAACACACATTCTGTACCGCCTCAACAGCGAGAAGAGAGAGAAAACCAGACCCTGGGCAATTCCTGTCTGAATGACTCTTTCTGAATCACAGGTCAGGGATCCGTCAGAGGCCTCATAGTGACTGGGTCTGAGAGGCAAGCAGCCCTTAAACCAACTCCCGCTTATTCCAGAATTCCGTACCATGCACTAAGCTGGCTAAATGAATGGGCGCTGTGCCATCACCCAGGGGCCCAGTGCCTGTCTGTGCTTGCTGAATCGTCTGTTGTGTCCATCTTGGAACTCTTCAAAATTTTTGAACAAGGGGTTCTGGTCTTGCATTTTGTACCGGGTCTCACATAATTGGTGAGTCCCAGTGCAAAAAATGCAACCACTCTAACTCCAGTTGGAGTCACTGCAAAACATCTAGTAAGCTGGGTGCTGTGTCGGAAGATACAGGGTGAGGTCAAGGGCGGTGTGAGCCTTTGGGTTGAGATGCAGGGAGGAGGTCAGCACAGGGGAGCATGGAGTACAGAATGAGGCGACACCCCCAATACTGATCGGACACACAGAAAAGGTCTCTCTGACGCACACATAAAGTATTGTTTACTTCGGGTCAATAGGTGGTGTGATGATTGGGGCGCTGGATTCCCATATGGCCCACTGTGGTTCAAGTCCCAAACCCAGCGGGAAGAAAATCACACAGGATGATTTTAGGTGTGCATGCATGCACACATGCCTAAAATCCTGAGAGGAGAGGAGAATGGAGGAGAAAGGATTGCAGTGTAGCCACCTCCCCTTGAAGGGTGATTTCTCACTTTCCCTCTCACTGTCTCTCTCTCCCCCTGTGACAAGCACACAGGTCCTATGGCAAAAAAAAAAAAAAAAAAAAAAAAAAAAAAAGTATTGCTTACTTTGGACCACTCTTTTTTTCTAAACTCCCCATATCTATCTCAAATCCTAAAATAGGGACCTCATTTTCTCTCTTTCTCTCTGATATAAACAAAGTCTGCCGTTTCCCCATGTTTTACAGAAGCTTTTTAAATGACAGCATTCTATTTGTTCTTTTTTTTTATTCTGAGACTTCTACATAAAACAAGGGGCAGTTGAGATGGAGAGAACAGGCCCATAACTCTGTTGAAAGCTCAGACTCCTCAGCTAGAGGACAGGGTGTGTGTGGCAGCAGGTAGCTTGGGGTCAGGAGCAGACTCAAGGAATGCCAGAGGGCACTCACAGTCCAGCGTGCATTTGCATGCAAGTTCCTTGATCAATAACAAACTAGAGGAACTCCCAAAGTGTTTCAACTTTATTAAGGAGGATTGCTCTGTGCCCAGTACCCAGTGTAAAATAAAATCAAGTAATACATAAAGAAAAGAAAGAAAGAAATGGCTTTGGGAAAGCTTTCCCAAGTTTTTTCAAAAGGAGCCAGGAAACAAACACATTAGTTGTGGATGCCTCAGTAACTGTCCATGATCACCTGATGCACATGAAGTCGAGCCTTTTATTAATGTTCTCAGACATGACAGCTACAGTCAGATGGATGCTCACTATTATACACACACACACACACGCATGTGCACATGATTACTGTATTATACTACCAGGGAAAGCAGCTGTCAAAAAGACACTTACTTATTTAGTATAAATAAATAATCCACAGCACCCCTGCTTGTTACTCCAGTCTATCTTAATTCCTTGCACAGCCTCCCCTCCAGAACCATGAAATCAGCAAGAAGCAGGTATGTTTTAGGGAGTGTCGCCTAGTGCTCCCTGAGCATCCTAATCAGTAACGAAATAAGGGAGCTGAAGCAAGTGCCATCAAAACTGAACATGTGTGACACCCTTGCCTCCAAGTCTGTCCACTCTTGGGAAGGCAAAGCTGGTTGTCTGCTCTCTGGCAAAGGGAAGAGGATGTAGCAGATCTGACATTGCGGTATTTGGAATGGAAAGGCAACATTAACACACGCTGGGTCAGGAAGAGCCACAAGCACAGGCAAAAAAGAGACTCCCCTGAAGCTAAGGAAAGCCATCTATCCATTTGCACTGAAGGCCAAAGCACCTGGGTGTCACCTTCTGAAACACCTGTACCCGTGACAGCTTGCAACAGCTTGCGGCTGACCAAGCTGGCCCTTTGACTCTCAGAATCAAAAGCCTCCTAACTGTTTTACATCTGAAAGATAAGGAACCTATGCCTACTTATAAGACTGGATGAAACGGCTGGGCAGTTTATGGGCTGCATAAAACTGCTTTAAGGCCACTCCAGTGTCTTCAGTATAGACAACATGAGCAGGGAGTGGATTCACAAGATCTGCAGTGCAATATGCACTGCCTCCCATGGCAGCTCACCTGGTTATTTCACTCATCACACAAAAGGAAAATCAGTTTCAGAGCAGGAAAGGAAAAAGCATGATCCTCTTGTCTGGGTCACAGCTCGAGAATGGCGATGTCTAGGGAATCCAGCTGATGTGCTAAATAAATAGTAAGCATGCCCAGAGCTTTCCTAGAACAGAGGATGAAAGAGAGGAACCAGCTCTACTCTGCCCTCATCCACCAATTTCAGTCAAAGGTGAACCAACTTCTATCAAATGCTCATACAAATGCCAGTACAGGAATCAAAGAAGTCTAGACAGACCTTACTCTTTGGAGTCAACTCACTTGAGGGGCACAAATGAGTCCCAGTCCACCAGATCACAGCCCTGACCTCCGTGTGTTTGGTTCCCAATGGTCTTCCATGGAAGGGTAATACACAAGCAGCCTTTCAGCCTCAGACCCAGAGTGCTCAGCAAATTCTTTGTTACCAAGACTGCAGGCTTGATAAGAAAAATCAAAGGACACCATTCTTCCCTGGGAAGGAAGAAGTGCCTGAATACGTACTAATATTATAAGAAATCTAATCAAGGAGCCTGATAGAAATTCTCTCATTTCAGTAGTTTTCCTCTATTTCTCTTCACAATTAGGTATTTTAAGGAAGGCAAACCCTTATTTCCAAAGGACCCATTGTAAAATTCTTTCTTTTTTTTGGAGAGGATTTTGCTATAGGGTGTGTGCTCTCCCCAGAAAGAGAGAGAGAGAGAGACAGAGAGAGAAATCACCCTCCAGGGAATATGACCATGCCGCAATACCTTCTCCTCCATTCTCTCAGGATCTTGGGCAAGCATGCACACGCGCCTGGTATGAATTTAAGCCACCAGGTCTGGGATGCGAACTGCAGTCGACTACATGGGAGTCCAGCAACATAGCCATTACGCTAACTGCTGGTCCCGTAAAATTCTAAAAAAAAAAAAAAAGGCTATAGAGAGAAATCAGCTAAACAAGCTGTCACAAATTCCCAATTTAAGATTATTAATGAAAACAAACTTCACATAAAAATAAGGAAAACATCTGACCTTCTTCAGAAGGTTAACTCATCATCCAGTAGCAAAGAGACTGCTGATTCAGAAAACAGAAGGGCATAGCAAGAACGAGTACTGCTTAGTTTGGGACTAGACATGGGTTCAAATCCCAGTCGGGTTACTAACTGGCTATGTGGCCTGGGTGAGTTATTTAACCTACTTGAGTGTTGGTTTTCACATTTTTGAAATGAAAATATGATCTCCTATTTTATAAGTTTGTGAGAATTAAAAGAAAATGCATATAATAAAACCTGGTGCTCAATAAATTCTAATAATGGTAAGTCTGAGCTCCATTCGTGGCTCTGATGATCCTTTTATATCTTGGTTTCCTTCTCTTTGTCTTCCAGATAAAGTGGTCAAAATAAATAGTCACTAGGGTCCACCTTGACATGAAGATCTCTAAGAAAAAGGGAGTGCTCAACTCTCCTCTAATCCAGTCTACCTGATGGTCAATGACAGAGAAACGGCTTATAATTATATATCATTGTAGAGTTTTCAATGTACATGGTCATAAAATTTCAAATTTTATGTTCTCCATGAATTCCTGCTCATTCACATTAAATAAAAAAGACACAATCCCCACATTTGAAAAACTACAAAAACTCTTGCACATTTTATATCCTACCGCCACTACCCAAGGTCAAAGCCTTGTCATCTCACTTGGCTATTACCTTTATGCAGCTCCAAACTGGTTCTGATATATCCATGATCTCCCTTCTCCAGTTCACCTCCCATAACAGTCAGTCATCTTCTAAAAACACACATATTGAAATGCTCACATTGTAAGCTAAACAATGCGATTGAATGTATATACAAAAAGAAATAAATAAAAAATTTTCAAAAAAAAAAACCACACACACACAATAGACTCTACTGCAACACTTTCACTGCCATCTACCTGCCTCTGTGATAACCAAAACTCCTGAAGTTTGCTAACCGCTCATATACCCAACCCAAATGTCCCCTGATCTGTCCATCAGGTAGTCTACTCTGAACCTCCAATATGAAATAAATCACCCTTTTTTTTTTTTTTGAGAGGTTTTCGCTATAGGGCACTTGCACTCGCCAGACAGACAGAAACATAGAGACAGAAAGCGAGAAATCACCCCCCAGGGGGGATGGTCACGCTGCAATCCCTTCTCCTCCACTCTCCTCTCGGGATCTTGGGCACGCACGCACACGTGCCCGGCGTGAGTTTTAAGCCACCGGGTCCGGGACGTGAACCGCGGTCGACTATGTGGGAGTCCAGCGACATAGCCATTACGCTAACTGCTGGTTCCCTGTAAATCACCCATTCTTGACCTTCCACAGCAGTCTATCAACATGCCTACGGAGTCTTACAGCACTGAGTTTTCTCTTCCTTTTTTTTTTCTCCCTTTTTTGCCTCAAATAATAATTACTGACCTAAAAGTCTGTCCCTATAGCTGGACTATAAGTTGTATCTTTTCCATCTTTGGTTCTTAGCTTCCTGTGCCTATGTTAAACGATGCATAAAGTAGGCAGTCCATAAAGTCTTACTGAATTATTCACTTAATTGGCTAATTGGTTTTAGCAGGCCCCTAATCCAATATATGCTTGAGAAGGAGCAGGGCTGGGTAGTTTGGCAATTTGTTATCACAGTACCTTTGATTAGCCAGCTATCACCTTGGAAAAGCAGAGCCGGAGGAAAGCCCAGGATAGTGGAAATGAAGCTGGCTGTGTTTTGATTTAGCAGGGTTTAGGAATAAGCTGCACTGGTTATAACTGTGCTCAGGGAACACGGGCTGGGCCCAGCTATTTTCTTTCTGTCATCCCTTTTTATTTGTTCTCTTCCCCTTATTACCTCCATTTTGCTCTTACCTAGAGCTTTAATTCATTTATTCACTGGCTAAGTATTTAGTGAGTGCTTACCATGTACAAGGTACTGTTAGGATACTAAGATTACAGCAGTTGCCAGATTGAAGCTCCTGGCTTACATTCTACTGTAGTGCATCCCGAACTTTAGTGTCACACAAATCGTTGGAGGATGTAGCCAAAGAGCAAAATTGGACTCAGCAGGTACGGGGTGGGACCAAAAACCTGTATTTCAAACCTGCTCTCAGGTGATGTTGATGCTACCAAGTCCACAGTCTGAACAGTAAGGTTCTAGACTACAGTACTGGATCTCAGCCTTGGACACACAGAGGAATGACTTGGGAGGGCTTTTTTTTTTTTTTTTTAATAAAGAATTCTTTAACTTGAGGGACCAGCAGTTGGCGTAATGGCTATGTCGCCGGACTCCTATGTAATGGACCGCAGTTCGAGTCCTGGATCCGGTGTCTTAAACTCATGCCAGGTGCATGTGCATGCGTGCCCAGGATCCCGAGAGGAGAATGGAGGAAAAGGGACTGTGGCGTGGCCATCCCCCCGGGGGATAATTTCTAGCTTTCTGTCTCTCTGTTTCTCTGTCAAGATCATGCGTCCTATAGCAAAAACCTCTCCAAAGAATTCTTTAACTTTATTTATTTTAATTTGACCAGAGAGAGAGAGAAAGTGAGAAAGCAAGCCACCAGGTACAGGACTCATACTAGTATAGACAACATGAGCAGGGAGTGGATTCACAAGATCTGCAGTGCAATATGCACTGCCTCCCATGGCAGCTCACCTGGTTATTTCACTCATCACACAAAAGGAAAATCAGTTTCAGAGCAGGAAAGGAAAAAGCATGATCCTCTTGTCTGGGTCACAGCTCGAGAATGGCGATGTCTAGGGAATCCAGCTGATGTGCTAAATAAATAGTAAGCATGCCCAGAGCTTTCCTAGAACAGAGGATGAAAGAGAGGAACCAGCTCTACTCTGCCCTCATCCACCAATTTCAGTCAAAGGTGAACCAACTTCTATCAAATGCTCATACAAATGCCAGTACAGGAATCAAAGAAGTCTAGACAGACCTTACTCTTTGGAGTCAACTCACTTGAGGGGCACAAATGAGTCCCAGTCCACCAGATCACAGCCCTGACCTCCGTGTGTTTGGTTCCCAATGGTCTTCCATGGAAGGGTAATACACAAGCAGCCTTTCAGCCTCAGACCCAGAGTGCTCAGCAAATTCTTTGTTACCAAGACTGCAGGCTTGATAAGAAAAATCAAAGGACACCATTCTTCCCTGGGAAGGAAGAAGTGCCTGAATACGTACTAATATTATAAGAAATCTAATCAAGGAGCCTGATAGAAATTCTCTCATTTCAGTAGTTTTCCTCTATTTCTCTTCACAATTAGGTATTTTAAGGAAGGCAAACCCTTATTTCCAAAGGACCCATTGTAAAATTCTTTCTTTTTTTTGGAGAGGTTTTTGCTATAGGGTGTGTGCTCTCCCCAGAAAGAGAGAGAGAGAGAGACAGAGAGAGAAATCACCCTCCAGGGAATATGACCATGCCGCAATACCTTCTCCTCCATTCTCTCAGGATCTTGGGCAAGCATGCACACGCGCCTGGTATGAATTTAAGCCACCAGGTCTGGGATGCGAACTGCAGTCGACTACATGGGAGTCCAGCAACATAGCCATTACGCTAACTGCTGGTCCCGTAAAATTCTAAAAAAAAAAAAAAAGGCTATAGAGAGAAATCAGCTAAACAAGCTGTCACAAATTCCCAATTTAAGATTATTAATGAAAACAAACTTCACATAAAAATAAGGAAAACATCTGACCTTCTTCAGAAGGTTAACTCATCATCCAGTAGCAAAGAGACTGCTGATTCAGAAAACAGAAGGGCATAGCAAGAACGAGTACTGCTTAGTTTGGGACTAGACATGGGTTCAAATCCCAGAGCCTTGGACACACAGAGGAATGACTTGGGAGGGCTTTTTTTTTTTTTTTTTAATAAAGAATTCTTTAACTTGAGGGACCAGCAGTTGGCGTAATGGCTATGTCGCCGGACTCCTATGTAATGGACCGCAGTTCGAGTCCTGGATCCGGTGTCTTAAACTCATGCCAGGTGCATGTGCATGCGTGCCCAGGATCCCGAGAGGAGAATGGAGGAAAAGGGACTGTGGCGTGGCCATCCCCCCTGGGGGATAATTTCTAGCTTTCTGTCTCTCTGTTTCTCTGTCAAGAGCATGCGTCCTATAGCAAAAACCTCTCCAAAGAATTCTTTAACTTTATTTATTTTAATTTGACCAGAGAGAGAGAGAAAGTGAGAAAGCAAGCCACCAGGTACAGGACTCATACTGTGGTCACCCATGTGGGAGTCCAGTGCCCTTAACCACCACACCACCTGCCAGCCTCTTACCCAGGAGTTTTATAAAATAATGATGCCTGGCTCTCTTTCCCAGAGTTTCTCATATAATTGTTCTGGTGTACAAGTGGGGTTAGGATTTTTCAAAGCATCCATGGTAACTCTAATGAACATTCAAGGTTGTGAACCACGGTTCTAGGGGGAGGGGACAGCTAGAAAATAGATACATATTCCAGATAAGTACTGTGGGGAAAAAAAAAAGGGGGGGGGGAAGTAAGTGCAACAGAAACTGAGAGTGTATATTATTTTCTGTAAAGTTCAGGGAGAGCCCTTCTGAAGGGATGACATTTGAAAGAAGTTCAGGAGTGGGCCATGCAGTTATCTGGGAGAAGGGCTCCATGTAGAGAAAACAGCACACACAAAGGCCCTGAGGCAGACGTGTGCTTGTCTGAGTAATACCAAAGGAGATTAACGTACAAGAACATTCACTAGAAGACTCTGCAGAAACTTTGGTTCACAATCATAGTGTAATGAGCAATCTAATCTAACGAGACGTGTAGGCACACACAGCCTGAGTGAGTTCAAAATCAGTGATAATGAGATAAATCTGAGAAATAAATCTAAAAAACACTCTGAGATGGGCAATTACAAAACATCTGAAGCAAAGGAAATGCACACACATACGTTATGTCCCAAGAATTAGATCAGATAAATATCAAGACCCTCCTTTTGGAGATAAGTGACCAGAAGCACAAGGAGGCATATTCCCCACCCACAATCATAAAAGAGCTAGATTAACTCCAGTCTGTCTGACTTCGAGGTATTTTCTCTTCCCAGTGTCGATGAGCCACCCTCTTGGTCATTCTCCCTTATTCTCACTTCGTACACATTCCCCATTTCAGACGGTGTGGGAGACCAGAGCGGATGTTAGACACTGGAGGAAAAGGGTGATGGCGAGGGGAGAAAGGATGCAGAGGAGGCAGAGGAGGAGAGGCAGATGTGCTGAGGAACGCTTACCTCTTTCATCCAGGCCGCCAGCTCATGCCTGTTTCTATCTGATATTCCAGAAAGTCCTGAGATGTTGGGATGATTAATTTCATGTGTTACCTGGCTGGCTTACACTGCCCAACTTTTGGTTAAATACCAGTCTAGATGTTGCAAGTGAAGGTTTTTTTGTTTGTTTGTTTGTTTTTAAATGTGATTAACATTTAAATCAGTAGATTTTTGAATAAAGAAGATAATGTGGGTGGGCCTCATCCTATCAATGGAAGGAAGACCAACATCCCAAGGCCAGACAAGGGCCCAGAGGAAAAAAGTGAGAGGCTGGCCCACATGGGAAGGTTCCAAGTTCAAGTCAAAGACCTCCCTGAGTACACTGAGCTTGTGATTACGTGATCCAAGGTTGGCTAAGACTGGCGACGGAGTGTGCTGTCAAGACCCTTTTGTGGGTGCTGTCTCTTATTCATGAAATAAATAAAAAAGAAAAGAAAAGAAAAGAAACATAGGGGACCAGCAGTTGGCATAATGGCTATGTTGTTGGACTCCCATGCAGTCAACCACAGTTCAAGTCCCGGACCCAGTGGATTAAACTCACACTGGGCGCATGTGTGTGCATGCCCAAGATCCCAAGAGGAGAATGCAGGAGAAGGGACTGCAGTGTGGCCATCCCCCGGGGGGATGATTTCTCACTTTCTGTGTCTCCGTCTCTCTGGCGAGTGAACGTGCCCTATAGCCAAAACCTCTCAAAAAAAAAAAAAAAAAAAAAAGAAGAAGAAAATATAGTCCTTCAAGGAGTTTGGCCTCCAAACTGCCTTTAGACTTCAAATTGCAACATCAGCCCTACCCCGGATCTCCAGTCTGCTTGTCCCCACAATGGGGTACACCAATTCTTAAAATCAGCCTCTCTATGTCTCTCTGTAAATACACAAACGGTAGGTTCCCTTGTCAATGGTTTTGCTTTCCACAGTTCCAACCATGGTCTAGAAATAGGTAAGTACAGTACAATAAAACTCTGAGATAGAGAGAAAGACGACATTCACTTTAACTTTTTTACTACAGTATATTGTTATAACTGGTCTACTTTATTATTAGATATTATTGTTAATCTCTTACTATTCTTCATTTATAATCATTTTTATATTCTTTCTGTTTATTTATTTATTTATTTTTACTACAAGGTTTATGTGCTTCCTGGAGAGAGTCAGGGAGAGAAAGAGAGAGGGGGAAAATGAGAAAGCATCCCTCATAGTGGCCATGCTGCAATCCCTTCTCCTTCATTCTCCTCTCAGGAGTTTGGGCACACATGCACATATGTCCAGTGGATTTTCCAAGCTGCTGGGTCTGGGACTCAAACCACACACTCAGCCATGTGGGATCCAGCTGCCTTAACCACCACACTGGCTGGCCCCCTAATTTATAAATTAAACTTTATCATAAGGAGTAAACATAATATATAGGGTTGTTTATTACCTGGTTTCAGGCACTTCCTGGGGGTCGTGGAATAAATCCCCTGCAGATAATGGTGACTACTATGCATACATACCCACCTCTCTATTTGTTGATAACGAAACTGACATAGATCTCCTGTTAGTTCTGTTTCTCTGGAGAACACTAATATAAATGAGACAGTCGGACCATGGGGACATACATGACCAAAGGATGCACAGCTAAGGGGTTTTCCAAGGTCACATTTTTCAAGAAGGGACTGGCTCCCCGGCCCTTTATTCCACATAGGATCTCCATAGAGCCGGCTTCTCATCTTAAGTCTCAGACCAGTTTGAAACTGCTAAAAATCTAACCACATGTGAAAGGTTTTTTGTTATCTTATTAATTTACTATATGGGGCATGGGCTCACTGGAGAAAGACAGAAAGAGAGGGAAGGACGGACAGAAAGAGCAAAGGAGACAAAGGACCCCCCACCCCCCAGGGACAATGGCCATGCCCTAATCCCTTCTCCATTTTCCTCTCAGGATTTTGGGCATGCACACACATACGTCCAGTGTGTTTTTCAATCCACTGGGTCTAGGACTTGAACCATGCAGTCGGCCATGTGTGATCCAGCCACTTTTACCACCATGCCACTGGCTAAGCCAAAATATTTTAAAATTGCACTTTTATCCCTTAAAATAAATTAGCTGTATGAAACAGGTTGGACCAAGACAAAGGTAAATAAAAGCAATGCCCTTCGCTTCATCCACAGTAGGTGAGAGGACTGTTCACCCAACCTCTGAAACTGCTAAAACGTGCACCAAGTAGGTGGGCACATTGATCAGGGTTCAAACCTCCACCTGAGGATTGGACAAAATGTTCCCCCTGCCCCCCGCCAATGCCAAGCACATACCCTTGCCAGAGAGAAAAGGGTCTCCCGATGGGGCATGTCATGCCATTTTTTCCTTTCTGTCAGGATTCTGGGCATGTACACATATGCATCTGGCATGTTGTTTAGATCACCAGGGACAGGATTTGAACCACATTTGGCCATGTGGGAGCCAGCTCCCAATGCATAGTGCTTGACCACTGTGCTATGCAGCCAACCTAAAATGCTTTGTTTTTAATGAGGCTTCCTTGTTAGGCTAGAAAATACCAGGCTACATTTTTAGGGGAAAAAAAAAAAAAAAAAAACATGGAAAAAAGGCTGAAGTTTGCTGGAGCTTTGACAAAACAGACAGCAGAAAGAAAATAGAGAAAAGTGATTCAGTGATGAAATTCCACCCACGAGGGAAGGTTGGGAAATACCATATAATCCTTCCTTAAAAATGTTGATCAAAATACTTTCTGGTTCAAAAATAATGATGTTGAAGAAAGCAAGGAAATGACGTACGAATCACGACCTCAGACTAGTATTCCTCTATACTTTATTCATTTTCGAGTCATTAAGGATATGCCCTAACAGACCTAGGGACCATTGTTCCCTTGTTTGACTGATACTTGCAAATATTTTTAAGGAGAAATGTTTGGAAAACAGAGGGAACAGAATCACTCTCCCACAGAAAACAATGGTGCACACAAACATCCTAAAGGAATTTGGAATCAGTGACAGTACCTCTATATACTAATGTCTACAACATACTAATGTCTACGGGAGAGTACAGGAACCAGGATGTATGAAGAAAAAAGATAGGAGTGTTCTTAAAAGAAAGTGTCTACACTTACAAGAATCATTTCTCCCGGGAACCAGCAGTTAGCGTAATGGCTATGTCGCTGGACTCCCACATAGTCGACCGCAGTTCGTGTCCCGGACCTGGTGGCTTAAAACTCACGCCGGGCGCGTGTGCGTGCGTGCCCAAGATCCCGAGAGGAGAATGGAGGAGAAGGGATTGCGGCGTGACCATCCCTCCTGGGGGGTGATTTCTCGCTTTCTGTCTCTATGTCTCTGTCTGTCTGGCGAGCGCACGCGCCCTACAGTGAAAATCTCTCCAAAAAAA
>NW_006203577.1:1612055-1642456 GCF_000334495.1 Tupaia belangeri chinensis
CTCCAAAAAAAAAAAAAAAAAAGAATCATTTCTCCCTCAAGAGCTGAGAAAGAGGACATTAACCTCATAGAGAAACTTCTAGAATGTCTTGCCATGACTCAAAAATGGACTTGGACTCATGAAAAGAAAGAGCTCATTCCTTAAGGATCAGTTCTAGAAACTATGTGGTACCAATTCACTTCTGACCAGACAGGAAGAATGAAAAGCACCAAAGAAACAAGAAGAACAGACTGAGTCTATGTGGAAACCAGGAGAAATATGGTTGAGAAGGAAAACAAGAAAGGACAGGCAAAATCTCCTGCCAACCTCAGTTCTCAGGGGATACCCAGGCCTCCAGAAGCATGGGCTAACGCCTTCCAGGCCATTTGCCCAACCTGATCAATTAGTGGTGATTATACAGACAAGGGTGATGATCGTTTAACAAGTGCCATGGTCCCGAGAGGGAAAGGAAGTGCCAAATATTTACCAGGCCTGGCTGAGGTCGCAGCCCCGCCAAGCTAGGTGTCCTTGCCTGGGTTAAGTATGGGAGTGCCTAGTCTCAATGGGCGACACTGCAGCCTCCAGGACCTGTGTAAACACAAAGTAGGGATGTTCTGGATGTAACCTGAGGGAAGGCTAGTGACGCTACCTGCCCACTAACAAGCTGTCATGTTATAAAGACCACCTCCAGGACTACCCAGGGCCTGGGAACGGTTCCACCAGAAAGCTTCCATCAAAGACCCAACACTTTCTAGGAAAGCCAATACCTTGCTACTAATGCCATTAGCCTGACCAGCTCTGAAAATGCCCTAGTTAGCAACTAAGGAGTGCCAGGGCCCAAGGTGATGGGTGCATTTTAATAATGGGAGTAGCAGGGCCAGTGGTAGTTAAGGCTCTGAATTCCTACATGGCCATGGTTCAAGTCCCATACCAGAAAGCTTGAGAATCACACCAGGCTCTTGTGCGTGCATGCCCAAAATCTCTAGAGAAGAAGGAAGGGGAAGAGATTGTGGTGTGGCTATCCCCTCTGGAGGGTGATTTTTCACCTTCCTTCTTCTCCCTGTATCTCTCTCTCTCCTCTCCAGTGAGCACACCTGCCCTATGACTAAAACTTAAAAACAAACAAACAAAAAAACAAAGCAAAAAAAACAATAATAATAATGGTAGTAGCTTCTATTTGTAGAGAACTTTCCAGCTTATACTTTGGTTGTTTTAAAAGTCTCAGGAGCAGATGCTTTGAAGAGAAACTGCCTGAATTCCAATCCCATTTCTACAGCTTCCCGGCCATTTTCTCACTGCAAGGTGGGCAAAATGTTAGTAGCTACTACCTGGATTGTGAAGGTAACACGGAATAAATAGGTAAATCAATAACTGGCACACAGCGACACATAATAAATACAGACTGACGACTCGCCCCAGCACATGAGAAGACAGGCATTGAGAGAAGCTCCGTGTCTTTCCTAGCGAGGATGGGTGGACCCAGGGCTCCACAGAGAAGGCATGGCGAAGCACAGATACAGCCCAGTGATGGAAAGGGACAGATGTGAGTGTGTAGGGGACGTGGAGGGGGCATCAGAGTGACCAGAGATACTATGGATCTTTAGGATGAGGCAGAAGATCAAAAAAAGAAAAGGATACTCCAGGACGAGGTAGCTTTGCTTTATAGAAAATGAAGGGTTCTAATCCATGGCCTAGACTAAAATCATCCCAACGCTTTCCTGGTATGTGACTAATACATTGCTGACCCCCTGACGTAAGCATTCCCTATAAATGAATTCTGAATTGCAATCTATGTGGAAAGCAGAGAAGTGTTATATACTCCTATTAGTCAAAGTTCTCCCAAAAACCAGAACCAACAGGATGTGTATATAGAGATTTGCTTTAAGGAATTGGCGCTTGTGCTTACAGAGGCAGAGAGTCCAAAATCTGCAAGGCGGGCCAGTAGGCTGAAGAGGAAGAGCTGAGGTTGCTGTGCAAATCCCTAGACCATCTGCTACAGCTTTCCCTTTGGCTCTAGGCAGTCAGTCTTCTGTTCTGTTCAGGCCTTCAACTGATTGGGTGAGGCCCACCCACACTATGGAGGGTAGGTGGCTTCACTCAAAGTCCATGAATTTAAAGGATAATCCATCCATACACAAGCTCACAGAAATATCTAGAATAATGCCTGACCACCTACCTGGGGCACTGTGGCCCAGCCAAGTTAACACAAAATGAGTCACCACATATGTCCTAGCTGTTTTACCCACAGAAATCTTGTATCGCAGAAAATTATGACATCTTTGAGGAAAACATATGCATTCTACAGAGACTTTCAAAAAAGAAAAAAAAAAAAGGCAAGGGAACAAGACCCACAAAATTCAAAATACTGGTTACCACGGGAGGGAAGGCTGGGGTAGAATGAGGGACACAGGAACACACAGGTAGGGCGGCAGTTCTGGTATGTTCTAGTTCCTAGGTAGGAAAACACATGCATTCTACAGAGACTCTCAAAAAAGAAAAAAAAAAGGCAAGGGAACAAGACCCACAAAATTCAAAATACTGGTTACCACGGGAGGGAAGGCTGGGGTAGAATGAGGGACACAGGAACACACAGGTAGGGCGGCAGTTCTGGTATGTTCTAGTTCCTAGGTGGATGGTGAGTTCTTAGGGGCTCATTTTACCACTCTGCGTTGTAACTTACATGTATGTCTTCTTACGTGTGTACATGTTCACATGTACACATTTATATGTATACTGCATATAAATGATAACATAGGAAGAAAAAAAATTAAGGTATCAGGCAATGTGAATGATTCTACCACCTCAATGCAGCATCCTCTGAGCACTCTTGGACAGAAATCAATCACTCTCTCTCTCTCTTTCTCTCTCTCTCTCTCTCTCCCCCGATGCTATTATCTACTCCATGTATGGCCGACATTGCTAAATGACTTTCTATGTGTCTAAGTTAGGCCTTGCCCTCTCAAATGGATTTGTCCCTCAAGTTCTGGGACGATTCCTTACACATCTTTTTATTCTCTCACAGAGTCTGGCCGAGTGTCTGAGTAACTCAACAAATACTCAGTGATGGCTGAAAAACAAGGTGGGTGGGGGCACGGAAAATAAAAATAAACCTACGGGAAAGCAAGGTTGCTTGAGCAATACTGGGTTTCACCCCTCTGAACAGCTTTAAGGGTTGACTTGAGAGATCAGAAGCCAGGCAGGGTCACACGTATGGTTATTCAACGTCCTGGAAGGGAATGGTGTCCATACCCCGAGTGGAGCACTACCAATCACACCTCTGTGAACACAGTGGGGCTTGTGTGGGCCAGGGCCATCGTGGATGTCCAGACCTCAAGCAGCCAGTGGGAAGTACCTCCCAGAGACATGGCAGCTCAGCCTCGAGTCTCCTTAAGAAAATCCTTTATGGGGTTGGCAGGTTGCATGGTGGTTAAGGTGGTGAACTCCCAAACGGCTGACTGAGGTTTGAGTCCTGAAACTGGTGGCTTGCTTTCTTGCTCGCTCTTCTCTCTGTCTCTCTCTCTCTCTCTCTGGTCAAATTAAAACAATAATAATAAATAAAATTAGATAAATAATTCTAAAAAGAATAGCAAACCCAGTTACAGCATCATGACACTTCCGGGTAAGTCCCCCAGCAGATTTCTGATCTTTCAGTAGTTCAGCAGGCATCCTGACCAGTCCAATCAATAGCTGGGAAGACAACACGACCTCCTAATAGAGCACACTGGGGACTGTGTAATCTGTCTTCAAAGCTCAAGTCTACACTCTTGCTCATTTTCTCATAGCGACTCCCCACCTTAACCTTCAGATGCTCCCATTTGTCCCATGAACCCAAGCTCTGTCTGACTTATTTCAGTTTTGATTTAAATGAAATCAGGCCTGCAGGTGGTAGTGGGCACTCTCTCCCATTGGAGACTAGGGTGAACCTGGAGGGAAAGTTTTTGATGTGTGCTCACCACAGAGAGGAGGGTAATAGAACACTGGAGTAGGAGTGACTTCTCTACTCATCCAACTTACAATCAGGTGGAGGGAGTCGTAAATACAACTGCCAAGGGAAGAATGGGTAGACTTCAAGTGAATAAAAACTCATCCTGTTAAAAGGTCACAGGAAGAGAAGGCTGAAATTAAAATGATTGCAGCCATGTTCTAGTTCAGTCTTACCCCTTATCAGGTAAACATGGCCCTGTGAGGTGACATATTAGGTCAACGTCAGAACTAGGGCCAAGTATCCCCACTCCATGGCCAGCTCTTTCCACCATGCTGTTCACTAGCATGGATCATTTGGGCCACTTGCCACATATATAACTCGGAGGCTGTGCGGCTGGCACCGACTCAAAGAATGGTCTAGATTAGAATACATAAATCTGCATGAAGGAGGTGGGATGGCAGGAATTAAGGAGACAATAATTCTGTCTTTACATAAAGAAGGAAAATCATAGGGCCAAACCAAACAGACTATCCCATGGACCCCCCCCCCACGAGGGGCTACACATTGGTTCCACAAATTCTGAAATTCCTGACATTGAGAAAAAAATCACTCCATGATGACAGAGTTCCCAACACCAGCCTGCTATATGAAACAAGAGGGAACAATTGGGAACATGAGATGGGCCAATGGAAGTGCAATGGACAACTAGAATTTAAAAACCTACATCCAGGGCCAGCAGGTGGCATGGTATTTAAAGGTGCTGGACTCTCATATGGCCAACCATGGCAACTTGCTTTCTCACTCTCCCTCCCTCCCTCTCTCTCTGGTCAAATTAGAAACAAACAATAATGATGATAATAGATGAAATGAAATAATTAAAAACAAAAAAAACCTACATCCAGCTCAGGTAGAGAAATCCTACGATTCAGATATGGCGTGATTCCATGGGCATGTTTCAGCTCTGAGCTGGGAGCCCACCTCTGACAGTAGGCCTGCCAACCACATTGTCCCTGGTCAAGGAAAATGAGCCCCTGGCTCCTGACTGCTTTATTAAAGACTACCCCTTTGAGAAAGCAGGGAACAGGAACCTTTTCCCCCAACACACAGCTTTAACCTCTAGCCCCTGTACACTGCTGCTCTTCTTCAAGAATCTCAAGTTGAACACTTTTGTTTACTGTCCTATGAGTTCCCTGAGGTTTGACTGTTGATGTCTGTGCAAGTCACTGATTAGCATTCTGACTCCAATTCCTTCTTCAGACTAAGCCAAAGAAGTCCAAGAAGTTGGCCAGAACCACTCCCTGGGAACAATAGGCCCTTTCTACAAAATACAGGTTTGTCTTCCTTTTCAAACACACAGGGGTTGGTCCTCTGGCAGAGAGGGCTACCTGACTGCACAAACTGTTCACTGTGAAGCAGAGGGCTCCCCAGACCAGAAAAACCAAACTGCAGGTCGTATATCCAACTGAGTCAAGATTTTACCCTGATTCCATCTATAGAACTCAAAAGGCAAGCTAGATGCCCCATTCGAAAGCACAGATACAGCCGTGAAAGCAAGTGCCCTAGAATGACCTGGCTCTTAATGTGCCCAGAACGGCAGTGGAGCCCACAGGGAGCAAGCCACACAGGGACTCTCCCACCCATCTACCTGTCAGTTTAAGAACTCTTTAGTGCAAGGGCCAGAAGGCGGTGCAGCGTAAAACACGACACTCTGCTAGGCTGACCCACATGGGAAGGTTCTCAGTTCGTATCTAGAGACCTCCCTGAGCACTGGGAACACGTGCCCATGATCTGGGTCTGGCTAAAGACAGGGGTGAACTGCACACCAAGACTCTTTTGGGGATGCTGTCTCTCTTTCCAAAAAGACAAAAACAATAACCTTATTAAAAAAAAAAAAAAAGAGAGAGAGAGGGAGTAGCAGATGGCGTAATGGTTACGTTGCTGGACTCCCACATAGTCAATCATGGTACAAGTCCCAAACCTGGGGGTTTAAAACTCACACTAGGCATGTGTGTGTGTGTGTGTGTGTGTGTGTGCCTAAAATCTCAAGAGAATAGAGGAGAAGGGACTGTGGTGTGACCATCCCCCGGGAGGGTGGAGTGATTTCTCACTTTCTATCTCTCTGTCTCTCTTTGTCTCTCCAGCAAGTAGTACATGCACCCTGTAGCAAAAATCTGTTTAAAAAAAAAAAAAAAGGAATTCCACAGTGCTTCAGTCATATTAAACTTATTCCCTTTTCTGTCCTGCTCACCAGAGACAGGACAGTTGTTCAAGCTGTTTCTCTTGCACCTAAACTGGAGGTCACTAGAAAACTCAGTGCCTGTCTGGATGAGGCCTGGTTAGCCAGACAAGGAAGGAGACCTGCCCACCACAGAAGCTCAGAGCACATCAATTCAGCATTTTACTGAAGGAAAACAAATAGAACCTCTAAGAGCTAGAGTTCACAGCATCAGACTCTTTTTCATTGGTGTTCAGGAGGACCTGTTTACAAGAGACAGTCCTGTAATGTGATATCATTGGGCTTTTGCAGTGAAGAGACGTGGAGTCTAGCCCTTATCTGGGCAACTTGACCTCTCTGTGCATCAGTTTTCTGCATGTGTACAAGGACGGTAAGAATGCTACCCTGCTTCTCTTCCCAGCTTATTTATCAGGATGGAATGAAATAGCAAAAGCAAGTGTTTTAAAAGCTGGTTTACAGAAGAATGGCATTGCTACTTTCACTTATTTCACCAAAGTGGAAACCAGGCCTGGGGACATGAAGAAGGAGGAGACAGTCTGATGCACAAGTCCACCGACTCCCAAGTCTACCCACATATTCTGGAGGCCCCAGTGCAGTAGTCATGCTGCCAAGACACTGTGCTCTGCGGGCTGGGACCACATGGGAAGCCTGGGTTCAATTTCAGCCCAACCTTAAGGTTGGGCACAGTAGTGTGCACCTACGGTCCCAGTACAGAGACTAAGGAAACAAGATTAGGATTCAGCAAGACTCTATCTTTAAAAAAAAAAAAAAAAAGTATTCTGGAAAAGTCTGTATTAAGTTCAAGTCTCCTGCCTTATTTCTCTGTGGTCCATGTGTAGTAAGAGCACTTAAGCACTGGCCACTGACCTGACTGCAAGCCTCCTTTCTCAAGGTGAAGAGAGCGAGAAGAGGGAGAACAGGAGCTAAATTTGTCTCCACTGCCCTCTGATCTTCCCTCTGGAATATTCTTCTCATTATGAGAGAACCCTGTGTTTCAAGGTCAAGTATTTCCCTGCAAAGCTCCATCAGCATGGGACAGTGTAGAAGGTAGAATTATTTGGGTTTGAGGACTTGTTTGTTTTGGGAGAGGTGCCTTTTATTCTTTTTTTGATTTGTTTTCTTCCAGTTGCTTTTGCCTTTTCATTAATACGTTAGTATTTTAAGTGTCCTAAGGTCTGGGACTTTGCATCCTTAAGTCACACTACAGCAGGCCAAACCAGACAAAAATCAGGACTCAGTAGTCAGGCTGCCAAGACACTGTGCTCTGCGGGCTGGGACCACATGGGAAGCCTGGGTTCAATTTCAGCCCAACCTTAAGGTTGGGCACAGTAGTGTGCACCTACGGTCCCAGTACAGAGACTAAGGAAACAAGATTAGGATTCAGCAAGACTCTATCTTTAAAAAAAAAAAAAAAAAAGTATTCTGGAAAAGTCTGTATTAAGTTCAAGTCTCCTGCCTTATTTCTCTGTGGTCCATGTGTAGTAAGAGCACTTAAGCACTGGCCACTGACCTGACTGCAAGCCTCCTTTCTCAAGGTGAAGAGAGCGAGAAGAGGGAGAACAGGAGCTAAATTTGTCTCCACTGCCCTCTGATCTTCCCTCTGGAATATTCTTCTCATTATGAGAGAACCCTGTGTTTCAAGGTCAAGTATTTCCCTGCAAAGCTCCATCAGCATGGGACAGTGTAGAAGGTAGAATTATTTGGGTTTGAGGACTTGTTTGTTTTGGGAGAGGTGCCTTTTATTCTTTTTTTGATTTGTTTTCTTCCAGTTGCTTTTGCCTTTTCATTAATACGTTAGTATTTTAAGTGTCCTAAGGTCTGGGACTTTGCATCCTTAAGTCACACTACAGCAGGCCAAACCAGACAAAAATCAGGACTGGTTTTTTTTTTTTTTTGGCCACTCAGGTCCAGAAGAGCTAAATAGTCCGAAGTACAGAGGCGATTTGTGGCAAAATTGCTCCATTATCCCAGCACAGATAATCTAACCTAAAGCTGCTCAAATACCATCTGAAGGCCAAGGCAGAGAATATAAATAGAGGAGTCAGATGCTTGGAACACACACACACACACACACACACACACACACACACAACCTCCAGGTGATTTGCAAACCAAGAAACCTCAGTTCTTAGAGAGCCTTTGGCTGATTTAGAGAAAGGTAACAAACGTGACCCAATGGCAAATCACCATGAATTGCTTCCAAGAGCCAGTGTGTCTATGCATTCGCCCATTTTGTACCCTGTTTTTTTATGATATGACATTCTGTGTCTCCCCTTCTTAGCATAGTCTTACCTAACATAACAGCAACAATGGGAAACGTATCCAGGGAATTTACTGTCCTTCCCGCCGCCTTCTACTGCCCTTCCTTCCATTCTCTGTTGAAGGCCCGGGCTGTCTTCCCTTCTCCCTGCTCAAGGCTTACTGACTTGTCCGTGCAGGATCTTCTCCTCTTGGCTCATCCTGTTCATTCATCCAACCAACATTTCTTGAGTACCTACTGTGCATCAATATTATGGCTGATGGTACAATGCAGTAAAGAACTAAAAAGGCAGTTTCTGTTTCCATCCATTATGTTTTCTGTCCCACAGTTACAAGGGCCGAAAAGTTAATGAATGAACAGAAAAAACATTTACAAGTTTTGGGGTGTTTTTTGTTTGTTTGTTTAGGTTTTTGCCACAGGGTGTGTATACTCACCAGAGAGTGAGAGAGACACAGGAGACAGACAGATACAGAGAAAGGGAAAGTGAGAAATCACCGCCCCACACCACCCCCTCAGGGGGATGGCCATGCTGCAATCCTTTCTCTTCCATTCTCCTCTCGCAATTTTGGGCATGCATGCACACGTGCCTGATGTGAGTTTCAAGCCACTGGGCCCAGGACTCAAACCACAGTTAGCTGCATGAGAGTCCAGTACCTAAATCACCATGCCATCTGCTGGCCCCTGCAAGTTTTAATAGCTTCTAGGAAAGAAACAAACAAGAGTTTAAGATAAAAACTACAGGGTAGGGGCAGATGGTGGTCTAGTGGGTAAGGCATGGGACTCCCACATCATGGTTCTAGTCCCAGACCTGGCGGCTTGAAAATCATGCCAGGCATTGTGCATGTGTGCCCAGAATTCCAGGAGAATGGAGACGGGATTGTGGCCCATCCCCCCTGGGGGGTGATTTCTCACTTTCCCTCTCACTGTCTCTCTGGCAAGTGCCCAAGTCCTGTGGCAAAACCTAAAAAACAAAACTACAACAGATGGCATGAAAATTCGTGGCCAAGCCCAGCCCTGGTGGCTCAAGCAACAGCTTACTGATCTGAAGTGTTGTGAGCCCCATGGCTAATGATGGGGTTACATCCCCGCTTAACCTGAAATGTTCCTGGTGTGCACGTGCCCAAAAACCTGAGGAGCTGGAGGGCTGGAAAAGGGGACAGTGGGGTGATGACAGCCTGAGAAGGGTACACTCACACAAAAGAAATTCTTTCTCATGAAAGAAATAAACATTTTAAAAACTTTGTTAGGACCAGTCGGTAGCATAGTGATTCAGGCAATTAGATTCCATATGGCCAACTATATGGTTTGAGTCTTGGACCCAATGGTTTGAAAAACACACTGGTTGCATGTGTGCATGCCCCAAATCCCTACAGGAAGAGGAGGAGGAAGAGAAAAGACTGTGGTATGATCACACTTCATTGAGAGGTGCTTTCTTTCTTTTTTTTTTTTAAAGAATTATTTAATTTATTCATTCATTTTATTTTAATTTGACCAGAAAGAGACATACAGAGAGAGAGAGAGAGAAAGAGTCCAGGACTCAAACTGTGGTCAGCCATGTGGGTAAAAGTTTTAGCACTTTTTTGTCCAGAGTCGTAACCTCCAGACAACCTGCTATCCCCAACTTCTTCTTTTTTTTTTTTTTTTTTAAGAGGTTTGGCCTTCGAATGCATGCACTTGCTAGAGAGAGAGAGAGAGACAGAGATAGTGAGAGGGAAAATGAGAAATCACTCTGCAGGAGGGATGGTTACACCATAATCCCTTCTCCTCCGTTCTCTCCCCAGGATCTTGGGCATGCAAGCACATGTGCCCGGCATGAGTTTCAAGCTACCAGGTCCGGGACTCAAACTGTGCTCAACTACATGAGAGTCTAGCGATAGAACCAGTCTTGAGTGGTGCTTTCTATCTCTCCTTGTCTCTGTGGCAAATCCATGTGTCCTTTGTAAAGTTAAAAACAAGGAAGGAAGGAAGGAAGGAAGGAAGGAAGGAAGGAAGGAAGGAAGAAAACCTGGCCACTAGATTAGTATATGTTTTAACCTTCTTGCAATCATTTGCATTGGCTTGCCCATAAATATGCTTTAGAATTTTAAATAGTGAAGATGATAAATTCGGCCCATTTTAATCCCTTAACCTTTTCTTTTAAAACCCATGTTCCAAACCTTAAATTATTTTTAACACACTTCTCTTGATCTTCTATATTTATACACATTCTTTTAAAGTAGTGACTAAAACAGAAAAAAAAAATACTCTAATAAGGAACTGACTAATGCAAAGGTTAGCAAAAGGATTATTTTTCTTGAAACTCATATTATTTTTAGTATGTTTTAGCACTTTTTCCCCAATCGGCTTTTTGTCAAATAATGACTCTTGGGTATCTTTCTCCAATAACTGCACCAAGTATTTTCCCTTTCTGTATTCATAGGTCTAGGGCCCTCCCTAAATATCATGTTAAAAACACTTTCTTTCTTTCTTTCTTTCTTTCTTTCTTTCTTTCTTTCTTTCTTTCTTTCTAATTGCTATAGGGCACATGTGAACACTGGAGAGAAAGAAAAACACCTTCCTCACTGGGCAGGATTACACCGCAACCCCTTCTCCCCCACTTCTCCTTCCCATCAGAATTTTGTGCACACATGCACACGTGCCCAGCACGTTTTGTCAAGGTTTTGTGAAGGTGTCAGGGCCAGGACTTGAACCACAGCTGGCCATGTGGGATCTAGCTTCTGATACAGGGCATTTCATGACTGCTCCATGGGGCTGGCTCCTTAAATGCCACTTCTTAAAGAATATTCATGGAACTTATTTTTTCCAGAGTCATTTCTGGCATCCTATAATTTAGAATGTGGAGTGCACATGGGCAGGGACAATGTATTTTCCTGGTAAGTTACTATCAAAGCACAAGAAGAGCCAAGTGGTTTCCAGACCATTAGATGAGCTCTAATGGTTGGACCAATGATTTCTGAGGCCAACCCAACTTTGATCTTAAGTAGAAGCTCATATCCTTTCGTGAACACCTTATTTGAGTTCTTTTGTTACCAAGAGATCATGGGGGCCAAGTTGGAGGAGCACTTCTAACGTTGCTTGGCTGATCTGTTCCAATTACAGTGACATTCCAGTTATTCTTTATGGCATACGATCTTTATTTATTTATTATTTAAATTAAGCATGTTTTGTTTTGTGTGTACTGACAGAGGGTGTGTTTACTCAGCCAAGAGAGAGAAAGCTCCTTTCAAGAGGGCATGGTAACACCATGATCCCATCTACTCCATTCTTCCATTCCGTCAGGATTTAGGGCAGGCATGCACATGTGTCCAGCATGCATTTCAAACCTCCAGTGCCAGGAATCAAACTGCAATCAGCCACGTGGGATCTGGCTCCCTTAACTGCTGAGCTACAGAACCAGCTCTCATCTTCACAACTGAACCTTTCCAGCTGTTAGCTACACCATCACTTACTACATGAGACAGTATTAAAAAGTGTCCTAACAAGTTCATTAATGAGTGGGAAGCCTGAAGGTAGGAACCTCTCCAATTGTCTAGTATAAATCAATTCATCCTAGCCACTGCGTACAATAAGGAGAAATCTGATAGAAAATTTCCCAAAAACGGGACTGTAAACTGGAGTTGAAATAATAAGGATTTCAAAGAATAAGGCAGAATGGTGGGGGCAGTCCAAGGAATTCTGCTGTCCACAAACCTGATGCTGACCATGAGTAGATGCATGTCTGTGACTACTGTGGTCCTGGCCCTCATCTTCTCTTGCCTCAATTGCTGCAACCACACTGCCTCCCCACTTCCCCCATGCACAAGTTTCTAGACCCCACTGCTCCTATTCCAATCCAACCACCACCTTGTCAACTCGCTGATCTAGCTAGTCAGTCTAAGTGAAGCAGGCCTCCAAGTTACTTATCCCAACTCTTCAGCATGGCATCCCTAGACTCCTACCACCCTCACATTCTCACTGTTTTCTGCATACCTAGCTTTGCCAGGCTTCCTACAAACCATGACTTTCATTTTCTCTCAGCTCAGGCCATCCCCTCTTTCTGTACATGGAATACTTACAAGGTGCATCTGACGTATGACCTCTTCCATGAAGCTTTCCTAAAACTCCTTCACGGTTCTCAGCAAATTACTTCAGCCTTTAGCACACAGCACTCTGTTAGCCGAGTATGCAGATGTCTCCTCTGCAAGACCTATACTGTCTGGCAGAGCCTATGACACACAGTAGGTGCTCATTTGCTGCACGGACATGAACCCAGTTCTTTCTTACTCAAAAAATACCACTCGGGAAAACAGGACATGCCTCTGGAAATCTAATTCCAAGAAAAGGCCAAGGACAGATCTAGAGGGGGGAAAAAATCTACCTCAAGTAAAAGTAACAAAAACACTTAAACTCGTAAGTCTTTTAAGGCAATGGCTGACTTCAAAAAGAATGAAACTCTGATACATGCTACAACATGGATAAACCTTTTCACATTAGGCTAAGTAAAATAAGCTATCCACAAAGGGTCAGATATTATATGATTCCACCTATGTGTGATACCTAGAATAATCAAAATTCACAGAGACAGAAAGTAGAATAAAGGTTACCAGGGGCTGGAGGAGGAGGAGGTAGTGTTTAGTGGACAGAGTCTCAGTTGGGAGAAGATACGAATGTTCTGGAGAGGGGTATGGGTGATGGTTGTGCAACAGAGTGAATATACCCAATATACCTAATGCCACTGAATTGCACACTTAAAAATAGTTAAATGCTACATTTTATGTTAAATAATTGTGATAAAATTGTACAACAAAGTACTCAAAAGTAACAACAACAAAAAAGACGATGGCTGAGTGCTTAAAAAATTTTAAACCCAAAACAACACAGGAGCATAAAGGATAGCAATATAGTAGATTAGAATTCATTCACTAGGGCTGGCATGGTGGTTAAAGGTGCTGGATTCCCACATGGCCAACTGTGGTTCAAGTCCTGGATCTGGTGACCTGCTTTCTCATTTTCCTCTCTCTCTTTCTCTGGTCAAATTTAAAATAAATAAATAAATGAATGAATGAATAAATACATACATAAATAAGCAAGCTGAATAATATAACTCTTAAAAAAAAAAAGAATTCACTCGCCAACCCTCTCAAAGTCTTAAAATGGACATTTTAGTACTAATGACTAGAAACCTGTCTTCCATATCTGGAAATATATGAAACAGATTCAAATACCTTTCATTAACTACAAGTTCCAGGTCTCCTGCTAGGCACTGAAAGGGGATCAGAGTTGCTTTTAAATAGTCTAGAGTATCCTAGGGAGAATGAGACACACAAAGAAATAACTATAGTGCTAGGCTGACTTGGATCGAGGTTCATAAAAAGAAATGCAGGGTCAGCACCATAGCACAGTGGGGAAGCACTATGCGTTGGGAACTAGACCCACACAGCCTACCGCATTATGAACCCCAGTCCCGGTGGCTTGAAAAACATGCTGCTAGGGTCAGGAGGTAGTGTGCTGGTTAAGGTGCTGGACTCCCACAGGACCGACCACAGTTTGAGTCCCAGACCTGTAGATTTGCTTTCTCTTTCTCTCTCTCTCTCTCTCTCTCTCTCTCTAGTGAGCACATGTGCACTATAGCAAATTAAGAAAAACAATAACAAATAAAAGTAAATAATTATTTGGAAAAAAAAGAAAAAAAGAAAAACTTGCTTGTGCATGTGCACACATGCCCCAAATCCTGATGGGCTGGAGAAAGAGAAGGGCTTGTAGAGGGACTATGACTCATGGGGGGATGGTGGTGTTCTTCCCCACTCCCCTGTCGGCCTCTCTCTGGCAAGTGCCACTCTCTGGCAACTAAACAAACAAATTTAATGAATTAAAATGAACAAACTATATGGACCAGCACATAGTGTGGCAATTAAGGTGCTCGACTCTCACATGGCCCACCACACTTTGAATCTCAAAATCACACCAGGCATGTGTGCCCAAAATCCTAAGAGGAGAATAGAGGAGAAAGGACTGTGGTGTGGCCATACTCCCTAGGAGATGATTTCTCACTTCCCTTGTCTCTGTCACACTCTCCCTTCAATGACTGCACAAGCCCTATGGCCAAAACTTGAAGAAAAAAAAAGGAAGGAAGGAAGGAAAGAAAAAAAGAAAGAAAGAAAGAGAGAGAGAAAGAAAGAAAGGAAAGGAAAGAAAAGAAAAAGAAAAGAGAAGGAAAGAGAAAAGAAAAGAAAAGAAAAGAAAAGAAAAGAAAAGAAAAAAGAAAAGAGCAAACTATATTCTACTACCTTTAAGGAGTTCAGTTGTTTGATTTTTTTGGATGTGTATGCAGTGCAAGTGCTATTGGTACACGCAAGTCTCACTAAATTCTAGTTTCTCTCAATTTGTCCTAGATGTCTTCAGAAAAAGGGAGAAGCCCTGCCTCAAGTAGAAAAGAATGTTGTCCCTTTATTTTATTAATGCAGTTTTGAAAGAACAACCCATTCCAGTTATCCTTTTGCAATATTGCACTGACCAACTGAAGTATGGCAGCAACATGGCAGCATCCTGCCCTAGTGGAGAGGGCTTCCAACTGGGATGGTAGTAGCTTCTGGAACCTGACTGCTGGTGTTCAAGTCTGTGCACTTTTTGTCTATGAACCTTAGTCAGGTTATATAATCTCTCTGACCCTCAATCTCTCACCCTGTTAAAGAGTTTAGTAACAGTAATACCTAACTGGAGACTTGTACTCAGAATCAAACAAGAATGTACTGACGTAAAGCTGTAAGCACAAGGCCTGGAATGCTGTAAATATTTAGTAAATGTTCATTTTTGTTGTCAGTCAACTGGTATTCTCATTCCAGTGCAACCACTAGCTGCTTTGCAACTTAAGACACTTCATTTAGCCTTTCTGAATCTTGAGTCTCCCAAATATTTTTTATCTTACCTTACAAGGATCATAGGGGGAAAACTGAGATCACAACTGTAAAGAAAGTTGAGCTACAGGAAAATGTTCAATTCCCTGCATAGTTTGGAAGTGCCACGTTGTGTCTATGTTGGGAGGTCCACATGGTAAGTAATGGACGGTCAGCCTCCAGCCAACAGCTAAAATGAAACTGAAATCCTCTCTTCTACAACCACAGGGTACTAAATTCTGCAATGAAAGTAGGCTCTTCCCCAGGCAAACCTCAGATGAGACCACAGCCCTGTGTGACCCAGATAAGCTCTGTCCAGATTCCTGACCCAGAAACACTGTGAGATAATAAATGTATGTTGTTTTAAACCACAAGATCTATGGTAATCTGCTATGCAGGAACAGAAAACTAATACTAGTATAGATGGGAGAGAGATACACATGCTACAAAACACACAGAAGATACACCCAAATGCATAAATTTGTGCGAATATATATATTTTTTCAGAGAGATTTTTGCTATAGGGCATGTGCACTTGCCAGAGAGACAGAGAGACAGAAAGCAAAAAATTACACCCCAGAGGGGATGGACACACTTGCAAGCCCTTCTCCTCCATTCTCCTCTCGGGGTTTTGGGCACACATGTGCCCAGTGTGAGTTTTAAGCTGCTGCATCCAGGACTTAAACTGCGATTGACTATAGGGAGTCCAGAGACATAACCATTATGCCAACTGCTGGTTTCGAATTTGTATCATTTAACAGAATTGCTACATAGATTTAGCCTTATGGGAACACTGGCAGAGATGTATAGAAAACCAAGGACCAATATTTAGGCATCAAGGGTAAAAATTTATTCTCTAAAGTAGCAGGACTTGGAAAAAATATAAAATTTTCTGTAGCTTTTAATCGAACAAGTAAAACCCAGAGGTTTTGTTTTTAGTTTTCAATTTATTTTCAAATTAGGGAAGTTAGCCTTTTGGAAACCAAATTGGGCAAAAAATTCTGTCAAGGTCCAAATCCTCTTGCCAAATCGCATTATCTTATGGGCATGATTGTTAATCTTGGGGCTTAGTTATGGGAAAGTTCACAAATCAGATACCCAGAGTGGACAGCCAACATGCTGTTCACGTTGAATATGCTCTTCCAAAGTAGGAGATCAGAAAGTCTTCTGTTAAGATGCAGGTCTGAGTCCATTTTTTTATTTGATTACTATAATTCTCCAGCTCCTCTCACAAACAGATCCTGTATGCCATTTAGTCATTGCCAGTGCTCTTATAGTAACATGCCCTTCCATTCTACCAGCATCTTCATTTCATTGACGTCTGTATCCTTCAATTCTTTTTCTTTTTTTTTTTTTGGAACGGCTTTTACTATAGGGCCCGTGTGCTCACCAGAAAGACAGAGAGACAGAAAGCGAGAAATCACCCCCAGGGGGGATGGCCACGCCGCAATCCCTTCTCCTCCATCCTCCTCTCGGGATCTTGGGCACGCACACGTGCCCAGCATGTTTAAGCTGTCGGGTCCAGAACTCAAACCGGGGTAGACTACATGGGAATCCAGCAGCATAGCCATTACGCTAACTGCTGATCCCTGTATCCTTCAATTCTTGATCAGTCTAGAGCCTTCTTAAACATTTCCAAAGAACCAGAAAAGTAAAAAATCTCACAGTTCTTTGGAGATGAGCTAGTGCTATTCTCTAGTTTTATTAAAGAAACTGTGAGGTCTACAGAAGTCAAATGACTGGCTAAAGTTTAAAACCAGAATCCTTGTGGAACCTTTTTCATAACTACTTGGTGTGATTTTAAATTTACTTCTGGAAAGAGAGGAAGAGAAGGAGAAAGGGAAAAAAAGAAGAGAGAGAGAAGCATCTTCAATAGGCTCTCACGCCATGATACTTCCCCAGCCTTCCCAGCTAGCCAGGATCACGGGTACATGCGCACCTGGGCCCCATTTGGACAGGTCAACCAGAAATCAAACCCTCATCTTCCACACGGCTTCCAGCACTGCAGAACATTCTGCTACTGCTGCACCGCCATGGGTGAGTGCACTCAACTGTTTCCGGAGAATGGAAATAGGCATGTTTCTCTCTCAGCCTTCCTTCTCATCTCCTACGTCTGTCTGTTCAGATACCCACAGCCTCTGCTCCTTAACCCTTCACTAGGTAATCAGGTCTGTGAAGCATCGACTACAAATGGCAGGATTCCCAAGCACTCCTGTGTATATTATAGGCTGAGGTGACGTTCGTGACTTACCGAGTCTCTGCCATGGTGTCGACCCTTAGGAAATTTCAGCCAGCGAAAATAAATTACTGGCCCCACTGCCTACATGATGAGCTGCATAATCATATGATTCACTGACTGCAGCCAGGGAAAAGGACAGGAAGAAAACCCACTCAGTTAAATTTAACAAGTATTTACAGAGGCACTGCCTACCACGTCTCTATCATCTATTTATCTATCTACTCAACAAGCTCCAAATAGCAATCACGTGTCAGTCAGGTTGCTGCTTGAAGTAAGATAACGTTAGAAACAGCCTCTGCCCTCAGGGAGTTTGCAGTCCAGTGAGTGAGAAGTATTTAATAATTACAAGCTTGTAAGTGCTTTAGAGGGATTATATTAGCTGCCATTGCAACTCGATGAGGTAGACACTACCTTTTTTTTCTTTTTAAAGGGTTTTTGCCATACGGCATGTGTGCTCACTGGGGAGAGACAGAGAAAGGGAAAGTGAGAAATTACTTGGGGGGAGGAGGGGGACATGGCTTTGCCATATCCCTGTTCCTCTATTCTCCTCTCCAGATTCTGGGCAGACACGTACACATGCCTGGCATGGGTTGCAAACCTCTGAGACTGGGACTCGAACCGTGATGGGCCAAGAGGGAGTACAGAGCCTGAACCACCACACCACCTGCTGGCCTGAAGTAGGCACTACTTTTATCTATATTTTATTCGCCAGGAAACGAAAGTGCTCAAAGGTTAAGTTATTGCCCAATAACTTAATATTGCATTCACTGTTTTAAGTCATTGCCAGTGCTCTTATAGTAACATGCCCTTCCATTCTACCAGCATCTTCATTTCATTGACGTCTGTATCCTTCAATTCTTTTTCTTTTTTTTTTTTGGAACGGCTTTTACTATAGGGCCCGTGTGCTCACCAGAAAGACAGAGAGACAGAAAGCGAGAAATCACCCCCAGGGGGGATGGCCACGCCGCAATCCCTTCTCCTCCATCCTCCTCTCGGGATCTTGGGCACGCACACGTGCCCAGCATGTTTAAGCTGTCGGGTCCAGAACTCAAACCGGGGTAGACTACATGGGAATCCAGCAGCATAGCCATTACGCTAACTGCTGATCCCTGTATCCTTCAATTCTTGATCAGTCTAGAGCCTTCTTAAACATTTCCAAAGAACCAGAAAAGTAAAAAATCTCACAGTTCTTTGGAGATGAGCTAGTGCTATTCTCTAGTTTTATTAAAGAAACTGTGAGGTCTACAGAAGTCAAATGACTGGCTAAAGTTTAAAACCAGAATCCTTGTGGAACCTTTTTCATAACTACTTGGTGTGATTTTAAATTTACTTCTGGAAAGAGAGGAAGAGAAGGAGAAAGGGAAAAAAAGAAGAGAGAGAGAAGCATCTTCAATAGGCTCTCACGCCATGATACTTCCCCAGCCTTCCCAGCTAGCCAGGATCACGGGTACATGCGCACCTGGGCCCCATTTGGACAGGTCAACCAGAAATCAAACCCTCATCTTCCACACGGCTTCCAGCACTGCAGAACATTCTGCTACTGCTGCACCGCCATGGGTGAGTGCACTCAACTGTTTCCGGAGAATGGAAATAGGCATGTTTCTCTCTCAGCCTTCCTTCTCATCTCCTACGTCTGTCTGTTCAGATACCCACAGCCTCTGCTCCTTAACCCTTCACTAGGTAATCAGGTCTGTGAAGCATCGACTACAAATGGCAGGATTCCCAAGCACTCCTGTGTATATTATAGGCTGAGGTGACGTTCGTGACTTACCGAGTCTCTGCCATGGTGTCGACCCTTAGGAAATTTCAGCCAGCGAAAATAAATTACTGGCCCCACTGCCTACATGATGAGCTGCATAATCATATGATTCACTGACTGCAGCCAGGGAAAAGGACAGGAAGAAAACCCACTCAGTTAAATTTAACAAGTATTTACAGAGGCACTGCCTACCACGTCTCTATCATCTATTTATCTATCTACTCAACAAGCTCCAAATAGCAATCACGTGTCAGTCAGGTTGCTGCTTGAAGTAAGATAACGTTAGAAACAGCCTCTGCCCTCAGGGAGTTTGCAGTCCAGTGAGTGAGAAGTATTTAATAATTACAAGCTTGTAAGTGCTTTAGAGGGATTATATTAGCTGCCATTGCAACTCGATGAGGTAGACACTACCTTTTTTTTCTTTTTAAAGGGTTTTTGCCATACGGCATGTGTGCTCACTGGGGAGAGACAGAGAAAGGGAAAGTGAGAAATTACTTGGGGGGAGGAGGGGGACATGGCTTTGCCATATCCCTGTTCCTCTATTCTCCTCTCCAGATTCTGGGCAGACACGTACACATGCCTGGCATGGGTTGCAAACCTCTGAGACTGGGACTCGAACCGTGATGGGCCAAGAGGGAGTACAGAGCCTGAACCACCACACCACCTGCTGGCCTGAAGTAGGCACTACTTTTATCTATATTTTATTCGCCAGGAAACGAAAGTGCTCAAAGGTTAAGTTATTGCCCAATAACTTAATATTGCATTCACTGTTTTAGCAAACGCTGTGTTCTAGGCCCAGTTCTAGGTGCAGGGAATACAGTAACAAACAAGAGACTTGACATCCCTGTTCCCATGGAGTTTGCATTCTAGTTGAAGGAGACAAATCTTCAGCAAAAACACAAGTCAAGGTCAGAGAATGACATGTGTTACACAGGAAAAAAATTAAAAGGTATCCTTGAGTCTGTGAGCTACTCAGCACTGTCTTTTCTCCCACACAAAATATACTTCATGTGTCAATAAATTGTTTTTCCTCTTGCTAGTCTGTTTCATGTATCTAATTTACAGGGCCCCAGCTAGAAAACTTATGGTCGGTAGTGGAAAAAGATTTCTTTTTTCTTTCTTATACCTATAGCCTTATGTCCCCAGGCTGCAGAGCCCTCACTTCTAAAATTTAGAGTCAGACTATAAGAACTGCAAGGGCCTTTATAATTTCATCATGTGATGAGTTGATGATCAGAAGAAAAGTAATGTCACTGATAACATGGAAAAGCCAAAGAGCGTGTTAAGGGTGGCTAAACACAAGAGACCACAGTTTCCTGAACCAATGGTGAAGTCAGACAAGGGGAGCAATCAGGCTTCCTTAGAATCCCTCAGGATACCCCTGGCTCTCCAGCACTCCAGGAGTCATCTGGAGGAGGTACCATGGGAACAAAAGCACAGACTCCCTCTACCTGGTGACCAAACAAGCATGAAGGCGAGGGCTAGGAACTGCTCAAAATCTGACTCCCCAAGGGGACGTAAGAGCTGAAACACAGTTAAGCTGAGAAAAGACAGCCTTGCCAGGTTTTGAGGCATATTAACTCCACTCGCCCTTCGTTCTCCAGCCAGCACTGTTGGTCTTTGCTCCATTTCACAGACCAGAAGTACAAAAGTCGGCAGGACTAGAATGCAACTGCCTTCCGCTGGAGGGCCAGGATGCCCTGGACGCAGTGGTTACCCAGGGACAAACTCCAGGCCTGGCAGAAGGAAGTCCAATGTCTACTGAGAGAATTCCAGTTCCTGAAAAGTGACGGTCTCTGCTGCAATTGTTCCCTCTGCTCATTATTCTCTCCCACGACCTTCTCCACACTATTCTACCCCTGTCCTGATCCGCTCCACTTCACTATTTAACTCGCGAAATGCTAATTACCAAAGGTAGAGCGCTCTCTCCTCCAATTCATTAGAATCTGTTCATGCAACAGTTTTCTATGGCGTCACTGTGAATTCAGGCTGGATTTGCTAACGTCATTAGAGGAAAGGATAATGTACCTTCAGTTTATGACAGATCAGTCTGACATGCCTAAAAATGCCAGAAAATTAAATGTTTCACATGGGTCTGTCTTTAGTATCCTTTGACAGATTTCAGCCAAGTTCAGTGTATGGAAGCTGCAGAAAAGACAATACACGGCACTCGCCAGCTTTCCATCGTGGTTCCGAATTTTATTATTTTAATCACAAGTCAATCCAAGGGAAGCAAAACACGGTGATAAATTGATCCATAATGAAAGTTGAGTCAAAATCTCTTCCAGCTCTTTCGGGAGAGGGAACACAGCACTTCGTAGGGAAGGAAAAGAACATCGTATCCCATGCACCAGCAGAAATATGTCTTCTGAGAGAGAGATGAGACACACACACCCCAAAGTACACGTGGACAGATGATTATGACCGTGCAGATGTATGAAAGCAGGAAGGAGGCTGTAACTAACAGACACACTAACCAGGTGGGAAAAGAATTTTGACTGGGAAGGATCTGTAGTGGAGGAGATTTAAAAAAAAACAACAAAAAAATAAAAACAAGAAGAAAAGAAAGAAAAAAGACACATTTTTTTCTTTTGAATTGCCATAAGAGTGTGTGCTATCACCAGAGAGAGAGAAAGTGAGAAAGCACCCACCCAGGGCGGATGGCCATGCTGCAATCTCCTCTCCATTCTCCTCTTGGGATTTGGGGCATGCACACTCACGTGCCCGGTGTGTTTTTCAATTCACTGAGCCCACGACTTGAAACACAGAGGAGGCCATGTGAGATCTACCTCACTGAACAACATGGCCACGGTGCCAGCCCAAAGGATGAACTTTTATAAAAAGCAACATTCGGGTCCCCAGTTCAATGAACTCCACTTAAAAACGGTTGTAAAATAGATTAGATGCATAACATCTTACCAAACTTTCATAATAACCCACTGTGCCAGTCAAGCATTAATTTTAGTGGCCCATTTTTCAACTGCGGAAACTGAGCCTCTGGTGTTAAATAACATGCCAAAACAGCTACTAAACAACAGAGAGAGAGTTAAACAGGGCTATCAAACTTGAGAGTCAGTGTTCTCAGCCACCGGGCTAGGCTAGGTAGTAGGTAGCAGAACACAAAGAAATTAGATCTCAAATCACACGGATCTAAAATAAAGACTTCCAAAAAGTCATGCAAAGTATCACACTACATTGCACCATGGCATGGAAGGATGTGTGTCTCTACTACCATACATTCCAATAAAAACTTTATTTGCTACAACTCCATCCTACCATCCCCAGCGAGTGTGTGTGTGTGTGTGTGTGTGTGTGTGTACACAGTCTCTCTAATAAGGGGAGAAACTGTACACAGAGAGGACTGGCTGATTTCACTGAGAAGAGTGACTCCTGCTCTCCACTGGCCATCTCTGGTGCTCTTCCCCAGAATCACCCCTCCCTGTGCTAGCCACACGGAGTCGGAGAACAGATGGTCAGGGATGGGTGTGCATGACGCAGCCTTCCCACAGCTTCCCCCAGTGCTTCGTCACTAGAAAGCAAATGGACAAAGCAGCTGGGGGCAGAGATAGGGTAGAGAGAGTGCACACTGTGTTGACAGCACCGGCAGACAGCAGAATGTCCCTAGCACGTGCTGTTGCTGCCCCGGTGAAGGAATTACCCTGAGCTAGTCCCTGCAGAAAAAGCACCACTCCATGATCACAGACTGTTCTGAATCCTAATCTGGGTGAGCTCTACTGTCAGAGCAGGTAGCTGACCAGCACCAGAGGTGACCGAGACGTCCCTCTTGTCTGGGTACAAAGTCAGGCTGGCCATCCTGGCCAACGAGTACGCCACAAAGCAGATGGTGAGAGCATGGTGCTGAGGAGCAGAGCCAGGTGACTGACTACTTGTGAACGGAGGTTGGGAGTCCGTAAAAATGACTTCGTTCTATCTACAAAGCCCCAAACTGACGAGATGCACAAAAATGCAAACACACAGTTTGATCTGCCCCATCTGCCTCCACTTACCTGTACTCAGTGCACGTTCTAGTCAAAAAGCCAACCACCTGCCTGGCCCGAAGTACCATGCTCTTCCATGCCTCTCACTTCTCTAAAGTGGCGCACCCACCTGCCTCCCTAATCTGTCTTGGAACACTTAGTCATCCTCCAAATATCACATCCAGCACCATCTCCCCCACCACACCCCTCCAGATGTCTTCTCTACCAGAAAGAGGTGAATGCCTTTTCTCTATGACCAAGCATGACAGAATGTATCATAATAACACATTATAATCCTCAGTTTGCATGCCTCCCCTCTCCACTAGACCGTAAGTTCTTTAAGAGCAAGATATAAGTTCTTAATAGGATGGTGCCTGTTGGGAACAGTAGATAGCATAATAGTTACGTCACTGGACTCCCATGTAGCCAACTGTAGTTCAAGTCCCGGACCTAGTGGCTTAAACCTCATGCCAGGCGCATGTGTGTGTGTGCCCAAAATTCTGAGGGGAATGGAGAAGAGACTGTGGTATGGCCATCCTCCCACCCGCCCGGGGATGATTTCTTGCTTTCTGTCTCTCTGTCTCTCCAGCGAGCGTACATGCTCTATAGTGAAAACCTCTCTATCTGTGGGAAAAAAAAAAAAAAGATGGTGCCTGCTGGAGCTGGTAAGTGGCATGGTGGTTAAGGTGCTGGACTCCTACATGGCTGACCAAGGTTCAAGTCCTGAACATGGAGATTTGCTTTTTCACTCTCCCTCTTTCTCTATCTTTCTCTGGTCAAATTTTTTTAAAATAGCAATAACAGTGATAAATAAAATTAAATAAATAAATCTTAAAAAAAAAAAAAAAAACGATGGTGCCTGTTTAGTTCATGGAAGATGCTAAATTTAAAAATGCAAAGAACTGACCTGATCTGATACATGAGAGGACAAAAGAGACTGGTCTTACTGGGAACATGATTTTACCTTCAAAAAAAATTTTTTTTTTGCTATAGGGCACGTGTACTTGCTAGAAAGAGCGATGGAAAGCGAGAAACCACCCGCTGGGGGGATGGCCACACTGCAATCCCTTCTCCTCCATTCTCCTCTTGGGCACACATGCACACGTGCCCAATGTGAGTTTAAGGCACCAGGTCCGGGACTCAAACCGCAGTCGGCTCCATGGGGGTCCAACGACATAGCCATTACACCAACCGCTAGTCCCATCTTCAAAGAATTTAACACAAGATGAAGTCAATAAGCACTGACTGCACTAGAGTCACATGAAATAAAGTGCCTGAGGTGTGTGCCCAGATGACTTCCAGGTACTGGGTAGGGCTGGGAAGTTGGTGGGAGAAAACAGTTAAAGTAAGATGGTGTCTGGTCTCCCATAAAGTTTATATGCTACTTCTTCACACTAAACGGAGACAAAAAGCATTAAGGAGGGCCAGCAGATGGCATGGTGGTTAAGGCAGTTAGTTTCCCACATGGCCAACCAAGGTTCGAGTCCCAGATCCAGTGGCTTGAAAATCACACTGGGCACCTGTGCGTGCATGTGTGCCCGAAATCCTCAGAGGAGAATGGAGGATAAGGGATTACGTTGTGGCCATACTTCCTGGATGGTGATTTCTCACTTTCTGTCTCTCTGTCTCTTTTCTCTAATGAATGCATAAGTCTTGTGGCAAAAACCTGGAAAAAAGAGAAAAGGGAATCAGCAGATGGTGTAATGGATATGCCGTTGGACTTGCATATGGCCAACAGCAGTTCGAGTCCTGGATCCAGAGGCTTGAAACTCACACTGGGTGTGTTTGCATGTATACCCAAAATTCTGAGAGGAGAATGGAGGAGAAGGGATTGCAGCATGGCCATCCCCCACACCAGGGTGATTTCTCACTTTCTCTCTCTCTGTCTCTCTGGAGAGCACACATGCCCTATACCAAAAATATTCTTAAAGGAATTAAAATTGTTAAAAAAGGCAAGAGGATTCATCTTCACTGTGCTTCCCACAGATGTTCTCCCAGTGTTCAGGACCACTGCTGATTTCCAAAACTGGAGTCTGCTACACAGAGAAATCTCTTGGGCATGGAGAGCTGATTACATTCACATGAAGATATCTAATGGCAAACCTATTAGCATTAGCTAAAATCCTAGCACCTACCTCAATGCCCGTTTACTGAATGGGCAAGTGAATGCACTGGGTGTGATCACGCACTACGGGACATTATGTAGCAGACACAGTGAATGGACTGCAGTGATGTGTACCCCACAGATGAGCATCAGCAGTAAAACCACTAAATAAAAAAGTCCCCAATTATTATTTTTGATCCAATAGCCTTTTTATAATGAAAAGATAACTAAAAAATGTGGGACCAGCAGATGGTGTAATGGTTATGTCACTAGATTCCTACGTAGTCGACCATGGTTTGAGTCCCAGACCCGGCAGCTTGAAACTCTTAAAATGGAATACATAGAGGCCAGCAGGTGGTATAATGCATAAGGTGCTTGACTCCCACATGCTCAACCACAGTTCGAGTCCCATACCTGGTGCGTGTGTGTACATGTCCAAGATCCCAAGAGGAGAAAGAATTGTGATGTGGTCATCCCCACGAGCGGTAATTTCTCGCTTTCTGTCTCTGTCTCTCCAGTGAGTGAACGTGCCCTATAGCAAAAATTTCTCTTAAAAAAAAAAAAAAGCTAAAAATTAAATTCCTATCTGTATAGGTACATAATTTATATATGTGTTTTATGTTTTTATGTATTCTTTCTTTTTAATAGATTTTTGCCATAGGGAAGAGAGAAATAGAGGGAAAGTGAGAAATCACTTCCTGGGGGAATGGTCACGTTGCAATTCCTTCTCCTCCATTCTCCTCCTGGGATTTTGAACACGTAGGCACATAGGTCCTATGCGTTTCAAGTTGCCAGGTACGGGACTCGAACTGTGGTTGGACATGTGGGAGTCAAGGGTTTTAAGCATTAAACCACCTGCTGGCCCCCTATGTACTCCATTTTAAGAATGCACATAGGTGAAAGAAAGTATGAGGAGAGGGAAGATGCACATCGAATTCAGATAGTTCTCTTAGGCAGGGGCAGGAAGGGAGATAAGGAGTGAGAAGGATCACCATCCGGTCAGATGCAAATTATTTTCAAGGTCCTCACTCTTGCTTAGGGGTTGGGCTTACAGTTTCTGATATAGACTGGATACCCCCAAATTCCTATGTCGAAATCCCAATCCTCAAATTAATGGAATTTGCACATGGTGCACTTGGGAGGTGACTAGGACTTGAGGGTGGAGCCCTCTTGACTGAGATCAGTGCCCTTATAAGAGGGACCTGAGAAAGATCCCTCAGCCCTGAAGAAAGCCCTCACCAGAACTTGGCCATGTTGGCACCTTGATGTCGGACTTCCAGCCTCCAGAACTGGAAGAAATAAATCTCTGTTGTTTATAAGTCACCCGATTTAAGGTATTTTCTTATAGCAGATGGCCAAGTTACTTACCACATTATTTTATGTAAGTAAAAATATGAAGATAATGTGTTATGAAATAAGGATTATGGTTCATCCAATTCTTTGCCTATAAAGTCCCATATCCAAACAAAAACAAAGAAAAAGAGGAGGAGGTGAGCTGGTGGTGTGGTGGTTAAGGCACATGGCCAACTGCACAGTTCAAGTTCCAAACCTGGTAGCTTGCAAAAATACACCAGGCATCTGTGTGTACATGCCCAAAATCCCAAGAAAAGGATGAAGGAGAATGGACTGCAGTATGACCATACTGCCTATGGTACATATGGTGCGTGCTTTCTCTCTCTCTCTCTCTCTCTTCCCAGTGAGCACATGTGTCCTACTGCAAATTAAAATAAAATCATAATTTAAGAAAAGGGAGTCATAGGAATATTATAAGATGGTCCCTAAAGATACAAAAGATAGACAGGTGTCATGTAAGGATGTGAGGAGGGAGGGAGGGGAGAGGGAACAGCTTATGCCACATTCTGCCACCAACTGATTTATATGCACCAGCCTGTATCTAGGTTATCAACTGAAAGGAGGCAGGGCCAGCAGGAGGCATGATGATAATGGTGTTGGACTCCTACATGGCCAACCGTGGTTCAAGTCCTGGACTCAGTGCCCTGAAGATCACGCTGGGCACATATGCATGTGCGTCCAGAACCCCAAGAGGAGAAGAAAGGACAATGTACTGCAATGTGGTCATCCCCCCAGGGAGGGATTGCTCACTTTCTCTCTCTCTCTCTCTGTATGTCTCTCTTCTCTCCAGAAAGCACTCATTATATATTAAAAAAAAAAAAAAAAAAAAAAAAAAAAACTTGGAAAAAAAGAAAAGAGGCAAGAAATGTGTGGCCCCACACCTGCTCCATCGACAAAGCCTTCTCTCTCTTTCTGGCATCTGCAGGAGAGACCCACGCTCTGGATGACACCAAATACAGTCCCATTACCTCGTACCACAAAGCACTGTTGGACCATTTTTGAATATTCTGACCCTTTTCAAATGGCATCATAAATCCATGCTTGTGACAGTGGGCACGTGGGGCTCATGGCAAGAACGTCGCGGTGAGCCGTGTCTGTGCAGGAGCACCAGTCAGTTCTCCGATCCCAGAACTTATACTGAGCTCCCCCTGCTTGGGCCTATGCCCCAGAGAGTGAGTGGCAGATGTCAGACAAAGTTGCTAGGGTAGGAGGGAAGAAACTCCCAGTGGGAAATATATGATTCTGGAAAGGATCCATCCATCCCCTTCCCCGGGGAAGCATGGTCAGCCAATGCCCACAGTAGACATGGCCAAGAACTCTCGCTTCCCCAAATACCCTCAAACCAACCCCCTCGCCATTTCAGCTGACACCAGCTTATCCGGTCTTTGATAAAAACCTATGCAGTCAAATGTTAGAACCAGACAGGCCAAGCTCACCTAAGCTTGCCTGCTACCCTAACCGTGGACATTTTTCTACCAGAATGACAGTAAACAATCAAGTTGTCCTCCTAGAACAGACTGCAGAAGAACTGGCCTTGGCTTAAGGTACAATTAAACTAAAAAGTAAAGTACAGTGCTATGTCTTTAAACATTAAAAGCATGCCTAAGGAACAGAGATGGGTCTGAGCCCTCTCCCTGCCCATCTCCACCAGGTCTCAAATTGCAAGCAGACTCCTCTAAGTACTTAGCATTGCCCTCCCTGACACCCCTGCAACCAGGCACAAGAGTTCACTTACTTCCATACTTGAAACAGTTCTCCCACCATCCCAACACTGCATTTTCCCTGACTAGCTGAATCCTGGGTCTCCTTCGCAGTAAATAATCTTGGTGAGAGCTTGCCAAAATGTTTCTTAATCACATATTTTCTTTGTCAAAAAAGAGTTATGGATGCAATAAATAACCTCTGTTCTCAGTCCTTCCCACAGCTTCAGGAGCCCTGTGTCACTGAATGTTAAGCTTGGTTTGCTTCTTCGAGCTACCAGTATTGGCTCTGTATTTTGGAGCCTGATTTAAATCCTAGATTAATCAGTGGTTACTCCCCTAACCTTGTTCACTATAGTAGTCTTGCCCAGGTAATCACAAATTTTTAAATTTTTTACAGAGGGTGTGTGTGCTCGCCAGAGAGACAGAGAGACCCAAAGTGAGAACCCCCCACCCCAACCCCTGGGGAATGGCCACACTGCAATCCCTTCTCCTCCATTCTCCTCTCGGGATCTTGGGCACGCATGCCCGGGACTGGAACCTTGGTCAACTACATGTGAGTCCAGTGACATAGCCATTATGCCAACTGCTGGTCCCGGTCACAAAGAATTCTAATCAACCCCTGGGACAAAAGTCAGGCCTCCAGGGGCAGCAAGGGCTACAGCTATCCTATACATGTCACCATCTCCACATGTTACCACTCTCCTCTGGGTTTCCAGAGTTGCCTTGAAATACAGAATCTTTTGGGACCAGCAGGTGGTGTGGAGGTTAAGACATTGGTTCCCATATGGCCAACTCTGTAGTCAAGGCCTGGACCCAGCAGCTTAAAAAACATGCCTATGTGTGTGTGTGTGTGTGTGTGTGTGTGTGTGTCCAAAATGGAGAATGGAGAAGGAATTGCAGTGTGCTCTCCTGCAACAGGGAGTGATTTCTCACTTTCCCTCTCTCTCTCTCTCTCTCTCTCTCTCTCTCTCTCTGTCTCTGGTGAGCGCACATGCCTTACAGCAAAAATTTTTTAAAAATAAATATGGAATCTTTGGCCTCAAATTTAGAGAAACATAAACAGATCCCTGAGGAGTGAGTGATACCACCTGGCTTTATCTCCAGCTGTTGGAGGCAGTTTCCGGAACGGGACTTAAGCCTCCCATAAGTTGCTGCGAAGCTGAGCTGATCACCGTTAGGACAGTGAGCTCCTACTGCCTGATAAGCAAGACGCTGTAGTTACTGATCCTAAGGCTAAGGGAAAATCACACTAAACCACGACAGACACAAGGCTAAAGCAGAAACAAGAGGAAAACCCAAACTTGAACCCTAATGGCTGCCCTGCAACATACCCAGTGTTCTTTGTAACACCCATCCGCTCAGGATGACTGTTATTTTCTTGCCAGGTTCATTCACTGGTCTCCGATTGCTGCCTGGATCAAGCCCCAGAGCCCTTAATCTGTACGGAAGGCCCTTCAATATGCCCCGTGAAACCTCACTTTGCACTTTCCACAAGGTCGTCTGCTTCCTTTGCTCATAAGCTGCCCCCTCCGATCATGTTTCCCTAGACCACCTGGTACGGATAAGCCCTACAGCTCTGGAGTTGGGCAGCCCACAATCTAACACAGCCCACCACATTTTCTGGGCGTGTGATCCAGAGCTGGTCAGCACACCTCGCAGTTTTCTGAGCTATCAAACAGGAATAGTCATGGAAATGCCCAGCTTACACGTGGCTGACGTGAAGAGGAAGTGAACCAACACCTGTGAAATACTTCACTGGTAGCCAGCACGCGGTAGATGCCGGCTGCTGTCGCTGTCATTATCATCATTACTCTAGCTCACCCCCAACACTCTCCCTCTTTTAAATCCCTTCAGCACATATCTGCATTTGGCACTGATCACACACTGCTTCGTGTTCTTACTTATCTCCTTACACATATGTCTTATCTCAACCAGGCTACAAGTTCCTTAAAGGTAAAGACTACAGCTTATGTGCTTTTCTTTCCATACAATGC